>NC_140208.1:540121-580121 GCF_965226575.1 Pagrus pagrus
GCCAGTCCGGCGCAGAATCGATCAGCAGCGATCGCCACACAACGCATGCTGGTTAGATTTGTGTCCGACAGACTGCAGGACCCCATGGCATGATGGGAAACGCCTGGCTGTCTCCTGATCCAACAGCTTATTGGTTCAGACGTTGACTCAACTATATGACGTTTTATACAAACTTATTTCTGCTGAGTTGGAGAGATTTTGATGTTGAAGGTTTATTGTGTCAACAGAAGACTAAATATCTCACATTAGATTATAAACAGAACGATTAATAATTATTAACATGTGACTCATTTAAATCTGTAAAAGATTTAACAACAGTCAAGCTTGTGGTCAGTGTGATGTGAGGATTCAGAGGAGAACAGTATCAATATGTGACGGATCAATAATGAAACTACTGTCTCGTGTGTTTGACTTTAATGTATCGATGTATTAATGTAGTGTGAGACGGACGGGTCTGCTCACACGATCATAAACTGATCTGAAGCTGATTTATGTGAGAAGTGATGAGTTTTAACAGTCTGTGGTGTCAGAATGAACAACTGAACACTGATCAATGTGTCTGATCACATTTCAATCAATCACATCTGACAGGAAGTGACTGTTTCTGTGACTTCCTGTACAGACTGAAGGCTGCTGGGAAACTGTCCTACTTGATTGCAGCTTTATGGCTCCGCCCCCTGCTGCTGCCGCCTGGTCTCGTCCAGCTCATCTCCTCCTCCTGTAGACTCAGGACGACCAATAGGATGGAAGCTTACCTGTGCAGGTGCAGCATGAGGAAAGCCAGAGTGTCTCTGTTGGCCGGCGGCAGCTCTGAGATGGTCCTATACAAGACAGCAGTGCTGTTGTCGTCATCAGTTAGCTCTGACACACGCACACGCACACACACACGCACACACACACACACAGACAGATGTTATCCGGACTGTCAGTTTAGGAATCATGAGCCGTTTCTCTGCATCACCGTCTGTGTGAAAGTTACAGATGTGGAGAGGAGGAACGGTTTCTCTGCGGCTCTGATGGTGTTCAGTCTGATGGTGTTCAGTCTGATGGTGTTCACAGTCTGATGGTGTTCAGTCTGATGGTGTTCACAGTCTGATGGTGTTCAGTCTGATGGTGTTCACAGTCTGATGGTGTTCAGTCTGATGGTGTTCACAGTCTGATGGTGTTCAGTCTGATGGTGTTCACAGTCTGATGGTGTTCAGTCTGATGGTGTTCACAGTCTGATGGTGTTCAGTCTGATGGTGTTCAGTCTGATGGTGTTCACAGTCTGATGGTGTTCAGTCTGATGGTGTTCAGTCTGATGGTGTTCACAGTCTGATGGTGTTCAGTCTGATGGTGGTCACAGTCTGATGGTGTTCAGTCTGATGGTGTTCACAGTCTGATGGTGTTCACAGTCTGATGGTGTTCAGTCTGATGGTGTTCAGTCTGATGGTGGTCACAGTCTGATGGTGTTCAGTCTGATGGTGTTCAGTCTGATGGTGGTCACAGTCTGATGGTGTTCAGTCTGATGGTGGTCACAGTCTGATGGTGTTCACAGTCTGATGGTGTTCAGTCTGATGGTGTTCAGTCTGATGGTGGTCACAGTCTGATGGTGTTCAGTCTGATGGTGTTCACAGTCTGATGGTGTTCACAGTCTGATGGTGTTCAGTCTGATGGTGGTCACAGTCTGATGGTGTTCACAGTCTGATGGTGTTCAGTCTGATGGTGTTCAGTCTGATGGTGGTCACAGTAGAGCATTAACAGAAAAGCTGATTCGTTGACGTCAGTGGCGCAAGTCGACGACCCCTGAGAGTGGTCGACAAGTCGTGGTTTTTTTTTTGGGCAGTGAACAGTGACAACGAATTTGTCTTCAAAATAAGAGCTTTACATTGCATCCCATTGGATTTTAGAACTGGGTTCTTAGCGGGGGGCTTTTAATTTGAAAGTAGCGACCGTTCGGATGAAGTGATGGACTGACTGCTGTGATCAGCTGTTTCCTGGTTTTAAAACTCTCCGGCTGTGGGCCAGACAAACATCCCATGTATGGAGGTGTTCCTCCGCTGTGTCAATGTGATGCTGCATCAATCGACTTTATTGACGGATAAGTCGACTTGAAAAAATCTGAAGTCATTAATGCCCTAGTTCAGTCTGTAGCAACGTTACAGAACCAAACAGCAGTAACGTGGTGATGATGGAATGAGGAAAAAGTACTGCAGTTGTACATGGAGAAGTGTCTGTCGTCCTCCTGTCTGTCCTACTGACTCTTCTGTCTGTCAGCCAGCAGCTCCCTCAGCTGAATGGAGGTGATTATAACTCAGGTGTTTGTCTCCTTCAGTGTTGTGTTGTTGTAGTTACTGTTGTCACGGTGACGATCAGCCTCCCTCCCTGCGACTGAGAGTCAGGCAGGGTCCTCTGTTTACTGATGGTGATTATGTGATGATGTCATGTGCTGATGTCATTTAGAGTGTCACTTTCCAGGATGTTTGGTGGGTCAGAACCACAGCACATTATAACAGCATCTATATGATTATAAACAGTAGGTAGATACGTCACCATCACGCCTCTCTTGGTTCTGGCGTGATGACCTGACACACTGGAGCGGCTCTAAGACGGCGCTGTTGGTTCAGTGTCAACAGACAAAGGTGGAGAAAAGGTGATAATGTGGAGTCTAGTGAGTGTTTCCTGTGTGTGAGCAGCACCAGCCTTCGTACCTGAAGCCTCCATGAAGGTCCGGTGCAGTCTGAAGGTGACCAGCGGCTCCTTCAGGTTCCTCAGGAAGTCTTTGAGCAGACCACAAACCACGTGGACGTCCTGGACTTTACTGAGCATCAGCCCAGTTTTACCCTGAAGGAACCGTTCTCTGAGATCCTTCACCAGACGCTCCCCTCCAGGGACCCTGTACAGACCTCTCTGAACACACACACACACAGACAGACAGACAGACAGACACACAGACACACAGACACACACACACACACACACATCACCTGGCTACAGGAGCCCGCTGAGTCATCAGATCAGGTGATTGACGGACAGCTGCTCACCTCCTCCAGGCCCCTCCTCTCGATCTCCGTCACACACTCGACGACCAGCTGAGGCACTCTGGGATGGACCACCGGAGCAAAACCGTCCAACGAGTTCTGGACCAACAACAGGTTCAGGACTTCAGTTTCATCATGTGAACACAAATCTGACTGCACTGGCTCTGGTCCAGTTCCAGACTGACTGTTGTTCTGTTATGGACCAACGCTTCTGGTTCTGTTCTGGTTCTCTCAGAGAGCTCTGGAGGTACCTGTTGAGCTGAACTTCCTGTTGTGGCGGTTGAGCAGCCTCCAGCGAACTTCTGTTTGCACTCTGGATGAGCGACCACGCGGCAGCTCCTGCACTTCACCGCCATCTTCCCAAAGCGGATCCTCTTCCCGCACGGCGAGCAGGTCTCGGGCCGGATCACCTGCAGGAGGCAGAGCACAGAGTGAAACCTGACGACCGTCTGATGAGCTGCGGCATTAAAGACATTATTCTTCCTAATGAGAACATCCTCCAGTGTCCTCGACACAACTGCAGAGTCTTCTGACGGACTCGCATTCATCATCTGAGACATTAATCATCAAACTTTCTGTCCAGGATCAAAGATGAAGACTTTCTCTGCGTCTTCGTACCGTTTTGGAAATAAAAACATGTTTGAGGGTTTTCTCAGCTCTCTTCTCCGTCTTCGTTTCAGGCTCCGGCAGCGTCTCATCGCAGGGGAACCACACCGAGGTCTCATCTGAACAACACAAACAATCAGAGTTAGTGATCAACACAACCAGCAGGGACCGACTCACTGCAGCGTCAGAACATGCTGAGCTGGTGGAGGAGCAGTAGATCAAATCCATCAGCACTCAACCTTTAATGTCCGTTTGGACTTCAGTCAACTGAATTAAAGGAAATCAGCATCAGTGCTGCTGCTGTAGTGATGTTATCAGGACCGGTCACAAGAAGATGAGCAGAGGACGAATCATCAGTTCACTGCAGTGTTGTTTTCGTCAACGATGACGATGATGAAATTATTTTGTTGACGCCCCTTTTTTTCATGACGATAACAAGACGGTGACGAGATAAATATGGCTCTGATGACTAAAACATGACGAGACGTGTGTGAGTTTTCGTTGACGAGACGAGAACAGACGTAAATGTTAGTGGGTGGTTTTCTGCTTTCTGCTTAATGTGCGTGTAATCTGTCAATCAAAGCCTAAAAAGTATCTGCAATGCTGCTGCATCCTGTCCTTGTTTGGTCACGCCCACCACCCGGCATGCAGCGCGCATTCTGCTCAACACACCTGCGGTCACTCGTCACAGGACCACGGCGGCAGCGTCAGCAAAGGGGCTTGGTGGTTGGAAACGACGAGAGGATATAAACCTTGTATGTCTAAAACCATTCCTTTATTATTGGTGAAAATAGCCAACCTACAAGCTCACAATATGTTGAACTTGTAGATCTGCTATTTTCACAACTTATGTGTGACACTCTTATGATGAAGTTGGGCATTAATTCATGAAAAAAAAAAATTTAAATATGTTGGAAAAAAAGTTGAAATATGTAGATAAAAGGTTTCTGTCCAACAGCACTCTCCAATACTTATTGACCTAAATTAATTTGTTAAAAGACTTGAACTAGGACTAAAACTATCACATATAGAAATGACTAAAACTAATAAGCATTTTAGTCCAAAAGACTAAGACTAAAGCTAAAATGGTTGCCAAAAACAACACTGGTTCATTGAACTTTATCTGAGTCACACATCTCACTTTAAATATAATCACCTCCTCCTCCTCCTCCTCCTCCACCTCCGTCCTGGCTGAGGGTCCAGGTCGGGTGTTCGGGGGTCTCCTGTGTGATTCCCAGCACCATGTGGATGTGACCTCCAGTCTCAGGTGTCGTCAGTGATGCCGTCACGATGGTCTCCACCTCCTGACTCACACAGACTCACAGTTAACCTGTTTTCACTTTTTACACAGCAGGTTTCAGTCCGTCACGTCTGTGTCACCTTGTCAACACT
Source organism: Pagrus pagrus (assembly GCF_965226575.1). NCBI lineage: Eukaryota > Metazoa > Chordata > Actinopteri > Spariformes > Sparidae > Pagrus > Pagrus pagrus. The sequence goes on from NC_140208.1 coordinate 545,140, forward strand.
TTTTCTCTCCAGCAGCTCTGCAGAAACGTTCCCGCCTCGTCCTCGCTTCCCACCAGCAGCCGGACCCATCGAGGAGCGCTGCACAGAACCAACAGAACATCAGAACCAGGGTCAGTTTTATACCTCCCAGAAGTCCCCTTCTTTTCTCTCTCAGCCACCTAAATACACCTGATTTTATTCATCAACATCCATGATTATTCCCCGAGGAATCGACAAACAAACCAAAAAATGGACCATCCATCCATCCACCCATCCATCCAACCATCCAACCATCCACCCATCCATCCATCCACCCAACCACCCATCCATCCATCCAACCATCCACCCACCCACCCATTCATACATCCATCCATCCATCCATCCATCCACCCAACCATCCATCCATCCACCCAACCATCCATCCATCCATCCATCCACCCAACCATCCATCCATACATCCATCCACCCACCCAACCATCCATCCATCCACCCAACCATCCATCCATCCATCCATCCAACCATCCACCCAACCATCCATCCATCCATCCATCCACCCAACCATCCATCCATACATCCATCCACCCACCCAACCATCCATCCATCCATCCACCCACCCAACCATCCATCCATCCATCCACCCAACCACCCATCCACCCCCCCACCCAACCATCCATCCATCCACCCCCCCACCCAACCATCCATCCATCCATCCACCCACCCACCCATTCATACATCCATCCATCCATCCATCCATCCACCCATCCATCCATCCACCCAACCACCCATCCACACATCCATCCACCCACCCAACCATCCATCCATCCATACATCCATCCACCCACCCAACCATCCATCCATACATCCACCCAACCACCCATCCATCCAACCATCCAACCATCCATCCACCCACCCACCCCCCCACCCAACCACCCACCCACCCACCCAACCATCCTTCCACCCACCCAACCATCCATCCATCCAACCATCCATCCATCCACCCAACCAACCATCCGTCCATCCATCCACCCAACCATCCATCCATCCATCCACCCAACCAACCATCCGTCCATCCATCCACCCAACCATCCATCCAACCATCCATCCACCCAACCATCCGTCCATCCATCCATCCACCCAACCATCCATCCATCCAACCATCCAACCATCCGTCCATCCACCCAACCATCCATCCAACCATCCATCCACCCAACCATCCATCCAACCATCCATCCACCCAACCATCCATCCATCCAACCATCCACCCAACCATCCATCCATCCAACCATCCATCCATCCATCCATCCATCCGTCCATCCAGTGATCCAGAACATCCTCTCTGGTCAGAACTTTAATAAACTGTACTGAGGGAGTTGATGGCTGAGATCTTACAGTCACACAGGATGATAACTACTAAGTCCAGCAAACACCGACCAGAACGAGAGACCGAACTCAAACTGTTCACTGCTGAGCTCCATCATCAGTCTGCTAAGGAACATGTTCTCACCCTCCTCTCTCTGACTCGGGATCTCAGCGGTTTGATGACTGTTGTGTCCAGATCCTGAAACAACATGAAAACTTTGAATTATTAAATTATTATTAATCATGAAAAAGCGGCAGACTGGTCCTTTAAGGTCATGAATCCTGATTCACCACGTCGTCATCAGTGCGGTCGTAGCTGATGTCAGAGTGACAGACGGAGAGGAAGGACGACTCGTCGATCACAGACAGCCTGAAGGAACAACACAATTATACACCGGTCATTTTATCATAACAACAACAACAACAACAACACTGGTCCCTCACCGTTTGTTGCTCCTGTGCAGAGTCACGTTTGTTCCTTTGTGTTCAAACGTGGCCATCAGAGACTTCTGCTCATCGTTCAGACAGGCGCTGGATTTACTGTCGTGGACCAGGATGTCACACATGAGCTGCATCTGCCTCTGCTGTCAGACATACAGGCAACAAACACAGTGACGAAGTGCTGCTGGCGCCCTCTACAGGACATCTTCACACATCCCGAGTCTGCACTGTGGTGGAGCTGAAGTTTGTCCTGAGGGTGGAAGGTGGTGGAGTGGTGTTTGAGTGGACTCACCAGGTACTGGTAGTCTCCTTCAATCTTGTAGCGTTTCTTCATTTCCACGTCCAGCTGGTTCCGAGCGTGTTTCAGTTTGACCTCCAGAGCAGCTTTGGCCACGTCAGACTTCACCAGCAGCTCTTTGTACCTCTTCAGGTCCAGCTCGGCGTGCAGCCAGCGCTTCCTGACCGTCTCAAAGTTCTTCACCACTTCGACCATCTCTGTCAGAGGAGAAGAAGAAAATCACATCCTCAACCTCCTCAGACCAGGAAGTGTACAGTGAGAAACATGGAGGAGTCCTGCAGCTCCACATGAACTGAAACCATCTCACAGGTTGAGCTGCTGACATGAACTGTTCCTGGATCAGTCAGTCTCACCCTGCTCAGTGTCCACGGCCTTCTCCTCCACCGTGATCCTCTGCAGACACAACGTCAGCAGCTCCTCCACGATGAGCCGAGACTCCTCCATCACTCACCTGTGACCTCCACTCACCTGTAACAGAAGGAACAGTGCTCCTCACATTTTAGATTCATACCCAAAGATGTCAAAACACAGAAGCGCTGTATTCACACAGCCACCGACACACGTGTTGTTTCACACCTGCACGGTCCGGTCCGGTCCCGACACTCCGCCCCGCCCCCTCCCACAGTCCAACAGTTTGAGGTATGAACAGGTGAGAATGAAGATGAGCAGCTTCACAGCTCACCGAACCCCCGAACCACCGAACCACCGACCCAACACGTCAGTCTGAACTCACCGCAGCTTCAAGCCTTCATCAGCTGCTTCATTAACCTGTCCGCGTCTCTGACCACGTGACCTCCCCTGTTCCTCCTATTGGTCGTGATGTCATCGGTGCCGCGGGTTCATCACGTGCTTTTAAATGACGGTACCGATCCAGTCTAATTTTAAAGTGGAACTGGATTTAACATTTAATGAGGAACGATGATAAGTTGTTATATCTAATTATATTAAAGGCTATGTGTTACCATGGCAACACCGGAAGTTGGGGTGAGCTGTGTCCCAGTTCAGGGGCTGGGTCCCCCGGAGAGGGACGTCCAGCCGCCGGAGCATTTCCTGGTTGGCCACCAGATGTAGCCCCCCCGCCCGAACCCTTATTGTTTATTGTTTGGTTTTATCTCGAACAACAACAACAAGTAGGCATCAAAATGAAATGTCAGAACAAATGTGTTCGAGAGGGAACAGGAGGAAGCAGGAAGCTTTCGTCCTGACCCTTCACAACTTAAACATAAAATACAATACAACACAAAAAAATAAAGTAAAAATAAAATACAAAATGAATTCCCCATATACCACCATAACATATTCAATTATCCACAACCCAGCCGTGACTGCAGTTAGTTATATTTGTATTATACATATTGTTTCATATAAGGAGCAGAAATATAATAGAAGAAATACATACAGAAAATAAATAGAGTTGTTTAGAGGTCCTTATTTTTATATTTGTCAAGAATTGTTTTCTTGTATCTGTTTCTAAACTGTGTAGAGCTGGTGCTGCGTCTGGTTTCCACAGTGACCCACAGACTGATACATGCTTTTAAGAGCAGTGCGTACACAAGGTTGTTTAATATGTAGTTTTCCTCTTAGATGATAATTACCTTCTCTATCTGGAAACATGTTTTGAATGTTTTCAGGCAGCGCATTATTTCTTGCTTTAAACATTATTGTTGCTGTTATAACTTTCACTAAGTCCATAAATTTCAAAGTCTGTAATTTAAAAAATAGAGGATACCTTACGTCACGATTGTGAATGAAGAGACTCACTAAAGTCTGTTCTGGTTCAAATCTATCAAACGTGTACATCTAAATTAAATTATCAACATCACAAAATAAACATGAACCCATTGGTGAATAACAACTATATTTACCACAGCATCACCAGCGTCACGTATTTTAACTGAAAGTTAACATCTGGAGGTTTTATAGTCCCTTGAAGTTTAACATATCTGGCGTTGGATGTTCAAAAGACTAAAAACCGAGTATAAACCCATTACTTAAATTTGAATGTCATGTCTGTGCCACTTGATGTCGCCATTTTCTCTTGCTTCCTCGGTGCGTCCTCCGAAAAGAGGGAAGTGCAGGCTGCATTTGTGGGCTGCGTTTGAAGGAGCCTTCCAATCGGGACACCCTTCACGCGGCGTTGTGAATTGGCCTTTAAATGCGCCCTTCGAGGGCTGCAGCCCCTGAATTGGGACACAGCCATTGTCACATTTGTCTTTAGCAAGCTGCAGGCTACGGCGAGCGGCGGTGCTTCTCCATCCTGCAGCAGCTACAGGTTTCAGCGGACACTCAGGTTAGACTGTGCAATCATTATGCCTCAGGAAGTTGATGGATAGAACATAAGCTACTGTTTGAATCACAACAAACAGGAAATTAAAGGGATTCTGAACATCAAGAAAAATAAAATAATAAAAATGAATGCTTTGAAAATAACTGCTATTGTTTCCTGAAGCTTCCTGAATGGGTGACATCCAGGTGGAACCGCTACGTCACAGAGCGGCTGGATCAAGGCTGTGACTATTCAAGCTTTCATGAGTTTGCTTCATTCGTCGCTAAAGAGGCACGTATTGCATGTAATCCGGTGTCATCCTTACATGCTTTAAGGCACTCTGCAGAGACACCAACAAGAGAGATGAAGCGCTCAAAAGCAAATACGTTTGCCACAAATGTGAAGGCCCCAGTTTCATCGAGCTCCACATCCAAATCAGACCTCGATGAAATCCGGTTGAAAGATGCTGAAAAATCAAAGAAATGGAGCACACCACTACAAAACTCAAACATAGGCATGTGTATTTGCTGTGGAGAAAACCACTCCATGCAAAAGGCTAATAGAAATGTCTGCAGAAGAAAAAAATGTATACATGAACATAAGCTGTGTTTTGCATGTCTGGGAAAAGGTCACCCAACTCCATTGCATGAAGATCGTTTCACAGCAGAATCTAAGCAAAGTGCAGTTGAAGAAAGTACATCCTCACTATCATGCTGTGTGAACGGAGGAGAAGGTGGGAGCACATCTATGATTGTGCCAGTGTGGATTTCAGCACCTAACGCTCCTGATAATGAAACCCTAGCATACGCCCTACTGGACACACAAAGCAGTCACACATTTGTTGATCAAGAGGTGTGTGAAAAGCTACAGGCAGCAATGGAGCCAGTAAAGCTGAAGCTCTCCACCATGATGGGGAAAGATTCAATTGTGCAGAGTCAAAGAGTATGTGATCTCAAAGTCAGAGGTCTCTCCTCAAACATTTCCATCAATTTACCTCCAGCCTACACGAGAGACTTCATTCCTCTTGACCGCGCACATATCCCCACTTGTCAAACAGCCAACAAATGGAAACACCTTGTCAGCATAGCCTAAGAGATGCCCCCATTAATGGCTGTGGTGTCAGATTATTGATTGGCTATGACTGTGCCAGAGCGCTAATTCCAAGAAAGTTCAGCACTGGGGGTGACTATGAGCCCTTCGCCATTAAAACTGACCCCGGTTGGAGCATTGTGGGAAGCGCACCACAGCGTGTGACTGCTAAAGAGGTGACTGGTCTTTGTCATCAAGTATCTGTCAGAGAGCTACCACCTTTAGCACCATCTTCTGTCATTAAGGCTCTTGAGTCCGATTTTGCAGACACCAAATCAGGCGACAAAAGCATATCTCAAGAGGATATTTGCTTCCTGCAGATTTTAAAGGGAGGAATCCAACAAAACGAGCATGGTCACCTTGAGATGCCTCTTCCCTTCAAGGTACGTCCTCCCCTCCCAGACAATAAGGGTTTGGTTTGGCTGAAGCACCTCAAAAGGAAGCTGGACAGAGATCCAGTTCAAAAACGACTATGTGAGGTTTATGGAAGGTGTTTTCAAGGATGAGGATGCAGAGAAAGTAGACACCCAACCAGAGCCTGGGAAAATCTGGTATATCCCACATCAAGGGGTTTACCACCCAAGGAAACCAGACAAGATTTGGGTGGTTTTCGACTGCTCTGCAAAGTAAGAAGGCACCTTATTAAATGATCATCTGCTAACAGGACCCGATCTTACAAATGGTCTCACAGCTGTACTGTGCCGTTTCCGTAAACATCCCATTGCAGTTGTGTGCGATGTGGAAAAAATGTTCCACAGGTTTTATGTCAGCAAAGAAGATAGAGACTATTTGCAGTTTCTCTGGTGGGAAAACGGGGATACAAACTTAGAACCCACAGAATACCGTATGAAGGTGCACCTGTTTGGAGCATCATCTTCCCCTGGCTGCGCTAATTATGGCATGAAACACCTTGCTAGTCAAAATGAGAGAGTGCCCCTCTGCAGCTAGCCTCATCAGGAAGCATTTCTATGTTGATGATGGCCCCATAAGCGTGAAATCGGTTGGTGAGGCAATTGAGTTAGTCAAATCAAATCAAATCAAATCAAATTTTATTTGTATAGCCCAAATTCACAAATCACAGTTTGTCTCAGAGGGCTTTACAATCTGTACAGAGACGACACCCTCTGTCCTTCGACCCTCGATTCAAGTGAGGAAAAACTTGCCCCAAAAAAAAGCCCTTTTAACAGGGAAAAAAAAAATGCGGAAGAAACCTCAGGAAGAGCCACAGAGGAGGGATCCCTCTCCCAGGACGGACAGACGTGCAATAGATGTCGCATGTACAGAGCAGATCAACGAGATCACAATGTATACAAGTGTCATTGAAGGCAACCCAAGCTGTGTGTGCTAAAGGAAAGTTGCACCTTCACAAATTCCTTTCCAATAACCGAGAGGTACTAGATTAACATTGCAGAACGCGCTGTGGAGGTATAAAATGTTGATCTCAACCATGATGACTTACCAGTGCAAAGAGTGCTAGGTATAAGATGGAACATTGAAAGCGACAGCTTCTCCTTTAAGGTGACACTTGATGAGAAATCAGCGACATGATGAGGGATTCTCTCAATTGTGGCCTCTTTATACGACCCTTTAGGGTTTCTAGCTCCATTTATCCTTAAAGGAAAGAGTGCTGCAGGAGATGTGTTAGAGAGGTATGGGGTGGGACGAACCACTACCCAGGGATTTGAAGCTAAGGTGAGAGACTTGGATGAAGGATTTGGAAAACCTTGAGAAGATCGAGATTCCAAGATGCTTCATAACTGATAGCTTTGGTGAGGTCCAGAGAGCTGAACTGCATCATTTTTCTGATGCGAGCAGTCAAGGATATGGCCAGTGCTCTTACATCAGGTTGTTGAGCAAAGAGAAAGTGCACTGCTCCTTGGTCATGGGCAAAGCAAGAGTCGCACCAACCAAAATAGTCACCATACCAAGGTTGGAGCTAACTGCCGCAGTAACCTCAGCAGCCGTGAGCAACATGTTAAGGGTGGAGCTAGAGCTCAAGATTGATGAGGAATATTACTGGACAGATTCTCAAGTGGTTCTCGGCTACATCAACAATGAAGCACGAAGGTTTCATGTCTTTGTTGCGAACCGTGTCCAGAGAATACGAGAAACCACTGACACAAGACAGTGGCACTACGTCGACACAGGAGAGAATCCCGCCGACCACGCCTCCAGAGGCCTCAAGGTGGCCGACCTCATCAACTCAAATCGGGGATTACACAGGTGCTGAAAACTGAGGCTGTAAGGCAGTTTGACATTCAAGGACTCCAGTCAAGGTTCTCAAGATGGACCACAGCGGTCAATGTCATTGCTCGTATCCAGCGATTGGCTAAGAGAATCAAGACTACAGAACCTTTAAATGTGGAAGAGAGAAGGCAAGCCGCACTGACTATTATTAAGCTTGCACAACAAGATGCCTTCCAAGAGGAGTTGAACATGTTCAGCCAGAAATCAGGAAAGCTGCCTTGCAACCACCAACTCTATCAGCTTGACCCGTTCCTCCCAGATGGTATAATGAGAGTGGGAGGAAGACTGAGAAAGGCATCTGCGCCTCTTGAGTTGAGACACCCAGTAATCCTTCCTAAAGATGGCGCTGTCACAAACCTCATCATTGCACATCATCATGACAAAATACAACACCAAGGCAGAGGACAAACTCTCAATGGACTAAGAGCCAACGGTTACTGGATAGTAGTAGCCCAACACATCAGGCAGTGTGTATATTGCAGGAGGGTGCGTGCACCGCCAGAGGAGCAACGGATGGCGGACTTACCGAGTGACCGCGTTGATCCTACACCACCGTTCACTTACTGTGGCATGGACGGCTTCAGTCCCTTCCACACCAAGCAAGGTCATAAGGAAAAAAAACCTCCTCTTCACATGTCTTTGTTCCAGGGCAGTGCACATAGAGATGTTGGAGGATATGACGACCGATGCGTTTATCAATGCCTTACGATGCTTTGTTGCTATCCATTAGACACATTAGATCGGACCAGGGTACTAACTTCGTGGGAGCGAAAAATAAAATGGCAAAGGCTATGAAAGAACTCAATAAGGAAAGAGTGGCTGCATACCTGGCAGACAATCAGTGTGACTTCCAGATGAATACACCTCACTCAAGTCACACTGGAGGCGTCTGGGAGCGCCAAATCAGGACAATGAGAAGCGCACTGAGCACAGTCCTTGCCAACAGTGCTGGGAGGTTGGACGATACTTCCTTAAGAACATTCTTTTATGAAGCTATGTCCATTGTAAATAACCGTCCACTCACTGTCGATAACATCAGCGATCCCACAAGTTTGGAGCCACTCACGCCAAATCACTTGGTTACAATGAAATCTTCTGTTCCACTCCCTCCACCGGGAAAGTTCATCAAGGAAGACCTGTACACTTAAAAACGGTGGAGAAGGGTTCAATATCTGACTCTGTTATTGTTATTATTTGTCATCTGTTAGCATGTTGGACAAACAGACATCTCACTCTGCTGAGTTTCACTTCACAGTTTATTCATGCAGCTCTTCACAACTGGAAGAAGTTTTACATTCACTACAGGAACAACAACAACGACAACAGATGCACCGTCTCCATGGTAACCACTCCTCATATACACACTGCACATGATCACTGCATTTACAAAGAGTTCATGTCGTCCATGTTTGTCCAGCGCATCTGTAAGGACACAAAAACAACCGACTGCTAAAGAAACAGTTCAGCCTGCAGGGACACAGCCGCCATGTTGGAGCTAATCTGTACTACAGAGTTTAATAAGGACGCCATGTTGGAAGCTGTTCATAGCAGTATGTTGTTACTATAGCAACAGTGTGGCACCAACATGGCCGCCATGGGCTGAACTGAGTGCTACGATCACTGATGCTAACACTGTCAGGATACAAAAACTGTAAAAAATACAAAATGGTCATGGTATCAAATGAAGCCTTTACTAATCAAAGACAGTTAATAAAAATCCCTTCAGAGGTCACCAGAGGTCACAGAGCAGGAGGGGGAGGGGCTACAGCCGCTCGGACCGCGGATGTATTAAGAGACAGTTGATCGCTGGGCGTGTTGGTGAGCTGACGGTCAGTTTGGTCTGTTTAGAGATCAAATCTGTGCAAAATCTGATCAGTCCTTCTTGTTTATATCTGAGGTCATGAAGTTAATTCTACCAATCAGCATGCTTGATTTACCTGTGTGGGCGGGGCCAGCAGGAGAAACTCAACACTAAAGCCTCAGTCTACAGGAACAGCTGCTCTTGCCAATCTGAGGATAAATTTGGTCTGGGACCTCGTCTGGTACCGGTGTTGGGTCCAGATCCACTGTGACGGGTTTACATGTTATTATGGATCCACTGGTTTCCTTGAGTAGCTCTGCCCTACTCTGCTCTGATTGGCTTACCCTGGTATTGTTATGCTTAGCCAGTTTAGATGAAACCACAATGAGTCAACTGAAACAGGTGTGATAGTTTGGACCTGGATGATTACGTCAGGACTTTCACAACAGCCAATGAGAGATTCTGGAGCAGTTGACGTGTTGCTAAGCAACAGTAAACATTCTAGCTCTTGAGGCTAACATTAGCTGGACAGCCGTGTTGATGGCGTCTCACTGAACCTTTTTCTCATCCAGACTGGTTTAGTATTAACGTTACAGACGCGAGTTGTTTCACCTCATCAGTCTCCATTTTGTTTCCATCTGCTCATGGTGAGGTGCTGCGTCATCTTCATGTGTGTGACATCACAGAGGAGTCTGAGCCCACGGACACAAACCTCCCCACGAGTCCAGTATCCAGTTCTCAAAGTACATCCACGGTCAGATCAGGCTCTGGTTTTTTTAATGTCAGTTGGCGTCACATATTTCTGGGGGCGGAGTCAGTGTGTTCACTTCCTGTAGGGGGCGTGGTGTTGAAGGGATTGCTACTTGCAGGCTACTGCTGGATTTATTAGCACCATTTATCAGATGATGTTCGCAAAAAGTTGGATGTGTCAGTCTGAAAGTTTCATGTTGGTTTATCAATTATTTCATCAATAATAACTCAAATTAACTGTATCAATAAATCAGAGAGTAAAAGATTGGTCCCGACAGGACTAACCCTTCAGTCAGTCGGACCAATAGAAACACTGATCAGGACTGAACACGTTTATCTACCACAGACTGATGAAGTTATATCAGAACAGATTTATATTATTAAAGATTTAAAGTGGTTCAGATTGAGATCAGATAACAATTATTATTATTATTATAACAGATAATAAGAGTGATATGGACCAGGAATAATTATATTATCATGAGATGTTACAGGGTTCATATTAATGACTTCAGGACCACATAAACTAATTTACAATGAACAGAATGAGTTCTGTTTTTTATTGTTCTGGGATGTCTGACAACATAAAGGGACAGTGGGCCCAGTATGACGAGTGTACTGGTGGTGTCTGATGATGAAGTGATGATGCTGTTAATGAAAGAGCATGAGAGAAAACAGGAAGTTTGATCTACTATTGTGTTTATCAGAGAGTACTACAGAGAATGAGATGAAATGTTATTGTATACACGTTTAGTATGTAGAGTACTTCAAATGACTGTACCAGTATCACTCAGTACTAGTTAAAGTACCACTGTTGTAGGTTCAGTACTAGTTGTCGGGTTGTGGCTGTACCATTGTTGTAACATGCAGTACTGCCTTGGATGAAGTACAGTAGGTGTAGGATTTGTAGTATTTTCAGGGTTGTAATACATGTTTTGTAACATTCAGTACTAGTTGGACGGTAGTACTATGATTTGTATGGTTGTAATCGGGTTCAGTAGTACGTGTAGAGTTGTAGTACCATTGTTGCAGGGTTAAGTACAAGTTGAAGTACGACTGTAGTATTATAAAGTAGTTGTCATGGGTAAAGTACTCGGTGTAGGGTTGTAGTACTGTTGTAACATTCAGTACTACTTCAGATGAAATACAGTAGGATTTACAAATTATAAGCTTGTAGTTCTAGTTGTAGGGTTGTTGTAGGGTTTGTCTGTATATTGTAATTAAGGTGACGTTTTTGTTGGACGAACTAAAACAGTTTGACTCGTTATGTTTTGAATTTGACTCGTTATGTTTTAGACATGACTTGTTATGTTTTAGACATGACTTGTTATGTTTTGAATTTGACTCGTTATGTTTTGAATTTGACTCGTTATGTTTTGAATTTGACTCATGTTTTAGACATGACTCGTTATGTTTTAGATTTGACAGTTTGACTCATTATGTTTTAGACATGACTCGTTATGTTTTTATTTGACTCATTATGTTTTAGATTTGACTCGTTATGTTTCAGATTTGACTCATTATGTTTCAGATTTGACAGCTTGACTCGTTATGTTTTAGATTTGACTCGTTATGTTTCAGATTTGACAGCTTGACTCGTTATGTTTTAGATTTGACTCGTTATGTTTCAGATTTGACTCGTTATGTTTCAGATTTGACAGCTTAACTCGTTATGTTTCAGATTTGACTCGTTATGTTTCATATTTGACTTGTTATGTTTCAGATTTGACAGTTTGACTTATGTTTCATATTTGACAGTTTGACTTGTTATGTTTCAGATTTGACTTGTTATGTTTCAGATTTGACTCGTTACGTTTCAGATTTGACAGTTTGACTTATATTTCAGATTTGACCCGTTATGTTTCAGATTTGACTCGTTATGTTTCAGATTTGACTCGTTATGTATCAGATTTGACAGTTTGACTTGTTATGTTTTAGATTTGACTCGTTATGTTTCAGATTTGACTCGTTATGTTTCAGATTTGACAGCTTGACTCGTTATGTTTTAGATTTGACTCGTTATGTTTCAGATTTGACAGCTTAACTTGCTATGTTTCAGATTTGACTCGTTATGTCTCATATTTGACTTGTTATGTTTCAGATTTGACAGTTTGACTTATGTTTCATATTTGACAGTTTGACTTGTTATGTTTCAGATTTGACTTGTTATGTTTCAGATTTGACTCGTTACGTTTCAGATTTGACAGTTTGACTTATATTTCAGATTTGACCCGTTATGTTTCAGATTTGACTCGTTATGTTTCAGATTTGACAGTTTGACTTGTTATGTTTCAGATTTGACTCGTTATGTTTCAGATTTGACAGTTTGACTTGTTATGTTTTAGATTTGACTTGTTATGTTTCAGATTTGACTCGTTATGTTTCAGATTTGACAGTTTGACTTGTTACGTTTCAGATTTGACCTGTTATGTTTCAGATTTGACTTATGTTTCAGATTTGACTCGTTATGTATCAGACTTGACAGCTTGACTCGTTATGTTTCAGATTTGACTCGTTATGTTTCAGATTTGACAGTTTGACTTGTTATGTTTCAGATTTGACTCGTTATGTTTTAGATTTGACTCGTTATGTTTCAGATTTGACCCGTTATGTTTCAGATTTGACAGCTTGGTTCTTTAAGATAAGGATGTGATGTTGGATCGTCCACCAGGCGGTGCCACGATCCTCTGAGTAGAGCGGCGAGGAATGTGGTCATCAACCTGAGCTCCTGCAGAGAAGAAGAAGAAGAGTGATGGTCATACTCAGCTGCTGTATGTGGTCGTTTACTCAGAATGCAACTCATCAGATTGTTGATCAGAATACTGTCATCTGTGAACACTACCAGCCAGGGTGAATCCTGATTGGTGGAGGTTGCGGGAGCCAGTCAGGGCTTTTGGACAGGGGGACCCCCTGGTGGTCGGAGTGGGTGGGACCGATTTGGTCATACTGATGACATCATGGACTGGTCCATCATAGTTTCCACGGGGGACGCCACGAGCCTCAGCCATCTGAGATGAGGAGAGAAAATGTCTGAGAATGACCTCCTGATGAACTGATCAATGAGTTAACTGATCGACTTGTTCATCAATCAGACTGCAGCTGAACCTGTTAACAACCTGTTAGGTGGTTTACTTGTAAAACAGGTGTTTAGTCACCTTGCTGCGGGCTCTGATCCTCTTGTAAACGGCGTCGGGGAACGCCTTCCTGGGGATGAAACGTCCTGAACCTTCAGTCACGTTCAGTTTTCCGTCCTCCAGAACGACTCGACCTCCACTGATCACCACCGACGCCACGCCGCGAAACTCCAAACCCTCCAAGATGTTCACATCCACCGTCTACACACAGACAGGGAGCATAAGGAGGTGCAGCTAATGATGATCAATGATGGGTTTTGATTATGGATGATGAGGATGATGACGAGGATGATGATGAAATTGGATTCACCAGGTTATGAGTCTTTGCAGAAACAGTTCGGGTCTCCTTTGGGTTCCAGACGACGATATCGGCGTCTGATCCGACAGCGATCCGTCCTGAACACACAGAGGCACATCAGATATCTGACATCCGTTTACAGATGGTAAAACTTTCAGTTACAGTGAGTTTCCACCTCAGGCTGAGAAAAAGATGATGAATCACAGTTAAAGGATAACTACCATTTTTTACAACCTGTACTTTATTTCTAGCAAAATATATGATCATTTACTCACCCAGATAACTTTGGTTAGCGCCGATATATCCATATAATTCGAGTGACGGGGCAGCGACACACAGCCTCTATATAACGCATTATCTGTCACGAAACTAGTTCATTTCACCAATATTTTGTCATGATAAGCTAGCGCTATTCCCCTCTGAGTCCGGGCTCGTCTGTTATCAACATCCGGGGTCAAACTAGCAGTAGCAGCTACAGGTAAACAAGCCGGCTGTCGCGGGTGCACGCGCAGCTCAGAGACGACATCTTCCAGGTCAGAGGTAGTAGGTCAACCTACAGACCCCGGTTATCTGGGTGAGTAAATGATCATATATTTTGCTAGAAATAAGGTCCAGGTTGTAAAAAGCGGTAGTTATCCTTTAATGTCCTCAGACTGACTGATACCTTTACGTGGGTAAATGTTGAAGAGTTTGGCAGCATTGGTGCTCGTTACAGCGACAAACTCGTTCTCATCCATCTTCCCCATAGACTGCAGGACACAGGATGACAAAAATCAAGATACAAGGTGAGGTGGTGTCAGCAGGAAGAAGCTGCTCTGTCTCAATGTGAAGTTCATCCTGTACTCCAATACTTCAAGTGAAGTGGAAACTTTTTTATAGTTTAAAGTCATTCACATTTGTACGGTTACATAAAGTTTTCTCACCACAGCTCTGTCCCACACCACAGACATCCTCTCCTCGATCCCATTGGCTCCCTCTGGGATCAGAGTGAAGTCGTCTTTACCCACAGCTTTCTGAGCGGTGGAGAAGCTGGCCTGAGCGCTGGACGTCACCTGGAGGTCTCCACTAGAACAAAACACACACAAGCACCTGTCAGATTCACCAGGGGTCCGTTTCACAAAGCAGGTTCAACAAACTCTGAGTCTAACCTTGAACTCTGAGTTGATCTACTCTGAGATAGAAAACTCTGAGTTTTCGGTTCCAGAACAGCTGATTTGAGTTAGTTTGATCAACTCGGAGTAGTTTCACCTGGAGTTAAGCGCGTGCGCCACAAGTCTAAAAAGACAGCGTCAATGGAGCCCCGATTCGACGAGTCACCATGGCAACGGAGAAGAGGAGGGCTACGTTTTTTTTTATTAATGCGCTCATACGGTGAGTTTGAGCACGTTTTTAGAAGGAAGTGTAAGCAGCTTAAGATGAAACATAAAAACATTGTTCAAACAGGTGAGACCGGCATAATCTCACGGGGTACCTCATTTTGATCATGTTTTACATTGTAAAGTAAATATTAAGTGGCTGTTTGACTGTACAGTTGTTTTATCCCCAACATAATGCTGTTTTCACACACATAAATGTATTCCCATCTATATCATGTTCTGTTAAAGAATTAAGCCTATTTAAACTAACACAGACTTCTACTCAGCCAACAGAAAGAAAGCAGATGCCCGCAAAACGGGTGGTGGCCCAGCACCGCACCTCTAACAGAGGCAGAGGAGCTGGCCCTAAGCCTGGAGGGAGCTCATCCTCTGAGCTCACCCCCCAAGACACAAGTGCTTTAATAAAATGTAATATGCCTAGAACTATCTATATATTTTAAGCCTATTCATAAAAATATTTATTTCCCTTTCATGACTTTTTTTTACTTTTGTAAAGTGCTCTGCATCTCCGACGTTGTATAAAAAACTCCCATTTGCAAAAAAGCGCAGCGCAACACACACTATCTGCTGGTATGTGAGAGCATGACTTCGGTTGGTAATGTTGGAAATGTAAGGACGGATTAGGTTGTGTTTGTAAATGGTGGACTGTGACGTGAAACGGTACCGCTCAAAAAGATAATTGTCTGGAAATGCAAGAACATCTATGCGCGGTCTGATAATCATCTCCCGACGAGTATTTAATTCTCTGCGCAGTAATGCTGCACCTTCATCCACGGGATCATTATCAAAAGGACACGCCATGGTAGTGAAAATAGTCGCCACCTAATATAACTTCTAATGTCGCCTACTGACTGATTTTTGCAATGATTTTCTCAAAAAACAGACAGCAGAACTATATTACGCCAAAACTCGCCTGCTGACTGAATGAATGAGGAAATCAAATACCGTGTGTGGCTGAAAGAGGGCGGAGACAGAGAGAAACTCAAGGTTTGTTGAGAAAAACCTGGTCCCGACCAGGTTAGGTTCATAGAGTATGTTACCATGGTAACTGACCGAGAGCTTAAGTTACCTCTCTCTGTGAAACAGGCTAGAGTTACCCCTCTTTCTCTGGTTTGAGTTACCTCCCTTTGTGAAACGGAAAACTCAGAGTTTCCCTCATTTCAGGGTTAACAGACTCAGAGTTTTCACTAAACCTGCTTTGTGAAACGGACCCCTGGAGTCTTACTAACCATACTAACAATCATACTCACCATACTAACAATCATACTAACCATACTAACAATCATACTCACCACACTAACAATCATACTAACCATACTAACAATCATACTCACCATACTAACAATCATACTCACCACACTAACAATCATACTCACCATGCTAACAATCATACTAACAATCATACTCACCATACTAACAATCATACTCACTATACTAACAATCATACTAACAATCATACTCACCATACTAACAATCACACTCACCACACTAACAATCATACTCACCATGCTAACAATCATACTAACAATCATACTAACCATACTAACAATCATACTCACCACACTAACAATCATACTCACCATGCTAACAATCATACTAACAATCATACTCACCATACTAACAATCATACTCACTATACTAACAATCATACTAACAATCATACTCACCATACTAACAATCATACTCACCATACTAACAATCATACTCACCACACTAACAATCATACTCACCATGCTAACAATCATACTAACAATCATACTAACCATACTAACAATCATACTCACCAAACTAACAATCATACTCACCATGCTAACAATCATACTAACAATCATACTAACAATCATACTCACCACACTAACAATCATACTCACCATGCTAACAATCATACTAACAATCATACTAACCATACTAACAATCATACTCACCATACTAACAATCATACTAACAATCATACTAACCATACTAACAATCATGCTAATCATACTAACAATCATACTAACAATCCTACTAACCATACTAACAATTATACTAACAATCATACTAACAATCATACTCACCATACTAACAATCATACTAACCATACTAACAATCATACTCACCACACTAACAATCATACTAACAATCATACTAACCATACTAACAATCATACTCACCATACTAACAATCATACTCACCATACTAACAATCATACTAACAATCATACTAACCATACTAACAATCATGCTAATCATACTAACAATCATACTAACAATTATACTAACAATCATACTCACCATACTAACAATCATGCTAATCATACTAACAATCATACTAACAATTATACTAACAATCATACTCACCATACTAACAATCATACTCACCATACTAACAATCATACTAACAATCATACTAACCATACTAACAATCATACTCACCATACTAACAATCATACTAACCATACTAACAATCATACTAACAATCATACTAACAATCATACTCACCATACTAACAATCATACTAACCATACTAACAATCATACTAACAATCATACTAACAATCATACTCACCATGCTAACAGGGCGGTCAAGTACTGTGGTGTTGATGGGTCAGGGTTAAGAGGCGGGCTCATGACGAAGGCAGCAGCTGTGGCCCAGTCTTTGGACCAATAGTGAGAGCCGTCAGTGGCCAGACCAGCTGTGATTGGCTCCCCATACACCACCATACCTGATGACAGGAGCAGGAGGATGTTTAAACTACAACATCTGTCTGAGCACCTCCCATCCAGTTCTCCACACTCTCAGAGTCCAGGCCTCTTCTCTCTGGAGTCACTTCCTGCTGGTATCGGACAGTCTTACTGATGAGGCCTTCAAATCTGAGCGAAGAACTCATCTTTTCAACCCAATGTTGAATTCCTTTGGAACCTCAGTCCCAGTTATCATTATCTGTCCATATTGGCTGCTCCTCAGTCTCACAGTGGAAGTGCACCACCTCTATGGAGGTGAAGCCCCATCAGGCCCATAAACAGAAGAGGGAGGAGCGGGCTACATGCTAAGATAAGCGGTCTGCATCTTAAAACTGACTGACTCGTCCCTTATAGAGGATACAGAGCTGGAAGATTCAAACAAGTCTTCTGAAACCTCTACAGTGACAGCAGGTGTGGGTGACGTTGTGTTCTTAAGTGACTCGTTAGTGTCTCATGGAGGTCGAGGACTGAACCTGTAGGCTGACGGACCTGGTCCACCCGGTCCTGCCTCAGAATACTATATAACTGAAACAGAATCTAAATCACATTTATAATTAAGGGTGAATCTAATCTGGATTAAAGGACAACATTGAGTACAGACGAGGATGATGATGTCACCTTTCTTCCTGGCTTTGGCGATGACATCAGCAGCAGATTTGCTCATCACCTTGGTAACATACAGCGGACAGTTGGCCTGTTTGGCGATGGTGATGGCCCGATACACCGCCTCCGTCTCCACCTGGTGGACGAAGAAAATGTGATGGGATTACAGGTGTGTTCCAGGTGTTTTACAGGTGTTATTACAGGTGTGTTCCAGGTACAGGTACAGGTGTGTTACAGATGTATTTACAGACATGATTACAGGTGTGTTCCAGGTGTAAATACAGGTGTGATTACAGTCGTGTTACAGGTGTAATAACAGTGGGGTTAAAGGTGTAGTTACATTTGTGTTCCAGGTGTGATTACAGGTGTGTTCCAGGTGTGATTACAGGTGTGTTCCAGGTGTGATTACAGGTATGTTCCAGGTGTGATTACAGGTGTGTTCCAGGTGTGATTACAGGTGTGTTCCATGTATAAGTACAGGTGTGCGTACCTCCTCAGGGTGAGATAGAACGTGTCCTTCAGGTCCAGTGATGCCAAGACAGAGAAGTTTCTTCTGTTCCTGAAACACAAAACAGTTTAAATTCAGTGTGTTTGGTTGAAAAACAGTGAAAGCTCCCGTCTCATTGGTCAGGTTGAATTACCTCATCAATGATGTCACCATTCTCAGCATGGACCTGTGCAATGGCTCCAAGATCCCGGAGGACCCCGAACGCCTCGTAGAGCTGAAGCCATGAAAAGAGGAAGCAGATTCAAAGTAAGATACTGATGTAAGCAAACAACCTGGGCAACAACAACAACAACAACAACAACAACAACAACAACCTCAGCAACAACAACAACAACAACAACAACAACAACCTCAGCAACAACAACCTCAGTAACAACAACAAACCTCAACAACAACAACAACAACCTCAGCAACAACAACCTCAGCAACAACAACAACAACCTCAGCAACAACAACAAACCTCAGCAACAACAACCTCAACAACAACATCAGTAACAACAACAACAACAAAAACAAACCACAGCAACAACAACAACAAACCTCAGCAACAACAACAACAAACCTCATCAACAACAACCTCAGCAACAACAACCTCAGTAACAACAACAAACCTCAACAACAACAACCTCAGCAACAACAACAACAACAAACCTCAGCAACAACAACAACAGCCTCAGCAACAACAACAACAACCTCAGCAGCAACAACCTCAGCAATAACATCAGCAACAACAACAACAACAACAACAGCAACAACCTCAGCAACAACAACCTCAGTAACAACAACAAACCTCAGCAACAACAACCTCAGCAACAACATCAACAACAACAACCTCAGCAACAACAACCTCAGTAACAACAACAAACCTCAGCAACAACAACCTAAGAAGAAAAACAACAACCTCAGCAACAACAACAACCTTGGCAACAACAATAACAACCCACAGCAACAACAATAACATCAGCAACAACAACCTAAGCAAAAACAACAACAACAACCTCGGCACAACAACAACAACAACCTCAGCAACAACGACAACCTCAACAACAACCTCAGCAACAACAACAACAACCTCAGCACAACGACAACCTCAATAACAACCTCAGCAACAACAACAACAACAACAATAGCAACAATAACAAACAAACAACAACATGAATACTCATGAAGGTTTAGCTGACCTGAGAGTCGGAGCTCTGGTATTTGTCTTTGTAAGCCATGAAGAACAGGAAGGAGTTCACACCTGAAACACAAACACAGTTAATACAAAACCAACTGAAGAGAATCTGTTTGTGGCCTTACTGCGATCATTGCACCGTGACCTCTGACCTTTATCTTTGATGAGCGTCTCCAGCTCCTCGTACAGTCCGTCATGCCAGCGCGTGATGTCGAGGTGTAGAGAGAAGTCGCAGCACGCCCTCTCCTCCGCCATCTCCCTCCACTGATCAAACGCTGACAGTAAACTCGTCCCTGGCTCCACCAGCACGTGGTCCACTGTGAACACAACCATCACTGTTGTTACTGCTGCCCTCTGAACCTGACTGATGAGTATTGATAGGTGATTGGTAATAATCTCACTGATCATGGTGGTTCCTCCGGACACGGCGGCTCTGGTTCCCTGGTAGAAGTCGTCGGTCGGGTTCAGGCCTTTCTGAGGAGCCTGCAGGTTGGTGTTGGCGTCGATTCCTCCGGGGATCACCAGCTGACCGTACGCGTCCACCGTCCTCACGCCAGACGGGACGATCAGGTTCTCCCCGATCTGCCTGATCAGGACACAGGACAGGAAGTGTGATGATGTCAGAGACAGTCGAGCCTAACAGGTGGACACTCTACACACCTGGAGCTCAGGTGTTCATGTTGAGTGAACCTAAAGCAAGAAGCTGGTCTGAAGTGACAATAATCAATAATAATCCATATATTCATATATTGATATTTACTTGATGGTCCCGTCTTCGATGTAGACATCAGCATAGAACGACTGGTCGTCATTGACGATCTTTCCTCCTTTGATGATCAGACGGTCGCCCTGGAAACAGGCAGACAGAGAGGATGCTGGGTTTGAAGTTATTGATCTTTAGATCAGTTTGAATGTCTGATCAGACTGAAGAGAAACAACACAGATCAAAGTCAGCTGTTTGACCTCCTGACAGACGAAAGGTGCGATTCCTCAGGTGTTTTTACCTGCTGGTGTGACCTTCAGGGTCCTGATCAAAAATCTGATCAATAAATCCTGTAGTTTACAAAATGGCCGCTGGTCCCCTGACTTTATGCCCTGTCCCTCATCCTGTTAAAGTCATTGATCACTGTGTTTCTACACCGACAGGAAAAAGATCTAATCACATAGTTTTTAAGATATTTTGTGAGACAGGATATATCTGGATATTTTCCCATCATTTGTTTTGTTCAGAATCTCGTTTAAGCCTCACAGATTTATTGTTCTCTACCTGCTCTGTTGGTTTGGTTTGAGAATCAACAACTTCCAATCAATAATCTTTAAAACTTTAGCAGGGTGGGACCATGACACAGAACACGAGCGGTGAGTTTTTACATCATTAACAGAATATTATCGGGTCATATTTCAGTTAAACTGGACAAATCATCAGGACACGACCAAATACACAATCATTTACATTTAGTGACGGATGTTATGGTTGTTGTATTAACGAGGCCGACTCTGATGCCTGCTCCTGCACGACACGCAGACCGCGCCTGCAGCTTGTCAGCTACGGGTACCTGCAAGTCACAATGATCTGTATGAACAGGTGCCGCTCTTTGACTTTGGGACACGCCCACAGTCATGATGTCACATAGGTTAAAATGACATCGAGTGACAGGAAGTGAGGTGACTTTCAGAATAATATAAATGGATCCACATGAAGTCAAGACCAGGCGGTGCTTTAATGTTTTTGATATAAATCTAACGTTTTATTCATAATTATCATTAATCATCAGCATTGATCATTATTATTATTATTTATTGATCTCTCAGCATCACCGCAGCTTCACTTCACGCCTCTTTGAAGACAAGCCTAGCCGAGCCGAACCGGGATTGTCTACAGCAGCTGACTGGTCCGGTCCAGCCCGGATCGGCCCGGGATATCTGATCCAGTTCAGTCTGATCCGGGTCAGTCTCGGTCTGGTTCTATCGGCTGATTGACACGCGGGGCTGCAGCATCCCGCCTCACCGGCCCAGCATCCTCCCTCTCCTCCCCGTTATCCCGGCTCCGCTCAGCTCAGCTAGCTCTGCTCGGCCCGACCCGGCTCGGCACGGGTTCGACCTACCACGGGTCTCGCGCTGCTCTTCTTGGTCTGGAACGACATCCTGATCGATCTGTGATCGGCTGATTGATCCGCTCACACTCACACACACGCTCACACTCTGCTATTGTTGTTTCCGTCACCTCTGACGTCACACTGCCGACAACTCTCTCTCTCTCTCTCTCTCTCTCACACACACACACACACACACACACACACACACACACACGCCTTCCGGTGTGGAGCTTCAAGATAAAAGCCCGGCAGAGTAACATTTGCTTTAAAGCTCTTCAACCAACAACGCAAACAATACGATCACTAATCAATAAAATCAGTATAATCGTTATAATCAGGCAGATCAATCAAGTCCGTTTCTATTGATCCATTTTCTTATTGATCAGCTGTCAGAACTCCGTCTGGAAATCAGCTAATTATAAACTCATTAAACAACCTCAGGTCTGATGAGAGTCTGACGTCATCTCTGTAATTTAATCCAAATTAAACGATCAAAGAAATGAAATAGATCAATACATCCAAACATTTAAACACATAAGCTTCCTGTTCGTGACTTTAAACTCTCTTCTCTGCGAATGCTTTTATTTTGAAAGCACATCCCCGGTAGTAGTTTATGTGCTGTATTCTGATTGGTCGTCGACCTGCTGTGGAGGAGACAGACATGCTGGCGCAGTGAGGAGCTTTTGCCTCATTGATTGATTGATTGATTGATTAGTTCAGTGACTCTTCAGATGTTTCACTAACACAGTATAAATACTTCATCACAGGTGAAGTACAGAAGTACTCTGAGTAAAATGTATTTAAAGTATTAAAAGTAAAAGTACTCGTGATAGATCCTGTCTCATCATTATGATTCTAATAAATATTAGTAATCATGTTTTAATATAAACAGCTGACTTGAGATCTGTAATTATAAATCATACTGAACAGTAATCTGATTACATCTAAACATGAAGTATAAACTGCTGAGTAGTTTAATATAACGTAACAATCATTAATGTGATGGATGTATTGGTTTATAAAGTAACTAAAGCTGTCACACAAATGTAGTGAAGTAGAAATACTCTCTTCAAGAACAGCACATAGGTAAATGTACTTAGTTACTTCCACCACTGACGATACTCCAGTAAATGTAAAAGTTCAGTAATCAAATACAGCTGAAGTCATTAATTATGGTTTTGTTCTGAGATGGTTCAGCCCGTCTGTCAGCTCATCATCTGATCTGAGGTCAGGGTGAAACATTTTCAAACTGATTGATTAGATTTCAGTTTCAGGATCAAAATCAATCAAAGATTCAAAAACATCAATAATCAGTCACAAACCGATGTTTCAATCAAATCAATTTTAAATATATGTGGACCTCTCTCTTGCCGTAGTTTTCTCGGGCGTGTCCTGATGGAAACACCACCGTCCGTCCCGCTCCTCTCGCTGCGTCTCCTCCATCATGGCTGTCACTGCGGGTTCGAGCGGCTCGGCGTCGCTGCGTCTGCGGACTGAACGACTCAAAGTTCAACGTTTTGTTCTCGAACGCTCCCTCGACGCTGCAGAACATCCCGCCATACTTCATCCGAGGACGAGGAGAGTCGGAACCGAGCCGGGACAGGAGAGAGGAGCAGTCGTCCTCCACAGAACACCTCCTTTCAGACATCGTGGACACATCTGAACTGAGACGAGATGAAGAGGAGGAGGAGGAGGAAGAGGAGGAGGAGGAGGAGGAGGGTTGGCTGAAGACCTCAGGCGATAAATGAGGAGACCAGAAGAAGGAGGAGGAAAGGGGGCCATGGAGGGGGGGAGGAACTGTGACCTCAAACTGAGACAGAAAGGAACTGATTAAAGGGAGGAGAGGAGAGGAGGAGGCGAGGGGGAGGGGGAGGAGGAGGAAGAGGAGGCGAGGAGGAGGGGGAGGAACACGAGGAGGAGGAGGAGACGAGGAGGAGGGGGAGGAGGAGGAAGAGGAAGAGGAGGAGGAAGAGGAGGCGAGGAGGAGGGGGAGGAGGAGGAGGCGAGGAGGAGGGGGAGGAGGAGGAAGAGGGGGCGAGGAGGAGGGGGAGGAGGAGGAGGAGGAGGCGAGGAGGAGGGGGAGGAGGAGGAAGAGGAAGAGGAGGAGGAAGAGGAGGCGAGGAGGAGGGGGAGGAGGAGGAGGCGAGGAGGAGGGGGAGGAGGAGGAAGAGGAGGCGAGGAGGAGGGGGAGGAACAGGAGGAGGAGGAGGAGGAGGCGAGGAGGAGGGGGAGGAGGAGGAAGAGGAAGAGGAGGAGGAAGAGGAGGCGAGGAGGAGGGGGAGGAGGAGGAGGCGAGGAGGAGGGGGAGGAGGAGGAAGAGGAGCCGAGGAGGAGGGGGAGGAACAGGAGGAGGAGGAGGAGGCGAGGAGGAGGGGAGGAGGAGGAGGAGGAGGCGAGGAGGAGGAGGAAGAGGAGGAGGAGGTGAGGAGGAGGAGGAGGAACAGGAGGAGGAGGAGGTGAGGAGGAGGGGGAGGAGGAGGAGGAACAGGAGGAGGAGGAGGAACAGGAAGAGGAGGAGGAGGAGGAAGAGGAGGCGAGGAGGAGGGGGAGGAACAGGAGGAGGAGGAGGAGGCAAGGAGGAGGAGGAAGAGGAAGAGGAGGCAAGGAGGAGGAGGAACAGGAAGAGGAGGAGGAGGAGGAAGAGGAGGAACAGGAAGAGGAGGAGGAGGATAATAAGGAGGATGACGAGGTTTAGCTAACAGAACACACATCAGGTTGTTGTTTGAATCCTGTTCATGTTTCCATCAGAACACAAACAGACGACACGATGAGCTCGTCAGAAACAAAGTCCGTTCTGACCTGGAGATTTTCCTCAGCCAGTGTTCCCTGGTGTGTCCTGGTGTTCCCTGGTGTTGCCAGGTGTTCCCTGGTGTGTCCTGGTGTTCCCAGGTGTTCCCTGGTGTGTCCTGGTGTTCCCAGGTGTGTCCTGGTGTTCCCTGGTGTTGCCAGGTGTTCCCTGGTGTTCCCAGGTGTTCCCTGGTGTGTCCTGGTGTTCCCAGGTGTGTCCTGGTGTCCCCTGGTGTTGCCATGTGTTCCCTGGTGTGTCCTGGTGTTCCCTGGTGTTGCCAGGTGTTCCCTGGTGTGTCCTGGTGTTCCCAGGTGTGTCCTGGTGTTCCCTGGTGTTGCCAGGTGTCCCCTGGTGTTGCCATGTGTTCCCTGGTGTGTCCTGGTGTTCCCTGGTGTTGCCAGGTGTTCCCTGGTGTGTCCTCGTGTTCCCTGGTGTGTCCTGGTGTTCCCTGGTGTTGCCAGGTGTTCCCTGGTGTGTCCTGGTGTTCCCTGGCGTTATCAGGTGTGTCCTGGTGTTCCCTGGTGTTATCAGGTGTTCCCAGGTGTGTCCTGGTGTTCCCTGGTGTTGTCAGGTGTTCCCTGGTGTGTCCTGGTGTTC
This sequence comes from Pagrus pagrus, assembly GCF_965226575.1. NCBI lineage: Eukaryota > Metazoa > Chordata > Actinopteri > Spariformes > Sparidae > Pagrus > Pagrus pagrus. The sequence continues at coordinate 570,669 of NC_140208.1, forward strand.
CCAGGTGTGTCCTGGTGTTCCCTGGTGTTGCCAGGTGTTCCCTAGTGTGTCCTGGTGTTCCCTGGTGTTGCCAGGTGTTCCCTGGTGTGTCCTGGTGTTCCTTGGTGTTTCCAGGGGTTCCCAGGTGTTCCCTGGTGTGGCCAGGTGTTTCCAGGCGTTCCCTGGTGTTTCCAGGTGTTAGGGGTGACTAACAGATGGTTTGTCCAATTAGCTGCCTTTAGACGTACAGGTCTGTAGCTGCACCTCTCCAGATGTTTTTGACAGGTAAAGTTGTGCTACAAATGTCGTAGTCTCCAGAGGAGTTGTTAGTGGTTATTGATTGACTGAAGATCATCCTGGCGTTCACAATGACATCATAATGTGACATCACAGCGAGTACTCTGATTGGTTCTGGTCACCAGCAGAACACGTTTCATCTGTAGCTGTCCAACGGGCCATCTCATGTCTCTGCAACACGTCTAGTATTACAACCACAGCCAGAGACCACTGTTCAGGACTGTGTTCACACATCTGTCAGAGTGAAACCATTGGATGTTTCATCAGGACGTTTTCAAGCCGGCATTGTGGAGACAGAACCAGAACCAGAACCAGGTATTTTAAAACAAACGGTGATGTCACAACATGTCTGACCAACATTTACTCTGCTGACAGGACTGCAGAGAGACTCACAGTCCTGTCAGCGCGTGCGCGCACACACACACACACACACACACACACACACACACACACACACACACACACAGGTCAGTGCTCATTACTGCTGATGCGCAGTAAATCTGAAGACGCTGCAGTCTGAACTGGATTTTTTTGCCTGTCACATTCACTTTATCACACACACACACACACACACACACACACACACTCAGTGGACCATAACAAAGTCCGTCTCCATGTTCACATGAAGCTCTCATGTTTTAAACTGAAAGTCACTTCCTGTTAGATTCTCAGAGTGTACATGTACACACAGTGTGTACATGTACACTCAGTGGGTAAATGTACACATATACATATACACAATACGCGGTATGATGTATTCTGTGTCCACCATTTTAATCAGTGATGTCATCAAACTGTCGACTCTTCAGATGTTCAGACTCACAGCAGATAAAAAAATATCATCTGAATAATAAAACAGCAGATCAATTTAAAAGCTGATCAGATTCATTGATCAGTTGAACACTGCAGGAAGATCATTCACATTGACTCCGTCACCAAACATCAGATCAGTTTAAAACAAAATCAAGTTCGTGACACGACAAGATAAAAACATTTCATCCATCATTCACATGTTGACGCGTCCTGATTCTCTGTGGTGGCAGAATAAAGTGAAGAATGCATTAATTCATCATAATCAATAATATCATATCATATATATATCAGTATACATGTGTTTGTGTTGTGAAGTTATTCTGTTATTGATCCTTTACTGTGAAATCTGATCACATGTGAACTGAAACACGTTTATAACCTGCACAACACACACACACACACACACACACACGCTGTCACACACACACACGCTGTCACACACACTGTCACACGCACATACACACACACACGCTGTCACACACACTCTCACACACACACACACACACACACACACACACACACACACACACACTCACTCACACACACACTGTCACCTGCATCGACCTTCAGCTTCGTGTCGCCACATCAGCGTTGTTGTCGTTGACCTTTGACCTCCGGCGGACCTCTGACATCATGAAGAGACGTCTCCATCAGTTTTTGGTCCCTGAAGGTTACTAACTGTAACCTGAGGTCTGTGAGTGAGGCTCCACACTGTGTTCACCTGTTGGCAGCTGGGGCAGCCAATCAGAACAAAGACCTGACGAGAATACTCCATCAATGTCTAATGCTTTCTACTGTGATTCTACTGTGTGAAGTCATCAATCAATCAATCAATCAATCAATCGATCAATCAATCAGTCAATCAGTCAATAGCCACATAAACCAACACGCTGGTCAGTGAACTGTTACCGATCATGTCAACACTGAAGTCAACCAGCTGAGTTTACTGTATGAGTTCAGCTAATGTAGCTAACGATGTTATAAATCAGCTAACAACACTAACAGCAGTCCAGCTAGCTGAGGTAAACTGTATGAAGTCCAGCACCAGGTTGGTCCAGAGGTCAGTATGTTTGTGTGTGTGCGTGTGTGTGTGTGTGTAAGCTAACAGTGGCTAACAGTAGCTAGCCACTGCTAACTAGCTTCCAGTACCTGGAAGCTAGTTAGCATGTTGCCAGTTGTAGTTTTTTGTCCAAAACACAATGTTCATCTGTTGCTGTGGAAACCATCCTTGTCTTCATCCGTGAGGTGTGACGGAGTCCAGAGTCAGCTGACAGCTGGGCTCTGCTTTGATTGGCTGACAGCAGCTGAAGGCCCTCAGCCAATAAACTGCTGGCTCCAAACCTGAGGCCCTGTGAGTCCTGCTGTGATTGGTCGGATCCAGACGGAGCCGAGAGCAGCTGCTGGAGGCCTGTAGACCCTGAGACACATCAACACGATGCCATAGGTTTATATTGATTCTCATGGTCTGGGTGAATACTTGATTCTGATTGGTTGCAGGATGTCAGAGCTACTCAGGTAGTTCCAGTGAAACTGTTCAGCGCTCTACATTATTGTTCTATAGTCTGAATGTAATTATCAACAGTCGGCTCCTTCAGCTCATTGCCTCTGAACACCACAGGGTGGCGCTGTAACACACCAGCTGCAGGAAGTAGCCTACACAGAACACCAGGTGATCATCTCACATCTCATTGGCTGTTCAGCTCTGTACTTCAGTCTGAGCTGAATCTAGTGGACACCTGTTCAGTGGATCCTACAGTGATACTACAGCGACAGGAGACCCGAGTTGGACTTTGTGATGATGCCGAGTACAACATGCCCACCATGTTGCTGTGACTCACCAGTGTGTGTTAGGACCAGAGGATGAAGGCCAAAGAGAAGAAGAGGAACAGGAAGAGAAACTAGAAGAAGAAGAAAACAGCGGAGTCAGCGCTGGCTGACAGAGTTCATGTGTTTCTATGGTGACGGACTGACTGTACATGAATGTGTTTCCACGGTGACGGACATTTACCTTCTCCTCCAGCTCTTTAATCTGGCGTTTCTGTGCTTCTATAACTTCCTCCAGATCCTTGTTCCTCTGTGACACAGACACAGACACACACACACACAGACACACACACAGACACACACACAGACACACACACACACACACACACACACAGACACACACACACAAACACATCATGTTGATCAAATAACAACATGAAACATAAAACACTTGTTGTAGCCATTTCTATGGACGTGATTGTTCTGTTATTATATTGCACTTAAGAATAATTTTATATTGAGAAGTTTAAGTTTGATTATATTTTCAGGACCAGTTAATTCTGTGTTGCATATAAAACAAAAATTATGAATATTAATAGTGAAGCAGTGACGTTTGGAATGGTGAAATCTGATTGGCTGTTTGAATTAGAAACTCAACAAAGCGGTCAGAAGCCACTGGACCTTGGAGCAACACAGTCTTTTGACCTACACTTAGTTAGTGAAGTTTGTAGAAAGTCAAGATCATCAGTTTTTTGTGTACGATGCAAGTTCATCAGTAAACAGGACGAACAAAGACTTTTGGATTCAAGACTTTTATTTTCTGACTTCTGTGTTGAGTGAAAGAACTTTGAGGTCCTCAGCTAGTGAGTCAGCGTTGCTGCACTCATAACACTGTTTACCTGTTGTCTACCTGTTGTCTACCTGTTGTCTACCTGTTGTCTAAATGTTTACCTGCTGTGTGAGCTGCAGTAGTTCCATCCTCTCTCGGAGGATCTGGGCGTCTCTCTCTCTCAGTTCAAACATCACAGTGCGTTTCCATTGGTCCATTGCTCTGCGAAGCCCCTCCCTCTCGTCCTCCGTCAGTGTTTCAGACAGATGTCCTTCCTCCATCTTAAGTCCCTCCATCCTGGACTCGTCTTCCTGCTGCAGAGCCTCAAACAACATGGCCTCCAGCTCCAGGATCCTCTGCATCGATGACAGACATCAGACAAGAACATGTTTGATCTGATCATAAATATTAACTAGTTAATTAATTATTATAATCCCTGCTGTCTGCTGGACCAGTCAGCTTCAGCTTCATCCTGAGTTCTTTGACTTATTTCTGTTTGTCTTCAGTGAATCAGTCACACGCCATCATCATGATGTGTTTGTGTTGTTGGGGTTAGGCTACTCACCTTATGAGCCTGATCCATCGACTGCTTCCTGTAGTCCAGCTCTTCATCCAGGTAACCCTTCTGTTTACTGAACAGATCCTAAAAACAACAACAGAGGTCAAAGGCCTCTGTGTCACACTCACTGGGATTCAAACCAGCAACCTTCAGTTTCCCCCCAACAGCAGCAAATGAATGTCTGTCATCTGAGTTTACACTCACAGAGAGCTGCTAATTGAATCTGTGAATCAATACAACGCAATCACCTCCACCATTTTGACTGTTTTTAGCTGAGGGGTTACCATGACAACGAGCTCCTCCATCTGCTCCGTGTTCACACTCAGCTTTTCAGATCACTGAGGCTTCCTCATGAATTAGAGGTTAACATCCTCGTTCAGATGTATCGATCTCGCTGTCGCCGTCAATGAAAACATAAAACCCCAAAATACAAACTAACTGATGTTACTGTGCAGAAAATAAAACACATGTTGCCAGCAGGTGGAGCTGAAGACATGAGGAGGAAACATCTGGAACACACACATCTGTTTACATCAACACACACACACACACACACACACACACACACACACACACTGTCACATCTGTCACATCTGTCACATTCAGTTTGTTACCTTTTCGCTCTCGATGTCCAACATCTTCTGCTGCAGAGCCGACTTCGTCACTTCAATAGACTCCAACCACTGACAGTCAGACAGGTGGAGACAGACAGACAGGTGGAGACAGACAGACAGGTGGAGACAGTCAGACAGGTGGAGACAGTCAGACAGGTGGAGTCACAGTTTTGAGACATAATGAACTCAAAATTCAGTCAGTTTTCAGTCACATGGTTCACTGAGTTTATATTCACGATTCAACAACAACAACAACCTGCAAATATTCATGAATGAAGTGATTACAGGGAATAATTCCATCCTCAGCACAGGTAAGCAGGTGTGCTCAGATGTGTTCAGGTGTGTACAGGTGTGCTCGTTACCTTCTCTGCCAGAGTGAGCACCGTCCTGGCATGAATTACCACCACCTGTTCCTCATTGGACAGATTCTGAAGAAAAAACATGCAAACATCACGTCAACATCACGTCACCAACATGTAAACAACATGTCACCAACATGTCAACAATACATTAACAACGTGTCAACAACACATCAACGTGTCAACAATACATGAACAACATGTCAACAACACATCAATAACATGTCAATAATACATAAACAACATGTCAACAACATGTCAACAACACACATCAATATGTCAATAACATGTCAACAACATGCAGACAACATGTCAACAACATGTCAACAGCACGTGACCACAGTACACACTTTTACATAAAACATACACTGCTGGTTGTGATGATAGAAAAGGTAGAACAGAAACAGGCAGAACAGAAACAGGCAGAACAGAAACAGGTAGAACAGAAACAGGCAGAACAGAAACAGGTATAACAAACAGGTAGAACAGGCTGGAACACTTTAACATGAAACACACACGTACAAAATAAATTCAACATACACTTACGGCGTTATCTCCCAGAATGTCCAACTTCTTCATCAACTCACTGATGACAATCTCCTGAAGGTACAACAATAAACAGTAATTACTGAGGTGAACTCAGGTGTTTACAGGTGGACTCAGGTATTTACATTTGTACTCGGGTATTTACAGGTGTACTCAGGTGTTAACAGGTGTACTCAGGTGTTTACAGGTGTACTCGGGTATTTACAGGTATTTACAGGTGTACTCGGGTATTTGCAGGTGTACTCAGGTATTTACAGGTGCACTCAGGTGTATTCAGGTATTTACAGGTGTACTGTTACTTACAGTGACTCCCTCCGCCTCACAGTAGATCTGCAGGGGACTGAGGCCTTCTGGGAAATATAGTTGTTGGAAGTTAATGCCAGGTGAGCGTCGCTCCCTCTCCTGAACAGTGAACATGGTTTCCATAGAAACAGAGAGTCAGTCAGTGTTACTGTTTCACCTTGTTGTTGTTGTTTATGTCTGACTGTTGTTACCTCAAGCTCTAAGATCCTGAACTCAAGCAACTCGTTCTGATCTTTGACGTCCTGGATGTCGTTTTTCAGCCGCAGAGCTTCACCGTCCATCTGCCTCACCTGAACAGTGTCACAAATATTAAATCAGGTTTTATGTTTCATATCAACAGTTTTCTTAGCAAAATAAAAACAAAAACATTAACGGTATCATGATTCTTTGTCTCTCTTCTATTTCGGGGACAGTCATGCTCAAAGTTTCAGAATTACAGTTCCCATAATGCTTTGGGAGATGTAACAGGAAGTATAATGCTGCTGTGGAGTCAGTCAGCGGTGAGCTACGTTTATTTTTAGTCTATATGTTTGTTTCCATTCAGTGGGTGCGAATGAGCTGTTAGCAGCTCCTGTCTGCAGTGTACTCATGGATGTAATAGATTACTTTCATACTGAAGAAAAGAGGATGATGCTTTGGGGAGTTCTGCAGAATCTTTGTATCTGATTTCTTAGTGGATTTATGGATGTTAATGTTTCATGTGTTTAACTTCACCTTCTCCACCAACTCCTGATTCCTCTGATACAATGCCTGCTTCTCCTCCACCCACTTCACATCCTGACAGACAGACAGAGAGACAGAGAGACAGAGAGACAGACAGACAGACAGACAGACACACAGACAGACAGACAGACAGACAGACAGCAGTGTCAGCAGCAGTAACTCAACATTATCTACAGTTCTGGGGTCTCATTTATAACCGTGATGTTCACACTAACGGGGCCTGCTGAAAGAGACGTTCGCCCACAGTTGTGATCTATAAAAACTTGAGTTGAGAGTGAGCGCACCTGTACGTAAACTCTCACGCGCGATTATGAAGAAACATCAAAACGGTGTTGTCAGTTTTCATGCACACGAACACGTGAAGTTTGAATCCTACACACTGTTTGATAAACAAGACCTCAGAACTTGACAGACCTGCTCTTTGTTCTACGTTCTACGTTCTAGATCAGAGGTGTGCAGTCATGTACCACAGAGAGCCAGCCCATCACCTGAGCAGGTGATGTCACAGATAAGCTCCTCCCCTCTACCAGATCAGCGGGTGGAGTCTCTGATCTGATTGAGTGAGATATCAGCTCCAGGTACTGTTTGGCTCATTGTGGAACATGATTGGTCACTCTGTTCTACGTTCTACTGTTTGTTCTACCTCTGTCTCGCTCTCATTGGTTCGCCGCCCCTCTGATCAGCATGAAGACACACCCCCTCCACGAGTCTACCTTTGAACCAATCAGAATGCAGAGAATAGTCTCACCTGGTCAATGGACCAATCATATCGCGTGTCTCTGTTTGCTTATTTACAAACATAAAACCTCTTCTGCTCTATTATGAACAGTGTGTGTGTGTGTGTGTGTGTGTGTGTGTGTGTGTGTTACCAGTCCTTGTTGTTTCAGAGCTGACTCCAGATCTGAAACTCTGGTTTCATATCGACTGATTTCAGCCAGCAGCTGCTCTCTGGTCTGAAACACAGAGTAAAACCATCAACCTGTCAGCGCCTTGCTTCAGTACAGATAAGCGGCCCTGGTTGTGGTGCTGCCTTGCTCAGAGGTCGGGTCACCTTGATCTCCTTCTCAGCGTCGTAGTCTCCTCCGCTCGTCTCTGTCAGCAGAGCGTACGCTCGCTGCAGCGCCTGATACTCCTGAGTCAGCTGACGATAACGAAGCTCCGCCTCCTCACGCACACACACCTGAAATACACAAACCAGTCAGACCAGCAACAGAACCAGTCAGACCAGGAACAGACCAGCCACAGAACCAGTCAGACTGATACCCTGTCCCCTCTCCTCCTTATGTATTTAATTGTATCAGAATAAGCGAACCCCAGCCAAACTGTCAGTTTGTGTCTAAATGTAAATGTTTGATTCACAGCAGCTTGTAAAATGTTTCAAATGTGGTGAAGATGATCCAAAGTTTGGTCATATTGAGAGTGTGTGTGTGTGTGTGTGTGTGTGTGTGTGTGTGTACCTCCTCTGGTTCAGTATCTGGAGTTCTGTCAGTGTGAAAGGACAAAGACGATCCATCAGAGTCCACTGACGCTTCTTCATCATAACCATAAAACGTCTCAATGACCTGCACACACACACACACACACACACACACACACACACACACAGACAGTTACTGACATCAGCAGCTTCAACACATCTGTCTGCCAATATTCTCCAATCAATGGTCGACAGACAGAAACACAGTAATAGTTATAGTAGCAGAAGTAGTAGGAGTAGTAGTAGCAGTAGCAGTAGCAGTAGTAGCAGTAGCAGTAGTAGCAGTAGCAGCAGTAGCAGTAGCAGCAGTAGCAGTAGAAGTAGCAGTAGTAGCAGCAGCAGTAGTAGCAGTAGTAGCAGTAGCAGTAGCAGCAGTAGCAGTAGAAGTAGCAGTAGTAGCAGCAGTAGTAGCAGTAGCAGTAGCAGTAGTAGCAGTAGCAGCAGTAGCAGTAGCAGTAGTAGTAGCAGCAGTAGTAGCAGTAGAAGTAGCAGTAGCAGTAGTAGTAGTAATAGTAGCAGCAGTAGTAGCAGCAGCAGTAGTAGCAGTAGTAGCAGTAGAAGTAGCAGTAGCAGTAGTAGTAGTAGTAGTAGTAGCAGCAGTAGTAGCAGTAGCAGTAGCAGCAGTAGTAGCAGTAGAAGTAGCAGTAGCAGTAGTAGTAGTAATAGTAGCAGCAGTAGTAGCAGCAGCAGTAGTAGCAGTAGTAGCAGTAGAAGTAGCAGTAGCAGTAGTAGTAGTAGTAGTAGTAGCAGCAGTAGTAGCAGTAGCAGTAGCAGTAGTAGCAGTAGCAGCAGTAGTAGTAGTAGTAGTAGCAGTAGTAGCAGTAGCAGTAGTAGCAGTAGCAGCAGTAGTAGTAGTAGTAGCAGTAGCATTAGTAGCAGTAGTAGTAGTAGCAGTAGTAGCAGTAGTAGCAGTAGCAGTAGCAGCAGTAGCAGTAGCAGCAGTAGTAGCAGTAGTAGTAGCAGTAGTAGCAGTAGCAGTAGTAGTAGTAGCAGCAGTAGTAGCAGTAGCAGTAGCAGTAGAAGTAGCAGTAGTAGTAGTAGTAGCAGCAGTAGTAGCAGTGGCAGTAGCAGCAGTAGCAGTAGAAGTAGCAGTAGTAGCAGCAGTAGTAGCAGTAGCAGTAGCAGTAGTAGCAGTAGCAGCAGTAGCAGTAGCAATAGAAGTAGCAGTAGTAGCAGCAGTAGTAGCAGTA
>NC_140208.1:585121-592621 GCF_965226575.1 Pagrus pagrus
ACCACGACTCAACACCACATCAGTAAAAGACCTTCAAGCGGTCTGCCCTGTTGTCATGGAGATGTAAATCCCTGCTGTGCTCAGCTGACGTTACAAGTCAAACCGAGCCGGGACAAGCCAGCACACGCGTGTAGAAAAGGTCTGTTTCATTAATTGACTGTTAACCTACACACTGTGTGACTAACTGCATCATGGGCCGGTACCTCCTCAAACACCGAGCCAACCCCTCTGGACTCTGTCACACACACACACACACACACACACACACACACACACACACACAGGTTATTACACCACCTGTAGAGGCTCGGCCAGTCACACTAGATAACAAGTAGATAACACACCAGAATACTTGAAGCAGCTGATTCAGTTAAAGTGCAGTGAGACTGACAGTGTTCAGTGTGTTCAGTGTGTGAGACTGTTTGTTGTACCAGTCTGTGTTTGACTCTCACTGTCTTTGTCCTGCTCCAGTCTGTGTGGCTCAGTCGCTCTCTCTGTTTTCTCATGTGTTCATGTTTATAATTGATTCATTCATCAGCTTTGTAGTGTGATGCCTCAGTAATACTGAAGAAAAGAAAAAAACTTTTTCTCATGTTTCAGTTGATTCTAGTCATCAGTGTCTGATGCTTGACATTTAGAGTTATTTTCTATACTTTTGTGAAAAAGAAAATATTTTTCCAAAGAAGGCTCATGCTCACATCTAGTGGTTTCAGCAGGTGTAACTCTCTCGCTAATTTTCAGTACATTTAAATGAGGATTCCTAGTTATTCAGGTTTTTATGCGGTCAAACAAACATAACTATTTAAACTTTTTTTTCCCTTTTTACACCAGTTACAATTTTCAATATGAGGTCTGCAAATCTTTCGTTTCAAAGAGTCTAATCTTACCACTTCAGTTTTGGCTTCAACTTTACCAGGTTTACAGTGATGGCCCTTTATGTATTTACTGCAGCTGGGAATCACTTAAATGTCAAACAAATTGACTCTGAAGATCATTTTAATTTTACAGAATAATTCTTATGGACAGCTGAAATAACTGATAAGCGCTACTGTAGTGTAATGCAGTGTGATGCAGTGTTATACAGTGTGATACAGTGTGATGCAGTGTGATACAGTGTAATGCAGTGTGGTACAGTTCTAAGTGCTTCTAACTGGACTTGTTTCAGTTTCTTGAAGACGTGTCACCTCTCTTTAGAGAAGCTTCTTCAGTTCTGAACGGAAGAACTGAAAACTGAAGAAGCTTCTCAGATGAGACGTGAAACGTCTTCAAGAAACCAAAAGTCCAGTTGCCTACAATATAGCACGTAGAATTACCATGACCTGGATGACTAAGAACCATCGTCAACAGTGTGATATAGTGTGATACAGTGTGATGCAATGTGATGCAGTGTGATACAGTGTGATATAGTGTGATACAGTGTGATGCAGTGTGATGCAGTGTGATACAGTGTGATACAGTGTGATGCAGTGTGATGCAGTGTGATATAGTGTGATGCAGTGTGATGCAGTGTGATACAGTGTGATACAGTGTGATGCAGTGTGATGCAGTGTGATATAGTGTGATGCAGTGTGATATAGTGTGATACAGTGTGATGTAGTGTGATGCAATGTGATGTAGTGTGATATAGTGTGATGCAGTGTGATGCAGTGTGATGCAGTGTGATATAGTGTGATACAGTGTGATGCAGCGTGATATAGTGTAATGCAGTGTGATATAGTGTGATGCAGTGTGATGCAGTGTGATACAGTGTGATATAGTGTGATGCAGTGTGATGTAGTGTGATATAGTGTGATGCAGTGTGATGCAGTGTGATATAGTGTGATGCAGTGTGATGCAGTGTGATGCAGTGTGATATAGTGTGATGCAGCGTGATATAGTGTAATGCAGTGTGATATAGTGTGATATAGTGTGATGCAGTGTGATACAGTGTGATATAGTGTGATGCAGTGTGATGTAGTGTGATATAGTGTGATGCAGTGTGATGCAGTGTGATGCAGTGTGATATAGTGTGATACAGTGTGATGCAGCGTGATATAGTGTAATGCAGTGTGATATAGTGTGATGCAGTGTGATGCAGTGTGATATAGTGTGCTACAGTGTAATGCAGTGTGATATAGTGTGATGCAGTGTGATGCAGTGTGATGCAGTGTGATATAGTGTGATGCAGTGTGATGCAGTGTGATATAGTGTGATGCAGTGTGATGCAGTGTGATATAGTGTGCTACAGTGTAATGCAGTGTGATATAGTGTGATGCAGTGTGATGCAGTGCGATATAGTGTGATGCAGTGTGATGCAGTGCGATATAGTGTGATACAGTGTGATACAGTGTAATGCAGTGTGATGCAGTGTGATATAGTGTGATGCAGTGTGATGCAGTGGCTCGTACCAGTCGACGGATCTCCCTCTCACAGTCTCTCTTCGTCTTGTTCAGCTCCTCCTGGTGTTGGTGATGAGCTGATCGTAGTTCAGCTGCTCGGGCCTGGCAGGCCTGCTGAGCCGATGTCAGAGCCTCCTCAGATGTCCTCTTTGCTCCACGCAGCTCCTGAACCTCCTGCTGAAGGCGACAGCGCTCCATGTCCCAGCTCCTCCTCGCTTCCTCCACCTCCACCAACAGGGCAGTCCTCACCTGAAGAATGTGAGGACAGAATGTTAAACACCTGAACAAAGACAAGAGGAGGAGGTGGGGTCACCTGAGGAAAACTGGTGCCAGTACTGCTCAAAGCACCAAACCACATGCTGTGGTCCTGGTCTCTGTTCCAGTCATCAGTTGTGGTCCTGGCCTCTATTCCAGTCTTCAGTTGTGGTACTGGTCTATGTTCCAGTCATCAGTTGTGGTCCTGGCCTCTGTTCCAGTCTTCAGTTGTGGTCCTGGCCTCTGTTCCTGTCATCAGTCGTGGTCCTGGTCTATGTTCCAGTCATCAGTTGTGGTCCTGGTCTACGTTCCAGTCATCAGTTGTGGTCCTGGTCTATGTTCCAGTCATCAGCTGTGTTTCTGGTCTGACAGGGTGTCTGGACTGAGACAGGATGTGTAGCTCAGATATTGCAGAGGAGACAGCTAAGGTGGTCTTGATCAGGATTCTCCTGGACTTCCTGAGGAAGAGGAGCTCCTGAAGCAGACCACAACTCACCTGAGGGATTATAGAGAGACAGCCAGACAAAGACAAAGACAAATACAAAGACAGACAGACAGGTGTACAGACAGACAGAAAGACAGACACAGACATACAGACAGACACAGACAGACAGGTGCGGTCACCTTGTCGGTGGATCCGTCCCTCAGCGTTGTTACCAGTCCGTTGAGACGTTGAATTTCTCCATCTTTGATCTTGATGACTCTCATCAGCTCCATCTCGTGTTGCCGTAGTAACGTCTCCCTGGTAACCGCTAGCTCCTTCTGCTTCTCCTCGTGGAGTTTAGTTTTCAGCTCCGTCACGGCAACCGTTGCTCTGTGATGCTCCGCCTTCACCTCCTGACTCTTCTCCCTCTCCAGACGACTCACCTGAGGATGGACAGGAAGTAGTACTCAGAGTAATGTGAAAGTTAACCCCAGTGCTATGGACGGTTAGCAAACATGTTCAGCTCAACAGCACGCAAGGGGTCAGTTCACTTTAAGTTCAGAATTTATCTTCACTAATTTAAACACTGACAGATGTTGTGCTATCCAGCCAATAATTAAACTACTGATAATTGATGCTCTGTCATAAGAAAGTAAACTGCAGTGTCTTTTTACATTTCTGCTGCTCCACACGTTTAATAGAAGTAGTAGAGTTTTCTTTCATGCAAGGAATCAGTTGTTTTTTTTTCAAACAAAGAAAGGTGCCAATTTACACAAATGGCAGATATCTCGGGAACAAAACTGTTTATGTTTTAATATCACCAGTTTATGGACTTGCAGTATATTTCAGATAATTTTTCAGCACTAGTATTTGACATTCAGCTACTGGAGCTGTGTATTTATGTTGCAAAGCAAAATACAGTCATTCATTTTAAAGGAAAACTTTCATTGTGTTTTTTTTCCATATTGCATATTGCAATACAAACAACTAATCAGTGCTGATAATACTCTCTGCTAATAGATGAAAGAGTGATGATAATACAGTACAAGCTTTGAACTCCTGAGATAGAGCTGAGTTATACGCAGACCGTCTGATAGAACGCTCTTTACAACCGGGAACAGCCTGACATTCCGAAACACCTCCATCCCGACACACCCCACTCCGTCACACCGCTGTTCCGAGTCTGACTTTCAACTTCCAATTACTTCCCAATATGGTTAGGGTTAGGGGTCAGGGTCAGGGGTACCACAATAGCCTTTTCGGAATAGCAGGGTCTTTAGAAAAAATGAGAAACCACGCCATTACGATGAATGGAAGTCTATTTTCGGAACAGCAGGGTTTTCGGAAAGGCGGGGTGTAACCTTTACAACCATAACAGACTTGAGACAAAAAATGACTTGTGAGAATCTCTGGTAGTACTTGTAGGAACACATGCATCTTGTCTCTGCTGTTGATCGAGGCCTTGTTCCCTGCCTTAACTTTCCTTTCTGCAGGCTGACTTTGTTTTTCCCAAAAGGCGTCTTGCAGTCTCTCCCACCTCCATCTGGCAAGAAGAACTTTATTTTCTTTTGTAATAAATCCATCAAATAGACGATTCTCTGATCCTCCCTGGCATCTACACCCATCTCCAGCAATCCCCCACCCCCACCCCCGCTTTTCTGCATGAAATTGACTGACACAAGTTTTCTGTGTGAAAATGTCCTGTGGTCCGTGGAACCACAGTACCCTCTAATGGTCAGTCCTGGTATGATTTGGACAAGATTCAAAAGGACTTAATCTAATACATTTTGGTTTGTTAACAAGTCAATGTTTAAAATATTCCCAATCATATTAAGTATTAGCCTAGAACTAAAAGAAATGTGTATAAGTGATTAGTTCTACGATATAATCAAGCGTGTTCAGATGTTTTGATCAAGTTTTATTCTTCTTTTGATTGTTAAAAGATTTAGGGATGCCATGTGAATTGTGATTGATAAGGAATACACATATTAAGCCATGGTGAAATTCTGGGAAAGGTGAAACACGATTTTGAAACATTTAAAATGTTAGTTTAGTTTTAGTTAGTTTCTGTGAGTTTTCACACTTGTTATCTACTCTGAGACAAAGCTGGCAGCCCGCCCACTTCAGGCCTGTTATCAGACTACATGATCATCACCCTCTGAGCTCTCTTACTCCTCTTGCTCTCTTGTAACTTTTTCTTGTAAGCACTCTCTTCTTTAATTTTCAGCCCTCTCCTTACTTACTTTTGCTTCATGCTTGCTTCAAGACAGTGATTCTCATCTTTATAATTTATATTGATTAATTTCTTTTAAGTCCTTCAACTTTTGTTGAAGTTTCTAACAGAACGAAGCCTAAGAACCACCACTCAAAGTGACAAAAGAAGACCATCATCCTTATTAAGGTCATCATCATTAATAAAGACATTGCAGTAACTGGCTGTTTCAGGAGGTGTGCAAGCGGTTTCCAACGAAAGAAAGACTTTGTGCCAAGCCAAACTGGCTCTGCCCCAATGCTCACGAGCGGTGCCATCCCACTGGGCATTGGATCAAGTTTGTCACTGGCTGGGTACTGGACGAGCTGTGCTCTTCTTACGACATCGGACCGAGGTCGTCACCCACTGGGTGCCGGACGAGCCGCGACATCCCTCCGGCTATTGGACCGAGACTGCCAGCCCACAGTTGAGCTACAAAACACTGGAGACGAAAGCCGCAGCCTGCTGACTCCACAACTCTCCAGATAAAGCAGGCTAACCATCACTCGTCCTGCTTTGATTCAGATCTTTTGAGCTTAAGAGAAATTCGGTCAGAGCTTTGTTAGTATCAAGATTATTCTCCCATCTGCACATATTTCACTCATAAACTCATTAGTTTAGTCATTACAGGCTCTGCATCTTTCTGTCACCTGTTATCATTTGTTTAAATTGCCATTTCATTTATTTACTCTGAATTATTTAGTCAATAAACATATTTAACCGTATGTCATTGTCTGTGCAGGTTTGTTTAAATGTGGAGAACCGAAGGAAACTGTGGAGAAGTCACTGCTTCAGTTATGAGATTGAATAAATTGATCTGAAATTGATTGGAACTGATCCAGGTTA
The DNA here is from genome assembly GCF_965226575.1 of Pagrus pagrus. Classification (NCBI taxonomy): domain Eukaryota; kingdom Metazoa; phylum Chordata; class Actinopteri; order Spariformes; family Sparidae; genus Pagrus; species Pagrus pagrus. The sequence goes on from NC_140208.1 coordinate 591,276, forward strand.
GCCTCATCCAATCGAATTTGATTAATTCCCTCCGGATTAGTCAAAGAGATAAAAGAACGGAGGTGGTGCCCCATTTACAAGTGATTAATAAATTACATTCATTAGTAGAACCTCCTACATACTACAGCCAATACAAGTACTACTACAGTGAGTAATATTAGTACTGCAGTGAGTAGTGTTACCACTACAGTGAGTAGTATTAGTACTGCAGTGAGTAGTGTTAGTACTGCAGTGAGTAGTGTTACTACTACAGTGAGTGGTATTAGTACTACATTGAGTAGTATTAGTCCTGCAGGGAGTAGTGTTAGTACTGCAGAGAGTAGTATTAGTACTGCAGTGAGTAGTATTAGTACTACAGTGAGATAGTACTAGTACAACAGTGAGTAGTGTTAGTACTAAAGTGAGTAGTATTAGTACTGCAGTGAGTAGTATTAGTACTACAGTGAGTAGTGTGAGTACTGCAGTGAGTCGTGTTAGTACTGCAGTGAGTAGTGTAAGTTCTGCAGCGAGTAGTGTTAGTACTGCAGCGAGTAGTATTAGTACTGCAGTGAGTATTATTAGTACTGCAGTGAGTAGTGTTAGTACTACAGTGAGTAGTGTTAGTACTGCAGTGAGTATTATTAGTACTGCAGTGAGTAGTGTGAGTACTGCAGTGAGTAGTGTTAGTACTGCAGTGACTAGTATTAGTACTACAGTGTGTAGTATTAGTAATGCAGTGAGTAGTATTAGTACTGCAGTGAGTAGTGTTAGTACTACAGTTTGTAGTATTAGTACTGCAATGAGTAGTGTTAGTACTGCAGTGAGTAGTATTAGTACTGCAGTGAGTAGTGTTACTACTACAGTGAGTGGTATTAGTACTGCAGTGAGTAGTATTAGTCCTGCAGGGAGTAGTGTTAGTATTGCAGAGAGTAGTATTAGTACGGCAGTGAGTAGTATTAGTACTACAGTGAGTAGTATGAGTACTGCAGTGAGTCGTGTTAGTACTGCAGTGAGTAGTGTAAGTTCTGCAGCGAGTAGTGTTAGTACTGCAGCGAGTAGTATTAGTACTGCAGTGAGTCGTGTTAGTACTGCAGTGAGTAGTGTAAGTTCTGCAGCGAGTAGTGTTAGTACTGCAGCGAGTAGTATTAGTACTGCAGTGAGTATTATTAGTACTGCAGTGAGTAGTGTTAGTACTACAGTGAGTAGTGTTAGTACTGCAGTGAGTATTATTAGTACTGCAGTGAGTAGTGTGAGTACTGCAGTGAGTAGTGTTAGTACTGCAGTGACTAGTATTAGTACTACAGTGTGTAGTATTAGTAATGCAGTGAGTAGTATTAGTACTGCAGTGAGTAGTGTTAGTACTACAG
>NC_140208.1:597621-662621 GCF_965226575.1 Pagrus pagrus
ATGGAAACGTTTATTTATTTCCATAATTCCATTCAAAAAGTTAAACTTTTATAGATTATAGATTCAGGGCCCACAATTTAAACGATTTCAAGTATTTATTTGTTTATTTGTACATAATTTGAGCTTCCAGCTCATAAAACCCACGAAAAAAGGAATTCAAAAAATTAGAATACTGTGAAGAAATCACCATTTACTTCTCAGTTTTTGCAGAAAAAAAAAGAAATAAATTAGGATCACATCAAATCAATCAAAATATGGTACTTTCAAAACGATATGTCAATCTTCAATACTTGGTTGGGAATCCCTTTGCCTTAATCACTGCCTCGATGCGCCGTGGCATTGAGGCAATCAGCCTGTGCCATTGAGGCCATCAGCCTGTGGCATTGAGGCATCAGCCTGTGGCATCGAGGCCATCAGCCTGTGGCATTGAGGCAATCAGCCTGTGGCATTGCCTGGGAGTTATGGAAGCCCAGATTTCCTTGATGCTTGCTGTCAGCTCTTCTTTGTTTTTGGGTCTGGTGCCCCTCATTTTCCTCTTGATAATACCCCATAGATTCTCAATGGGGTTTAGGTCCGGCGAGTTGGCTGGCCAGTCAAGCACTGTGATGGCATGGGCATCAAACCAGGTTCTGGTGCTTCTGGCGGTATGGGCAGGGGCCAGGTCCTGCTGGAAGATGAAATCTGCATCTCCATACAGATCCTCAGCAGAAGGAATCATGAAGTCCTCTAAAACATTCTGGTAGACTGTTGCGGTGACCTTGGATTTAAGAAAGAGTTTACCAACACCTGCAACGGACATTGCACCCCAAATCATGACTGACTGTGGATATTTCACACTGGACCTCAAACAGCTTGGGTTCTGTTCCTCACCCGTCTTCCTCCAAACCCTTGGACCTTGATTCCCGAATGAAAGGCACACTTTACTTTCATTGGAAAAGAGGACCTTGGACCACTGGCCAACAGTCCAGTCCTTCTTCTCCTTGGCCCAGTTGAGACGCTTCCTACGTTGGCTCAGGCTCAGAAGTGGCTTGACCCGAGGAACCCGACAGTTGTAGCCCATCTCCCGGATGCGTCTGAATGTGGTGGTTTTTGAAGCTGTGACTTCCGCCTCATTCCACTCTTTCTGGATCTCTGTCAGATTCTTGAATCTTCTCTGTTTGATAATCGGCTGAAGCCCACGGTCATCTCTTCTGCTGGTGCATCTTCTCCGGCCACATTTTGCCCTTCCACTAGACTTTCCATTGATGTGCTTGGACACAGCACTCTGTGAACAGCCAGCCTCCTTAGCTATGAACTTTTGTGGCTTACCCATCCTATGGAGGGTATCAATGATGGTCTTCTGGCCGGTTGTCAAGTCTGCAGTCTTCCCCATATTGAACCGAACTGAGACAATTGAACTAAAGTGAAGCAATTTAAATTTTGGGCTGATTTCTTCACAGTATTCTAATTTTTTGAATTCCTGTTTTTGTGGGTTTTATGAGCTGGAAGCCCAAATTATGTACAAATAAACAAATAAATACTTGAAATCGTTTAAATTGTGGGCCCTGAATCTATGAAAGTTTAACTTTTTGAATGGAATTATGGAAATAAATAAACTTTTCCATGATATTCTAATTCTTTGGAAAGGGTCTGTATATGTTATTTTGTCATGTTGTTAACTGCTGTGCATGTTTTGCAGATTGCCTTGGCCAGTAACTTTGTCATTTTAATCTTATTTTTCATATTCTGTTCTGTTTTTAGGGTGACTTTAACATCTGTCTAGGGACTACAGATGGAAAATAGCCTCTTGGCTAATTCTGGTGCATTTACAGCAATGTTATTAATGTGCACTGTCCCTATTTTCAAATAAACTTATGATGAACCACTGACCAAAACAATTTGTAAAACTCAACAGGCAGTCTGTCAATGCCAGGAGCTTTACCATTTCCCAGACTCATGACCGCAGTATAGAGTTCATCTAGAGACAGTGCTGCATCCAACACTGTGTTAGCGTCAGCATCCACCCGAGGAAATCCAGCATTAAAAAGATTCAGCCAGCTCCATATCTTCCACATACTCCTTTTTAATAAGCTCTCTATCGAAGCAGGTGGCATATCTGCGAATCTCAGGGATGACCCCCACACGGGTTTCTTATAAAAGCATGTCCTTCGGCAAGGACTGTAGTAGGATTTGCAACATAGGGGATGAATTCTCCATTGACATCTTTCCTTTGTGACGTACCATGACCTAGAATGGATTTGGCACATCCAGCTTTATGGGGGAAAATTATGCTCCATCCATTCTGCACCTTTTTCCAAACTACTTTGTGTGAATAGGTGTCATATTCATCTCCGTAGTGTGAGCGGCAATGAGCCTCCAAGCCGGGAACCTCCTCACAGTGCTGTCTGATGTAGTGGTCTGAACTATACCATACCCCAGGCCAGATGTTTTGGTCCTTGGAATAGACTGTGGCGACATATTGATACTTCCCCCAGTAGTTGGTTGGACAAGCATGGAATCACCCATTGTTGTATTTCTTCTTTCTGCAGTCCCTACCAGGTCGACCCATTGTGTCTTGAGTGGCCTTCTTCCAGGCTTGCAGAACCTCTATTGTCTTTCAGCCTGCCACAATCATATCTCCAAACCCCCCATATCTTTAGCTCCCTCTGCCAGAGCGGGCAGTGAGGGGATTTGCCATCACTCACAAACTCGGTATCATTCAGGTTCTTGTCAGCTAGACACTTTTCTGTCCCCTGCGGGGGCTGTCATTAGGTCTGTAGGTATGGGAAGCTTCTGGACCCATGGATGTGGGTCACATCCATGGGTCACATCATTGAGCCAATATTTCTAGTCCATTTTCCAGCAGATAATCTACCTGTTTTCTACAAAGTGCATGCTTGGTCGGGTTGACACGGTAGGCATGCTGTTTAATGGGCAGGTGATCACCAACACCAATGTCGTGAGAGAAGACAATGGTGCAGGATGGGGTGTCAGAAAACAGTGGGATGGGTGGTAATCAAATGAATAATGTCTGCTTGGGCATCAACATCCAAATGCTGCAAATGGGCTGGCAAATTGGCAAGAATTTAAACATTTTTCAGTCGTGAGCAGGAAGAACTGTTCCCACACAAACCATCACTTTCAGGGGAGTACAGCACAGGAGTGACAGTGGTGATAGTAGCTACAGTGGATGGTCTGACAGATGGGGAAATGGCAGCATCACTACAAGTGAAATATGGCTTTAATATGTTCACATGACAAACTCTGCTTTTGTGTCTGCAGGCCGCACGGCTCCTATTGGGTCAATTTCTTGGTCAATTTTCCCATCCAATCCCCTCGCTCACTCTCCTGCTCCTGGTCATGTCTTGTCCCGACCCACTTCCGCATTTGAAACTATGAGGGAAAACAGAGCGACAGTAGCAAGCTGCCTCTGCTTGCCCCACCGGCAAAGGCTGAAAGAAATGAGATGTGACATAAAGAGGGCTCAAACCCGAGTAAACATCGTTTGAACGGTGGCGAAAGCTCCGTGAAGATATGGACCCGATGCTGATACAGCAGAGTTTCTGTTGAACAGGTAATCTCTCGTCTTTATTGTGGATGTTGTGACACAGATAACTTTCATGCCGATGCTGGCTTATGACTGTGAAAGCTGACGTTAGTTTGTTTCTGTGTTATTAGACGGTGTCGAGACTATTTCTGTCTCTGCAGTATTGTTTATTTCTTCGACGGAGACGTTAGCCGCTATGTTAGCATTGAAAGCTAAAATTGGGGAGAGCGATACGAGCTCAGAAAGGAGGGGTGTGTGTGTGGTGGGGGGGATGCTTTTTTCAAATCTTTCTCAGATTGTAGACCATAGCTTTAACTGTTTCTCGATCACGTAAGCATCAAGAAATACTCATGTCTGGACTTCATTTTAGGAAGTTGACCAACACAATCCAGAATCATATGCTCAAAAGGCTCTCCAAGCACTGGAATGGGCCGCAACGGAGTGGGACGAATAATCTGGTTCAGTTTTCCGCTAAACCTGCACACATGACAAGAGTGGCAAATACGGCGCACATCAGTCTTTAGCCCTGGCCAGAAGAAATAATGCAGGATGCGGTGGTAAGTTTTCCTGAATCCTAAATTGCCAGACACATTATCGTGAGCAACACTGAAAACTCTGGGATACCACTACCTGCTGGAAAGAATTCCACCCTAAATCACCAGCGGCAGCTATCATCTGCGCTACCTGCCGCAGTCCCACATGCAGCCAGAGTCGGATCACTCTGCTGTGCCTTAACGAACGCACTCTTACCTACCACACAATTCAACTGCGCCGTGGCAGGCAGCAGACTATCCTCATATTGGTTTGGGACTTAATTTCACAACACTCTGCCTTCACAGACTCCTCAGGTGCGGCCAAAAATGAATCGGACTTTAAAACTGAAGGTCAGGTTTAAATCAGCTGTGCTGTCTTTAGGGATCATAAAGACCCGTCTTCTGTGACACACCACATGCTTTAACTGACTTGTACCCCAGAAGAACCATTTTAATGGGAGACAACAGCTGCCGGAGCGCCACAGCTCTTTGGCCAACTCCTCATTTAATGAACGGAGGTGCGTTTGATATAATGATTTTCTTTGCGGGATTCACCAGCAGGACAGGTGTGAATGAATCATTAACCAGGACACCACTTTCAACAACTTTCCCAACTTTACTCACTTCATCCAGAAAGATGACAATTCACATTCAATTCAAAAAACTTTATTTGTCCCCAGGGGGCAATCAAAGGCACGTGGAGTAGTTATACACAGACACAAACAAGTCAGCACGTTAAGTACACAAGACAATAGTGCAGATTTAACACTGTCAAACCTACAACCTCTCCAACAGCACAGCTTCTCCTCCACTGAACAGCCAACGTTTGGTGAAATCTTCACCACATGTCGGGGTGTCAGCTTCGCCAGCTCCACATGACTGCTGACAACGGGCATGATGCCCGACTGTCAACAGCTACCGAACTGAACCGAACCGAACTGAACCAAAACAAATTACAACAAACTACACAACACAGTCAACACAAACAAAAAACACTAAACACATAGAATATAGCAAAGTTAGAAACTCACTCGCTCCATAGATCACTCACACTCACACATGTGCACAGAGAGACTTAGTGTGTGTGTGTGTGTGTGTGTGTGTGTGTGTGCCATCTATTATCCCATAACTGTTTTCTTCTGTCATGATCAGGTTGCCATGACGACAGACGATGAACAGCGGTTGGCTGAATTACTCTGATTACAGAGACACTGCTGTCTGTCTGTCTCTCCGTGTCTGTCTGTCCCTGTTGACACTGCTTCATGTTCTTGTCTCGTGCTGCTTAGTGTAATGTACTAAGTAAAAATATAATAATATAATAATGATACAGTAAAATAGTATAATAATGTAATAATGTTATAATAACAATAACAACAACAGGTGTTTTGAGGAACAGTTTAATTTAAAATGCGTCATGAACAGCCAATGAAATGTCTGAACACAAAGGTCATTTCAACACACAGACACTGTCCAATGGGAAGCCAGGACAATAAAAAAACATCCAACCACTATGAGACAGGAAAATCTGTCCAATCACAGCTCACCATGGTGCTGACAGGTGAGGGGGCGGGGCTTACATCACAACATTGTTTGTTTGTTTACAGCAGCATTATGATAACAAACACAAAAAACAAACAGGGGGTGGGGGGTGGGGCTGTCCAGGCTGGACCACTCAGATCACAGAACAGTGTCAGCAGGTGTGCAGTAACAGTCAGCTTCCTGTTCCTTGGTGGTAGTAACAGTTGTGTTAATAATATTATTTGTACTTCACTACAAACAGCCAATCACAGAGCTTCTGACTGACTCCATAGAAACAACAGCTGAGACTCATGGGTAATGTAGTATTGTCAGCCAGCAGTCAGAACATGAACCTGTTTCATTTAAAGAACATTTAAAACACAGAAAAGCTATTTATCCATTCAGCATGTGATGCTACTGTCACATGACTGTCATGTGACCTCACTGACCCTCCACTGACCTCCCTGACCTCACCAGTCAGGACCCCTGAACATGAATAAAACCAGCTGACAGACAGTTTTATTCATCCACGAAACTCTTCAGTTTTAACTGGTTTTAACTGGTTTCGTAGGGCTTTATATGGTACTTGTGTGAATTTGTTTTATCACTGCTCTGTCTGAAAGGTGCTATACAAATGTATTTTGATTGATTGACTGACGGATTGATTGATTGATTGATTGATTGATTGATTGAATGATTGATTGATTGGTCAAGAAACAACAGACAGACAGACAGACAGATATCTTTTGTTTTGCTCTGATTCTTTTTAAAGTCCAGTTCATCAGGGCCAGATGACATCAGTCCATCACAGTCCAGAATCCAGAAACCAGTCTGATGCTGTTGGTTCTGGAAAATATATAAAACCACAAACAACACGTCAGAAACACACAGAACCTCCGGTCCCAGTCTGGTCTCTCTGGTTCGATTTAGACTGCGTGGTTTTGGTCCAGTTGCTTGAAACCAGGATTCATCAGTGAGAACCAAGATCTGCTCAGTGTGGTGGAACACAAGGTCCAGGAAGGCTTTCTTGGAGGTTCTGGAAGGTTTTGGAAGGTCCTGGATGAGTTCTACAAAGGTTTTAGATGGTTCTGGAAGGTTCTCAGACTCATCTCATCTTCCTCAGTTTGACTCTGTTCTCCTTGTCTCGTTTTTTTAAGGAAGTGATGTAATGGTGAAAGAGAACTTCCTGTTCCTTCTTCCTGTTGAGGGCATTGAACCGCGGGTCACCACGGTAACGAGCACAGAACTCCTTAAAGGTGGATCTGCAGAGAACAACAAGGAGAACGACAGGATTCAGGATTCAGCTTGTGCACTCGGCCATCAGACGTACACACAGCACCTGGTCCTGTCAGTCAGCACAGGTAACACAGGAACAGTCGGTACAGGTGACATAGGTACAGACAGTAAAGGTGACACAGGTACAGTCAGTAAAGGTGACACAGGTACAGTCGGTACAGGTGACACAGGTACAGTCGGTAAAGGTGTCACAGGTACGGTCGGTACAGGTGACACAGGTACAGTCGGTACAGGTGACACAGGTACAGTCAGTAAAGGTGACACAGGTACAGTCGGTAAAGGTGTCACAGGTACGGTCGGTACAGGTGACACAGGTACAGTCAGTACAGGTGACACAGGTACAGTCAGTAAAGGTGACACAGGTACAGTCGGTACAGGTGACACAGGTACAGCCAGTAAAGGTGACACAGGTACAGTCGGTACAGGTGACACAGGGTACAGTCGGTAAAGGTGACACAGGTACAGTCGGTACAGGTGACACAGGTACAGTCAGTAAAGGTGACACAGGTACAGTCGGTACAGGTGACACAGGTACAGTCGGTACAGGTGACACAGGTACAGTCAGTAAAGGTGACACAGGTACAGTCGGTACAGGTGACACAGGTACAGTCAGTAAAGGTGACACAGGTACAGTCGGTACAGGTGACACAGGTACAGTCGGTACAGGTGACACAGGTACAGTCAGTAAAGGTGACACAGGTACAGTCGGTACAGGTGACACAGGTACAGTCGGTAAAGGTGACACAGGTACAGTCAGTAAAGGTGACACAGGTACAGTCGGTACAGGTGACACAGGTACAGTCGGTACAGGTGACACAGGTACAGTCAGTAAAGGTGACACAGGTACAGTCAGTAAAGGTGACACAGGTACAGTCGGTACAGGTGACACAGGTACAGTCAGTAAAGGTGACACAGGTACAGTCGGTACAGGTGAACCTCTGATGATGTTTGGACTTTTGGTTTTTATCTGTGTGCTGGGAGTAAAAACAGAGCGTCAGCTGTCAGCTGCAGTTTGAGTCTCAGTGATGTGACAGACACCCTAACACCTGTTGGTCCAGGTGAGCAGGTGGACTCAGGTCAGCTGAATAATTGAGAGTGATGTGATGAATGATGGATGAGTAATACCTGCTGGTGATCTTTGCCTCCTCCAGCAGCTGCTTGAACTCTTCTCTTGCTTTCTGCAGTTTACTCTTCTTCTCTTTGTACTCTTCCTTCACCCTGCTCTTCACAAACTGATCAAACACCTGCACACAGGTAACACTGACGTCACAGTGACATCATAACCACATGACAAACTCTGACAGTGTGATTTAAAACATGTGACCCCGTCTGAACCTGTTTCCGCTGGTCGGAGGTCAGCAGCAAGTATCGAGGGTCAAACACCATCTTATGGAGCTCCTTCTCCCAGGTGGAGAACGCCGACACCTCGGGACAGAACAGATCAATTTATTGATTGATATCTTCACACAGAGGTTTTCTGTGTGTGTTCACAGTAAGAACACACTGATCAGATATGGGCAACTATTTTTTATCTGTTTCCATGGTTACACCTGATGATCACAGAGTGACTCAGGACTGTCTGTCAAGTTTTAAAATTAAATATATTTAGATTTCTTCCATCTTTTTTTCTTAACGAGTTTTCCTCACTTGAATCGAGGGTCTGAGGACAGAGGATGTCGTTCCCTGTACAGATTGTAAACCCCACTGATGCCATGTGATTGTGATTTTGGGCTGTATAAATAAAATTTGATTTGATTTGATATATATGTATATGTGTGTATTACCCCTCTCTCGAGCATCATTTCCCTAAAATGAGCGACACGCAGCTCCAGTGGTAGGAGCTTAACTTCACCTGGACGAGGGACGAGAGACATTGGTTCCTCTATTCTAGAGAGGGAGAGAGAGAACCAGTCACAGCGCTCAGTGATGATGACAGCAGGTCAGAATCTTTTGCACTAAATAAAACCGTTTGAACTCATCTTTGTTCTGCTCTTTGATTGGCTGGGGCTGACTTACCTGTTCCTTTTGAAACTGTGGTCACGTTCATCAACTTTATTGTTTCCATGGCAACCAGGTGATTGACAGCTGGCGCTGCTTTCTGTCAGGGAGAGAGTTGAGTTCAACAGAAACATGTGCATGTTTATGATATTTTATATATTTCAGGTTCAACTGAAGCATCAAAAACCTCTAAAATAAGTTAATGTCCACAAGAGCCCATGGAAAACCTTACAGGTGAGGAGACAGACAGGTAAGGAGACATACCTCCAGGTGTCTTCCTCTTCCTCTTGTGGGGCGGGTCCTTGATGATGTGGCTAATGTCTTGGCCAATCAGCTCTCCTGGTATCTCCCAGACAGACAGGTGAATTGTGGGATTGAAGAAGAAGACCCGGTCGTCTCCAGTCCACACAACACACCTGAACACACACACACACACACACACACACACACACACACACACACACACACACAGATAACAGTTGTTTACAGTCTGTTGCGTTCACACTGTTAGCCTGCATCAGATTGTGGTCGTCATGGTGACAGAGGAACTAATTAAACATAAATAATAATCAATAATAATAAAGTGTGCAGTGTGTGTGTGCGTGTGAGAGAGAGCAGCAGTTACCATGGCGACCCTGGGACAGGAGTGGAGGCAACAGGACGTTTGTCTTTCCTCCCGTCGTCACTTCCTTCATCCTCCTCCTCTCTTCTGTCCACAGACACACCAACACACTGCAACACACACACGTGCACACAAATCGGGACCTGAATCTGATCTGAGATCAGTGAATCAATCATTATCAATACTTGGGGAGGGCCCCAGGGGACCACTGTCTCAACAGGTGATGGATGTGAGGACTCACCTGTTTGTTGTCGTCCGTCGTTCTTTCCGTCCTCAGCAGTAACGCTCCTCCATAAGAAACTTTACCTCCACTCATCCCTTGTTTCTCTGACGACACAGAAACAGAAACATCAGTTTGTCATTTTGACCAGCTTCATCCTGCGATCACCGAGACGTTTACAGTTTACCTCTTCTCCACTCCGAACATTTGAACAACGCCACCTACAGGAAGCTACAGACATTATGTGGATGAAGATGCTCTGAACTCTGCTGCCCGTTACTGAGAGACAAACGTTCCCAGTTCATTAATGTTCGAACGTCTTGTTCTGAGTCATAACTGTATGAATGCAGCTGGTTCAGTAACAGTAACAACCTACATCACTCAGAGATAAACCTGTGCACATGGCACATTGATGACAGGAGGGAAACACTTCACCTGTGAGCACAGCACTGATCAAATCAGTTGATGCTGCTGTAATCACCCAAACATCTAAAGGAGAATGATTGGTCAGTTTTTAAGGTGTTCAGATGTCGATGAATTTCCCTTAAAAAAAAATCAAATGCCGTTATGTCTCCTCTGTTCAAGACGTTATGCCTCCAACAATGTGTAAATCTCCACCTCTTGCTCTGATCTCAAATCTGATACGTACCTCACAAACAAAGAATTGGCTACTTTCTTTTACTGAATATAATACACAATAAAAGACACGTGTGCTTCAAGCAGAACAATCTGAAGGACGTCTACAAACCTCCACCGCTCATCTCATTCAGCATAGCTCCAACAATTAAAAACATTGTCATGCACAAATATAAGACCACGTGCCTGACAACAGCTGACCTTTACAGATGTGGCGAGGAGGGACAGTTTCTCAGCAGCTCTGATCTGCCTCAGGGGTAGAATCAGAGCCGCAGCCGAGGAGAACCGGGTCTGATGGTGTTCAGTCTGATGGTGTTCAGTCTGATGGTGTTCACAGTCTGATGGTGTTCAGTCTGATGGTGTTCACAGTCTGATGGTGTTCACAGTCTGATGGTGTTCAGTCTGATGGTGTTCACAGTCTGATGGTGTTCACAGTCTGATGGTGTTCAGTCTGATGGTGTTCACAGTCTGATGATGTTCACAGTCTGATGGTGTTCACAGTCTGATGGTGTTCACAGTCTGATGGTGTTCACAGTCTGATGGTGTTCAGTCTGATGGTGTTCAGTCTGATGATGTTCACAGTCTGATGGTGTTCACAGTCTGATGGTGTTCAGTCTGATGGTGTTCAGTCTGATGGTGTTCACAGTCTGTAGCAACGTTACAGAACCAAACAGCAGTAACGTGGTAATGATGGAATGAGGAAAAAGTACTGCAGTTGTACATGGAGAAGTGTCTGTCGTCCTCCTGTCTGTCCTACTGACTCTTCTGTCTGTCAGCCAGCAGCTCCCTCAGCTCAATGGAGGTGATTATAACTCAGGTGTTTGTCTCCTTCAGTGTTGTGCTGTTGTAGTTACTGTTGTCACGGTGACGATCAGCCTCCCTCCCTGCGACTGAGAGTCAGGCAGGGTCCTCTGTTTACTGATGGTGATTATGTGATGATGTCATGTGCTGATGTCATTTAGAGTGTCACTTTCCAGGATGTTTGGTGGGTCAGAACCACAGCACATTATAACAGCATCCATAGGATTATAAACAGTCGGTGGATACATGGGGAACACAGGTGGAAATTGGAGGAACACGTTAAAAAAAACACATGGATGTCAACGTCATGGAAATTGGGACCGTTTGTGTCCCTTTATCGTCACGTACGGAATGAATGATGGTCAGAAACCTTTTTGTGATGCTTCATGTTGTATGTAATGGGGCTTAAATCAGATTTAACTGGACCTGAGCTGGACCTGAACTGGACTGCAGACCAGAATCCTTCAGACCTCCTCTTCACTTTGACTTCATTTCAGCAACGTTGTTTCATGTGAGTCTTAAAATCTTCAACTGAGGGAAAATAAAGTGATCACATGTGACAGATGAACGGAGCTCCTCTGGCTAACTCTGATCCTCTGTAAAAAGATGAGACGTTGTGACAGCAGACACACGGTCATGTGACTGTGATGTCGGAAACCATCAGCGACTGAATCCTGAGGTCAGATAAGACTGCATACTGACATGAAATAACCTCAACAAACTGACGACTCAAGATTTAAGACGTCTGTAATGAAGAACGTGTCCTGATGAATTTAAAGGGTAACTTCACCAATTTTCAACCTTGATCTCTATCTATTGAAATTGATTTCATGCTGAGGGACACACCCTCAATGCTCTCTGTGTCTCTGGGGAGCGCTGTAAAATCCGGTGTACTTCCGAGTACTCGGTAGAACTACAGGCCATTTTGGGTTGGATTTCTAGTCTCCAGCTCTGGGTGTCCAGTGAGCATGATAGATCGAAATAATACCTTCATGGGGGTGTGTCAGCTGGCACTCACAGGAGGAGGGATGGATTATCTCGGCAAAGGAGAAGTGCTCACTAACAGATTTAGGCTATGTACACACGTAGCCAGGTATTTTTAAAACCGAATATTTCCCCCCCTCCGTTTATAAAATAAATTTTATCCACACTACCTCGTTTTCGAAAAAAGACCCTTCCACACATAACCGAACATCTGCGTTTTCAATCACATTCATAAGCCTTCCAAACCTCGATTCCTCGCATTCGGCGAGGAACATGCCTACGTGGAGTGGTTATGAGGGGGTAAATCACCGACCGCAATGTTATCCGTCGCCTGTGCTCTTGGAGCAGTAGTTGGGCTTGTAAAATCAAAGAGGTAAACAGCGCCTGCACAATAATTAACACCACCACAGTTTTCAAGGCACTCGGAGCCATGCTTCTGCAGTAAACAAAGGTCGCACGTTGGATGTCAGAGCAGATTTGTTGTTGTTTTGGCGCATGTTGTGACGTTTGAAAATGCAAAACTCCGGTTATCTCTGTCTACACGCAAATGCATAAACGGAGTATTCGCAAATCTTCACTTTGCCCGGAGTTCTTTTAAATATTCGTTTATGATGCGTTTTCATGTGGATGACAGGTCCAAACGTAGAAAAATATATTCGTTTTAGCAGATACCCGGCTACGTGTGTACGGGGTCTTAGACAGATTTGTGAACAATATTTGTGGGAAATGGTCTTTTGTGTATATAGAAAATGATCTTTGAGTTCAGCTCATGAAAAATGGGAGCAAAAACAAAAGTGTTGTGTTATATTTTTGTTCAGTGTGTATAATTTCGACGAGGCTCTTCTCAGCAAACAGACCACAGCAAATACACTTGGCGTACAATATTCCTCATACTCGCAGCTGTAGCGATGTTAGCTAGCTGCATGTTGGGTCCTGTTCATTTGGTCATTATTATTATTTTTTTTACCAATACCAATACCACAAGATGATGCACACAGCAGCCAGGTGGTGATCCGACATTTATGCTTATTTCTCCTTGTTGCATTTAGTGTTGCTTGAAATATGAGCTGAAGTGACAGGCTGTGATGATTGCAGGTCGTTATTAAACTTACAGTTGTCATCGGTCCACTCAGCCATCTTCCACATTATTGTTTCTGTTGTATTCACTGAAGGCTTTACAACATGTTTTCACTATGGGGGTCACGATTTCGATCGAAATTAATTCACGTCACGTCCGGTCGGCTTGCCAAGGGGAAAAAAACACACACGTGTTGAAGTGCTGCGAGTCAACCTCCTCTAACTTAGCTACTAGCTGAGCCAGCAGCTGTTAGCTACAGCCAGTCAAACGACAGCATGGTGTTACACCATTCCTGTTCGGCTCCCGGACCGTGGTCGGGAAGCACAGGGGAGATGATTTCCTCCAGGGCCAAAGTTTATGTTCACCTTCGGGGTGAACCCCCTTTCACGTGTTAAGCTGGTCGGGAAATAACACCAGGGAGCAGGGCCGCCCCTGGCCAAATTGGGGCCCTAAGCAGAATTTTATTTTGATTTGATATTTCTATATTTAAATATTTTTATATAGTTATTTTTGCATTTTGTACTTAGGTTCTATATTCACACTGCTGTTTGCTGCTGCAACGCTTTAAATTTCTCCATTGTGGGTCAAATAAAGGATTATCTTAATTTATCTTATTTTATCTAATCTTATATGACTGTTATGAATTAAATTCACCAAGAGATGGCGACATTATACCTCCATAAAAAGAGCCCAAAACTTCTACTGATAGCATAGATTGACAGGCTATAAACCTGAGCCAACATACGACCACCAACTGCTCAATTAACCGCTCCTTTTTCAACAGAGGTGAATGTAGATGCAGTTAACAAGACATTCAATAAATGATAATCAGGGCCGCTGGAAAATTGAATCTCCAGTCCACATCTAGACAGAATTATCCTCTCTTCTGTCTCATGATTAGCATGCTAGCAGCTAGCATGCTAACAGCTGGGGTGTTTATGCCACAAAGTTTTCTTTTTTATTTCAACAACATGCCCACCTTCAAGTGAAGCACGAGCCTCCTCTTGTTTAGACTTTGTCTTTCTTTTGCTTGCTCCCGATTCATATTGCTGTTTGGACGCCATCTCTCCACCTGCATCCAACTGCCTGTCGGCGCATCTGACCGCTGATTGGTCAGATGCTGCGTGCTGTCAATCATTGCGGCAACGTGTGCTCTCCTCCCTCGGGCTGACTTGGTGCTCTACGCGCGCCTCACGGCAGCGATGCACATCCTTTGCCCATTTGCAGAGAATGCTTCCCCTTGCGAAAAATGGGGCCCCCCACGGATCGTGGGGCCCTACGCACAGCGCGTGTTCTGCGTGTAGGGAGGGGCGGCGCTGCCAGAGAGCTTCGCTGTTTCTTGAGGAGCCGCCGCCTTTATTCAGCCAAACTGCAGCCTGTATTGTTCACTTTATTGCTGTCGCTGCTGCTGCTACTCCTTTCGCTTCTCCTTCCTCTCCCATTCATTCACTGTCTGCACGGACGCACGCTCCCTCACTCTCGCTCGCCCACTCACACCTAACGCACCTTGTGTCCAACTGTTGGAAATAGTTTAAGACACTTCATTGTTCAGAGAAGACTGTGGACATGGCTGTTTTATTTTTTGTTTGTTTCGTTGTGAACTTGAATGTCATCTTCTGTGAAGAAGACTGCAGTTACAAAAGAGAAACTAGATGGCAGCTTATTTTGTTTAAGTTTCCAACTGACTGAAGATATAAGTTATTGTTACATTATGTTGTTAATAAATGTTTTAAATTTGACAATGTAGTGTGGTACATTGCGAACAACGGTCAGATATTATATTGCATAAAAGTCTAGTCTAAAAATGGCAGCAACCTGTGCTTTAAAAAAAATAAATGTAAAAATCGAGAATCGAATCGAACCGTGACCTTAGAATCGAGTTTTGTTGTGAACATGTTGCACAGGCAGACAGACAGGCAGGCAGGCAGACAGACAGGCAGGCAGTTCTTACTGTGTCTGTAGTCAGTTAGCAGAGTGAATCTGGAAGTTAACTGTGAAGAGAAGAAGGCCGGAGGAACTTCCTTCATCATCTGACAAAAGAGAGGACACAGCTTTTAAAGTGAGTTAAATGGACAGAGAGACAAACAGACTGACTGACAGACTCACCTGGACAGGTAAGACAGGCCACCTGTCAATGCAGAGCTGAGAGGCAGAGACAGGCCCAAATACACATTGCTGTAAGAGAGCGAGAACAAGTACTTTATTATCTCACTTTTACACACACACACACACACACACACACACACACACATACACAAGAGTCACTGCACGTCTTCTGCTGCAGAGTCACTGCACGTCTTCTACTGTAGAGTCACTGCACGTCTTCTACTGTAGAGTCACTGCACGTCTTCTACTGTAGAGTCACTGCACGTCTTCTGCTGTAGAGTCACTGCACGTCTTCTGCTGCAGTCACTGCACGTCTTCTAATGTAGAGTCACTGCACGTCTTCTGCTGCAGTCACTGCACGTCTTCTGCTGCAGAGTCACTGCACGTCTTCTGCTGTAGAGTCACTGCACATCTTCTGCTGCAGTCACTGCACGTCTTCTAATGTAGAGTCACTGCACGTCTTCAACTGCAGTCACTGCACGTCTTCTACTGCAGTCACTGCACATCTTCAACTGTAGAGTCACTGCACGTCTTCTAATGTAGAGTCACTGCACTTCTTCTAATGTAGAGTCACTGCACGTCTTCTACTGTAGAGTCACTGCACGTCTTCTACTGTAGAGTCACTGCACATCTTCAACTGTAGAGTCACTGCACGTCTTCTAATGTAGAGTCACTGCACGTCTTCTAATGTAGAGTCACTGCACGTCTTCTACTGTAGAGTCACTGCACGTCTTCTACTGCAGTCACTGCACGTCTTCTACTGCAGAGTCACTGCACGTCTTCAACTGCAGAGTCACTGCACGTCTTCAACTGCAGAGTCACTGCACGTCTTCAACTGCAGTCACTGCACGTCTTCTACTGTAGAGTCACTGTAGAGTCACTGCAGAGTCATTGCAGATCTAGCAGGCTGACAACAACCTTTAAACATCTCATGTCTTCGTCAGCACTATTCTGAGCCGAATCTGTAAAAAACAAAACAATTCAAACACTTTTGATTGCAGTGGTATGTACCTGTTTGGTTGCAGACAGTCTTCTATCCAGCCTCATGATTGGTTGTAACCAGGTTCCTCTGCGCTGCTGCTTAGTCAAAAGAAGAGGCCACACCTCCTTTCCTCTCTGTATTTGAAGTCCTGCCCACTCCAAGTAAGCTCCACCTACTGGATGACATCATATGACAGGGGTCAGCTTTATGATCTTTCAATCCAAACTGTGACTTGTTTGTTTTTCTAACATTTATGTTTTTGTTGTTTAGAGTTTGTGTTTCATCTCTCTGGTTAAATTTAATTCTCTTTTCACTCTTATTTCAAACAGCTTCAGTCCAAACACTGGCACTGCTCACAATATCAGCTCTGATTGCTTCAGCAAGACAGGAAACTTTTCAACAGGTGATTGTTAATCACACTGAAGGTTTTCTGGTTAAATACAAGTTTAATAAAAAAAACCCATCTGATCTCTACACACTTCAACTGCTTTCCCTTGTAACACTTCCTGTTTACACTTCTGTCAACCTATATACTGACTGGATAGAGTTGCTTTGAAATAATTCTGCAGTAATGTTATTGTTTTTACTGACTTTAACCACCAGAGGGCTTCTGGATTCATAAAGAAGAGAGAAAAAGACAACACTGTTTGTTACATCTCCTTCTTCTTCTCCTCCTTCTCCTTCTTCTCTGTATTTGTCTTCTCTCAGCTGCTTCCTTTTCTCTCCCGACACATTTAATCAGTGTCACATTAAAATGCAACACACACCACAGGCAGTGTGTGTGTGTGTTGGTGTGTGTGTGTGTGTGTGTGTGTGTGTGTGTGTGTGTGTGTATCTGCAGCATCTGCAGTTGTGACTGAAACAATTTAACCCTTCACTTTCCTCCTCTCCTACAAAATAAAAGCCTATCTGGTTGATATTTCTCACATGGTATGGTTAGCATGCTAACAACAGCAGTTTGTCACTGTCCATCACTCAGTGCAGGGGGTTAGGGTTAGCCCCCTCTGATTGGCTGAAGGGACCAGTGATGTGACAGGTCACACTTCACTCTGATTGGTGAGAAGGAGGCGGTCAGTTCATTTTTATCGCAGCAACCAATAGAAGAAGCTTGAGTATTGATAGGGAATATTGATTATTGATGGAGTATTGATTATTGATGAGGGTTTGTTGAGTGACTGAGCAGGTTAAACCTGATGTTAAAGAGGCTCCCTGTCTAACATCATCATGATTAACTAAAACAATTAACGTGGCTATCAAGGTAGCATGTTAGCATGGAATATCTGCTGCTCTTGTGACTAGCTCGCTAACAGCTTTAGCAATACATCTGCTTAGCCCTGTGGAAGACTGCAGTCATATGCAATGAGTGCAGACGGCAGGTAGGCAGTACGTAGGCAGGAAGACGGGTGGCCTGTCCAACCTTTCATATTTAATAAGAAGTCTGGATGATCTGCCACCAACACATTACTGGAATATTTTCTTTGATTTGTCAGATAATTTGATTTATTGATTGCTGTCGGGATGTGAAGAGACTTTCTACAAATAAACAAAAAATGCACACACACGCCACCTGACAGCAGATGATTGACAGGAACATCGTTACTGTGACAACCAGTGAAATTTAAATGAGTCGACTAAACGGCATCATGGGAGAAGAAGAAGACTCTTTTCATCCTCTATCTCTCTCTTTTTCTCCTGGTGAGTTAAAGTCTCTCGCTCATTTTCAGTTGGGATATAAAAGGACAATTCATCTGCATCTGAATGCATGTGTGTGTGTGTGTGTGTGTGAACATCAATGTGATTTTAGACAAAGCTGCTTCATGCGCGCGCACACACACACACAAAGATGCACACACACGCACACGCATGCACACACGCGCGCGCGCACGTGCACACACACACACACACACACAAGCACACACACACACACACACACACACACACACACACACACACACAAGCACACACACACACACACACACACACACACACAGCAGTAGGTAGCTCAGTTTCGTTTGAAGTGTTTCGATCAAATTTTCTGACTTCCTCTTTTCATCCCTCCTCCTCTAATCCGTTTATTTATTTATTTCTCTACCTTTCCTTTATAATCCCCAGCCTCCATCCTCAACCCGCCAACCCAACCCCCCCGCCTCCTGGTTTACATTAGACCGACCAATCACACGGTAGAAAAGCAGGTCCAGGGTTGCCACGGAAACACAGCTGTCACCATCAGCACCAACTAGTCACCATGGTGATGAGACACTTTAATAACCTGTTGCTTCACATCAATTTGATCACATGACTTTCAGCCAATCAAATCAGTAAATCAGTAAATATTTGGTAAGCTGGAAGCCGTGACAGCGCCTTCTGGTGGTCGTCATGGCAGCACTTGGATCAAAATGAACGAACTCAACGGGAAAATAAAAACCTTGTTTGCTTCAGTTCAATGATGTCAGCTGTCACTTTGTTAGCACAACAACTGGAACCAGGTTTAAAGTGTTAGTGTAGCTTAGCACAAAGACTGGGAGCAGGTTTAAAGTGTTAGCGAGGCTAAGCACAAAGACTGGGAGCAGGTTTAAAGTGTTAGCGAGGCTAACCCTAACCTCCTTAATTATTAATAAGCAAAAATATTCTGTGTGAGAATGTGTGTGTGAGTCTAATCAGTGATCTCCAGTCTCATCTTGTTATAATGAGCAAACCTGCTGTGAAATTATTCACTAAATTGTCTGTCTGTGTTTGTGTGTCTGTGTGCATATGTGTGTGTGTCAGTCTGTGTGTGTGCGTGTCTGTGTGTGCGTGTCTGTCTGTGTGTGTCTGTGTGTGTGTGTGTGTGTGTATTAATGTTGATTGCTAATTTTATTCTGAAACAGAAAGTCGGTCATGAAAATCTGTGAGAAAAATTTGAGGGTGAGAGGAGAGAGGAGGTTTTGGTTTTAAAGTCCCTTTATTGAGCCACTTCAAGGAGCAAGCAAAATCACTCTTTCACTTGCTTCAGGATAACCACAAACAACAACAACAACAACAACAACAACAACACAAAGAGAGTTTCAGAAATGTATATCTAACTCCCCGTCCCCCCCACAGAGCACAACACTTCCCCAACAGCCCATACACATGTGAAGGCCTGCAAAGTGTCCATCATTCTATAGTAGGCATGCTCCACCCACAGTCGGGCCTTCAGCAGTCCTTTCAGAACCGACACCGGCTCCACACTGCCCACAGTTTGAACTTGATTTCTGCGGGTCAGCCAGATGGCCAACTTTGCAGAACCAGATAGAAAGTTCAAGAGTGTGCGGACAGACTTCTTGACACAGTATTTTGGGCCAAAAAAAAACAAATCAAAAGAAAAAACCTCCCCAAGACCCTGAAACCAGGTTTTTAACAACTCAAACAAAGCATCCAGGGACACTGAACAAATAAATGTGCCAAGGTCTCAGTCTGTGACCAGAAAATACACCCCTCCCTCAGCTCAGGATCAAGGTGCATTCTGTATCTGTTTGTAGCTATTGCACTGTGCACAATCCTCCACTGGAGGTCTGCTGTCCGTTTTTCAATGGGCAGCTTGTACAGGGACCGCCAGCTGCCTTTTGAGGAAACGTCTGGGCCAAAGAACTCAGTCCACTTCTACTCCTCCATCCCTGCCAGAGACTGCACGTTTAGGGCCTTGACACTGATGCGGTAAAGTGATTTTTTCCCCACAGCCTGAAACTTGTCCAGGTGAGGAGCTGTAAACGACAGCAGCTGACCTCCTCCCTCCTGCCACTCCCCCACAGCTGGGGTGATGAACAGAGAGGGGAAGCTGTATTCGCACTCTTCACTCCACTGATCACACAGCATGTGATCTTCTGCAGTCTCTCTCAGGTGTAGAGGCAGGGCAGCACAGGCAGCACAGAGTCCTGATGAAGCCGTTGAAGAACAGAGGTTCCTCAAACAATGACAGGCCCGGAGTCTCTTCAGGGTTACGTTTGACACTGAACATCTGCCAAGCCTGCAGAACAGAGCTGTAAAAAGGAGCCGATCCACTAAGGTCCATGTCCTCGGGTTGTTGGAGGAACAGGTGTTTGTCGTAGTCCAGCCTTCCAGCTCTTATCATCAGCAAACGAGCTGTGTCCCACCAGCTTGGGACAGTCATAGAGCAGTTTTTGTGCAGTCCTGAGTCCTGAGCCTCCAATTCTTAAGTAAGGCCAGGTCTCCTTTCTTTGGCAGCAGGTAAAGCACCACACGCTGACAGGAAACAGGAAGCGATCCTGTTCTGAAACTCTCTACTAAACACTGTGCAGATCAGGTCCAAGGATATTCCAGAACTGTCAACAAAAGTCAGTGGAAAGACCATCAATCCCTGGTGCCCGTCCTGATGCCATCTGGTTGACAGCAACCGTCAGTTCCTCCAAAGTCAGCTCAAAGTCCAGAGCAGCTTTTTCTCCCTCACTAAGCTGTGGAAGCCCATCCAGGAGCTCCTCACGGCCCTCCATGCTGCATTGCTCTTCCCCAAAGAGATTGGTATAGAAGTCCATTGCATGGCTCCTCATCTCATCTGGACTGGTGGTCACTCTGCCTCCTGGCAGCTCAAGGCGGGTCATCTGTTTCTTCTGTGCCACCGACCGCTACAGGTTGAAAAAGAAAGAGGTTGGGGCATCCATGTCCTTCAGCTGAAGGAAACGAGACCTTACAAGAGCCCCCCTCACTCTCTCCTGCAGGAAGGAGCTCAACGCCAAACTCTTCTCCTGCAGCAGATGGCCTTTAGTTGGATCTGATTCTCCCTGCAACTCCTCTTCAATGCTCTTTATGCTCGTTTCAAGTTCCTGAACTCTTGCCTGCTGAGCTCAGACCTGTTGACCTCAGACCTGCTGAGCTCAGACCTGTTGACCTCAGACCTGCTGAGCTCAGACCTGTTGACCTGCTGAGCTCAGACCTGCTGAGCTCAGACCTGTTGACCTCAGACCTGTTGACCTCAGACCTGCTGCCCTAAGACCTGTTGACCTGCTGAGCTCAGACCTGCTGAACTCAGACCCGCGAGCCTCGTCTACACACTAACAGAACTGAGCCTTCTGCATTGGATGAGTGGGCTGTGAAACAAAGGTTCCTCCTCAACGGTACCATACAGCTGAGAACAGTCCTCCAGGTTCAGAGGACTGATTGGTATAAACAGGAAGTCTGTGATGTGTCTGGCTGCAGGAAAAGCAGGTGCTCGTCTGAGAATAAGATCTTCACTCTCCCAGTAACAAACCATCACATTTTGACCAGTTGGCCTTTGCCTGTTCATATACTGACAGTTTCTGTTCATCTGGATATCATCTTGTCCAGTTCTGAAAACAGTGACACCAGCGGACCAGTGAACTGTATTTTTGGCATCTTTTGACCGAAAGGCAATTATTTCATAATCTGTACCAAGCAGTGAAACCAGTCTTTTCAGTCGATCTTGTTTCTTTCAGGATGTTCATCGTATAGCTCAGTGATTAAGTCCCAGAGTCCGAACAATATCTGAAAACTTTAAACAGATCCTGTTCCCGTAGGGTCCTGAATCTTTTGTAGAACTCGGAGGGAAGACCAACCAGAAGACCGACATCTCATCAGAGGAGATGTTGGACTGAGCTGTCCTTCAGGGTCACAGCTGCCAGCACTGAACAAGTCGCTGTACAAGTATAAAGCTCTCTTCTTCATCTCTGATCTATCACGCCCAGCTGGGAGTTGAGATGCTTGTGCTCTCTGACTTGAAGAAAAATTGCTTTTTTTTTTAAACGTTTGAGATCTGAGTTCTAATTAAAGTGCCGTTTGCTTTTTCATGTAAAAACCTGCCTGAAGCCTCCAGAGTCCTGTCATCTGTCCTTTCAATTATTACATCTTCTAGTATCCTAATCTCCGTCTCCAGCTCTTCAAAGACGTTTCTTACTGCAGTTATTGTGTGTGCTGAGTACTGTTGACAAAAAACTCTGATTTGTGTTTTCCAGAGTCGCACCATTGTCTTTATTCTCCAGATATCAGAGAAAGAGACAGAAGGCCTCGTTATCATTCAGGCGTGCATTAAAATGTTAAAATGTCTCTAGGGACACTGCTGAGAGTGTGCCGGTAAGGAAATGGTCATCTGAGAAACCACCAGGTCATATCGTTGTTTTAGTTAACCTGTTGTTGTAGGTCTGATGTGGCTGCCTGCAGTGACTGTGAGCCCCGTGTCCTGTACAGGGAGGTTAGATGTCAGACGTCTGACTGTTTCCTCGAAATATCTGTGAGCTCGTTTTCTGCAACCACAAGAGTCAGAAAAGAGGCTGATGGAGGACGAGACTCTCTGTCAACTACAGAATGTGTAGTCCAGTTACACTCCCCACTTCCACTATCACTGACCCACTAGTGAAGTGTTTCAGTCTATCATTCAAGTTCGTGAAACACGTCTGTCAGGACACAGGATGACAGGCTATGAAACAAATCTATTCATATAAAGCTGAAATCCAGTGAACAAAAAGCAACAAACAGCGAGCAAAAGTCTAAACAAAGTACAATCCAGGTCGAGGCGCTGTGAACAAAACTGTGCTGAGGTTATAAAAAAATGTTTGATGAGTCACTTTCCTAAACAATCAATAATAATGAGATGTTTATTTATGATCAATGAAAATGATCATAAAATGATAAATAAGAGCCGGAAATAAACTGTCTTCATGTTGAGTTTTTGTAGTATTTGAATGTTTATTTGCTTCTCATTCAGAACTGAACATGAACTTCATGAATTTCTTTTAACGATTAAAAAATTTAAAACTACAGCAGTTTTACCTTTTCCCTCATCTTTTAATCATGTTTTTCTTTTATTTATTTATCAGCAGGAAAAAGCACCAGTTCAACATAAGAAGAAATGTTTCGAGGCGAAAACTTATTTGTTTTTTGGGTTTGTGAGCTGCCATGATCAGCATGTTCAGGGCCGACATGTAACGGTCCCGTCAGTCTGTGTTCAGGGCCGAGATGTAATGGTCCTGTCAGCCTGTGTTCAGGGCCGAGATGTAACGGTCCTGTCAGTCTGTGTTCAGACATGTAACGACATGTAACGGTCCCGTCAGTCCGTGTTCAGACATGTAACGACATGTAATGGTCCTGTCAGTCCGTGTTCAGGGCCGAGATGTAACGGTCCCGTCAGTCTGTGTTCAGGGCCGAGATGTAATGGTCCTGTCAGCCTGTGTTCAGGGCCGAGATGTAACGGTCCTGTCAGTCTGTGTTCAGACATGTAACGACATGTAACGGTCCTGTCAGTCCGTGTTCAGGGCCGAGATGTAACGGTCCCGTCAGTCTGTGTTCAGGGCCGACATGTAACGGTCCCGTCAGTCTGTGTTCAGGGCCGAGATGTAATGGTCCTGTCAGCCTGTGTTCAGGGCCGAGATGTAACGGTCCTGTCAGTCTGTGTTCAGACATGTAACGACATGTAACGGTCCCGTCAGTCCGTGTTCAGACATGTAACGACATGTAACGGTCCTGTCAGTCCGTGTTCAGGGCCGAGATGTAACGGTCCCGTCAGTCTGTGTTCAGGGCCGACATGTAACGGTCCCGTCAGTCTGTGTTCAGGGCCGAGATGTAATGGTCCTGTCAGCCTGTGTTCAGGGCCGAGATGTAACGGTCCTGTCAGTCTGTGTTCAGACATGTAACGACATGTAACGGTCCCGTCAGTCCGTGTTCAGACATGTAACGACATGTAACGGTCCTGTCAGTCCGTGTTCAGGGCCGAGATGTAACGGTCCTGTCATTTCGTGTTCAGGGCCGACATGTAACGGTCCCGTCAGCCTGTGTTCAGGGCCGACATGTAACGATCCCATCAGTCTGTGTTCAGGGCCGAGATGTAACGGTCCCGTCAGCCTGTGTTCAGGGCCGACATGTAACGGTCCTGTCAGCCTGTGTTCAGGGCCGAGATGCAACGGTCCTGTCAGTCCGTGTTCAGGGCCGAGATGTAACGGTCCTGTCAGCCTGTGTTCAGGGCCGACATGTAACGGTCCTGTCAGTCCATGTTCAGGGCCGAGATGTAACGGTCCTGTCAGTCTGTGTTCAGACATGTAACGACATGTAACGGTCCTGTCAGTCCGTGTTCAGGGCCGAGATGTAACGGTCCTGTCATTTCGTGTTCAGGGCCGACATGTAACGGTCCTGTCAGCCTGTGTTCAGGGCCGAGATGTAACGGTCCTGTCAGCCTGTGTTCAGGGCCGACATGTAACGGTCCTGTCAGTCCGTGTTCAGGGCCGAGATGTAACGGTCCTGTCAGCCTGTGTTCAGGGCCGACATGTAACGGTCCTGTCAGTCTGTGTTCAGGGCCGACATGTAACGGTCCTGTCAGTCTGTGTTCAGGGCTGACATGTAACGGTCCCATCAGTCTGTGTTCAGACATGTAACGACATGTAACGGTCCTGTCAGTCAGTGTTCAGGGCCGAGATGTAACGGTCCTGTCATTTCGTGTTCAGGGCCGACATGTAACGGTCCTGTCAGTCCGTGTTCAGACATGTAACGACATGTAACGGTCCTGTCAGTCCGTGTTCAGGGCCGACATGTAACGGTCCTGTCAGTCCGTGTTCAGACATGTAACGACATGAAACGGTCCTGTCAGTCTGTGTTCAGTGCCGAGATGTAACGGTCCTGATTTAGACTTAATGTTATTGATATTTGTTATTAATGAAATCAAATACAACGTTTTGAAGTGAAAGAATCTCACACACACACACACACACACACACACACACACAGGCTCCTGTGGCCAATTACCTCAATTTCAGCATCCTCAATCAATCAGCCACTTATCAATATAGACTGGGCACAGTGTGTGTGTGTGTGTGTGTGTGTGTGTGTGTGTGTGTGAGTGAGTGTGAGAGAACACAGAAACCTGTAAAGATGAACGATGAGCTGTCCTCCTGAAAACAACCAATTATACCCTGGAGAACTGTGTGTGTGTGTGTGTGTGTATGTTAGTGTGTGTGTGTGTGGGGGGGGGGTTGTTGTATAGTTGTGTGTGTGTACAATAAAGCTCTGGTCTCAGTTTATAGAGACACTTTATCAAACAGAGTCTGAACACAACAGAGATCAGCAGGTTTAGTGACATGCTGAGTGTGTGTGTGTGTGTATGTGTGTGTGTGTGTGTGCGCGCCCACAGTCAGCTGACACCTCTGCTTCAGATCTCCAGACAAACGTCCAGAACTTCACATGTTTCTGAAAGAGTTCAGTGATCTGTCACATTCTGTCAATTCTACGTGCTTTTATTGTGAAGGGGCAGCAGCTAGTGACAACAGCTCAGATGACCCGTTAGATGAGCTTGGAGGAACCTGATTGGCTGCACGGAGTCCTGAGTCAGAAAACTGATCCAGGCCTTCTGTCTCACACAATCACCCAGAAACACCTGACAATGATGATGAGGATACAGGTTACAGGATCGGACGTCCAACAAGGTCACACAGGTGTGGTGGTCAGGTGTCCACTAACTTTTGAGGAGTCGAAAGGTGACCCCATCAGTCACTGAGAGGCCAGTCAGGTGAGCAGCAGGGGGTGGGCGTGTGATCCTATCGGGCCCCTTCCTCTGGATCAACCTCCCAGCTGACATCAGACAGTCTGGCTCGACTGACGCCTTTAACTCTGAACTCAAAACTCACTTCTTTAACTTTTAATTAGTCCTTGACATCGACTGCTAGCTTCCTCGGTGGGTCGGTCTCAGTCTCAGTGAGTAACCTACAGTATTAGACTCCACATTGTCCTGCCGACGAGAAACAATCTGCTTTCTGATTAACATTTCATTTCTGTCTCTTTGTTTTGTTTTCTGTTCCCACAAGATGCAAGCTGTGTCACTTTCACCATCTATAGCTTCCTCCTCCTCTTTCTCCTCCTCCTCCTCCTCTCTTTTCATTCAGGCTCCCTCCTGATGACCTCGGGCCCCAGGGACCATCTACCTCTCCTGGCCCCTACAGCCCCACATACTGTCGGATCTGGATTGTCACACCCGGGCTCCGTTGGATCACTCCTCTGCTTGTTTCACTATCTCCTTATAACTGTATTCCTGTAAATGTTGAGGCCTCCTCACTGACCTCTCTGTCTATCACTAATCATCCTGTGGCCCGCCCTCTTCCAGGTCACCACGGTGGACAGGAGGTCGTGTGGCTCGGGCACCGCCTGGCGAGGCCTCGTCCCGCTCAGTCGTCTCCTGGATCCACACACTTTACATATAATTTGTATCAGATTTCTGTCAATGCAACCTGTAAACTGTGATTTGCTGTTCTTTCTGTACATGCGACATCTATTGCAAGTCTGTCCGTCCTGGGAGAGGGTCCCTCCTCTGTGGCTCCTCCTGAGGTTTCTTGCATCGTCTTTTTTTTTCCAACAACATGGCAAGTTTTTCCTCACTCGAATCGAGGGTCTGAGGACAGAGGATGTTGCTCCCTGTACAGACTGTAAAGCCCATTGAGGCAATGTGATTGTGATTTTGGGCTGTATAAATACAATTTGATTTGATGGATCAGGTGTGTAGATCAGGACTGATGAGTACAATAACTGGATCTACAAACCAGACTGCATCAAAGTTTTGACTGTGAAGGATTTCCTGAGGTCATTACTGAAGAAGGTTCAGGAGACTTGGATTTATAACACTGAACATTTCACGAGGCTCGATGGAGGAGAGTAAAGATCGATTCTCCTCCATCGAGCTTCAGTTATTGCTCAGTGTAATAAATCCAAATCTCCTGAAGCTTCTTCAGTAACCAGTTCTTCAGACTTCCTTCACAGACCGACGTCACGGGATCCTTTTTGTTTCAGAAGTGTGAGTACTTTTACTTTTGATACTTCAGTTACATCTTTGTATTTAGATAAACTATTTTTATTTGTTTGAGGTCGTCTGTGTGACGCTGTTCTTTAAACAGTCCAGTCAGCTTGTTTCGTCTGTCGGCTCCATTTGATCACAAACATTTGAACTGCGTTTTTAAACACAACATTTGATCGTGCTTTCTACGATGTTTAACTCGCGTTCACAATGTAAAACTGAACTCAAATGTAGGCCAGAAGTGGGTCAGTTAAACTGTAAACTACTTCTGAGTAAATGTTACTCCATTAAACATTTTGAAAGGGAAGCTCTTACTGATGATAATGTATCTACAGTTAATCCAGAAACACAACAAAACTCACATAATTACACAAAAATTAGCACCAACAGCTCTGGACACAGCAGCAGCTGCAATAATTATTACGAGCGCAAAGAGGTGAAAGCACCTGTCACCAACTAACAGAACAAAACATCAAGCGTGATCGAGATGAACACAACACAACATTTAGGAAGCTCAGTGGTTTGTACTCTGCTACATGTCCCGCAGTAACGTCAGCAGGTACCAGGTGTAATTAGACATTTGTCATCTTTCAGTCTTTCCCAGGTGTTTCTTTTACTCTCTGCCTCAAAATCAAAAGCAGAACAGAGCCATCACAAAGCAGCAACGCAAACTAAAACAAAGTACCAACTTAGAAGAACAAAATACAACTCAATCAAAACCCACAAAAATACCTCAGGGAGACACTGGAGGACACTGGAGGACACTGGAGGACGCTCCATCAGAAGTATTACACTGAAGTATTTAATGAAGCTCCATCAGAAGCACAACAAGTGAGAAGACTGTAGTGACGGACCAGTTTTCAAGGTCACGTCCTGACATCTCTGTCTTTCACCTTTACCAGATCTAGTGCGTCGAAATAATGCGACATCTACTCATCTAGACATCGGTAATAATTTAATTGGGTATTGGAAGCTAAATAAGAAGCTATGCTAACCTACATTATCCTGAGTAATGTTGGGTGATCGTCAGGTCACATGTAGCTCCAACAGAGGACTGTCTTTCTGTAAGAGTCTGATGACAAGCGCATCATATATATTGGACTTGATTGCCCTGGAGACAACGGCAGCGTTATCAGGACAGCTTCCCTCACCAGTCATCCTCAGGAGACACCGAGCTGAAATGAGCTCCAGAAGAGACGGAGACATTTACCTTCAACCTAAAGAAGGGAAAGTCCTTCACAGGGACGCTGTGTAACGCATGATTCAAACAAATGTGATACTTTGCTCATCTCTTCTGACATATTCTCAATATACATCAGTGCAAAGACAATATATT
Source organism: Pagrus pagrus (assembly GCF_965226575.1). NCBI lineage: Eukaryota > Metazoa > Chordata > Actinopteri > Spariformes > Sparidae > Pagrus > Pagrus pagrus. Next base: position 626,014 of record NC_140208.1, read on the forward strand.
TAATGTTTCATTGATCTTTGTAAATGTACTGTATTCAACACATTTCAAACCAGTTGGGACAGGAGCACCAGCAGACTGGGACAGTTGTGGACCTGTTTGGATCTTGCCACAGGTAAACAGGTTCATTGACAACAGGTGATAGTATCATGATTGGGTATGAATCCTTGAATGGCTCAGACGTTCAAAGCAAGGATAGAGCAAGGTTGACCACTTTGTTAAACACATGATTACATAAAGGAGATTGCCACATGTCAGTTAACGCAGGTGAATGATTGATTTTGTTTCTATTTACATGGAGGACCAACCTTTTTTGAATCAAGTTGTAAAAAGGGAATCCTGCTGCATCACTTGTGGCAGCTGTTGGATTATGAGATCAGTCGAGGGCTCTGTAAGGAGGGCCGGTCTCAGCCTGCTCTGTTAGGGTGGGCTGGTAGAAAAAACAGTGAGTGACAGGTAGCCCAGAGGTTAGAGATGCTGAGCAGAGCCCAAAGATTCTGGTTCTGATCCCAGGCTAGATGGCAGAAAAACCTGACATATTAATGTGGGCATGTCTCAGGCCTCTCAAATTTATTTGGATGAGTGAAATGAAAGTGACTAATTTCTGCATGGGCATTAATTAAGTAGTATTTAATTTATAACTAACAATTTGAGGAGGTATTGAAGCAGCATTTCTATGTTTGCTGCTGCCCAATGATCTGAGGCAGTCGAGGGCAGATTTATTTACAATAAAATAAAAAAAGTCCTTCATCCATATTTTAACAGCAACAACTCTGTTACATATATTTTGCTGGATGAGCGTAGTTCAAACTTGCTCTGACGCTGAGGGGTCTGCAGTGGGCTGCACACTGGAGATCAGGAGCTAGTAACAATCAGAATCAGAATCAGAATCAGAACTCCTTTATTTGTCCCGCAAATGGGGAAGTTTCTTTCTGAATGAAGGTATATTCTGTCCTATTCTTTCAATTGGCTGGACGATTGTATTTCTTAACTTTTGATTGGGTGAGCAAGACACATGTTTGGGTGGGATGAGCCGACGGCTGCCCAAAGCTACCAACTGCCTGGGTTGAAAGGAAGAGCAGCTGTTAGTGTTTGGACTGTGACTACCATGAAGTCAACATGATGAGAACAAACCTCTGAGAACACGACCAGATCCAAAGTCAGAGCTGAAGGTTTTACCACGTCCTCCTGAAGCCATCAAACCTTTTAACCTGGGGTCACACAGAAACTAACCCTAACCCTCACACGTTCAGTGGGTTAGAGTTATGAGAGAAGCACTACCACCAGTAGACCACCAGCAGGAACCAACAAAGACTACGACAATGTGGAGGACAAGGAGACGCCTCAGCAGACACCATCAGAGACCATCAGAGAGACCAAAACCAGACCTGGTCCTGATAGTGGGTCAGCTGGATCTTACTGACTCTGTGAGGATCTGATGAAGGGAACAGAGCTGAGAGTGTGAGTGCTGTGTGACCATGTCAACTGCAGAGACGCCCCTCCAGTCCAGATCCAGGGCATCACATCACCGTTACATCATTGACCTAATCACTGATCAATAACACAGATAGTGAACTCATCTGAACGTTCACTTCTATAGTGTGTGTGTGTGCGTTAAACAACGCCTCTGAGAACACACACACACACACACACACACACACACACACACACACACACACACACACACACACACACACACACACACCGGTAGAGTGACTATCAACAACACACTGTCAGAAGTGACCACTTGAATAAACCTACTTTTAAACTTTGGTGTAACGCAGGGCTCTGCAACCTTAGACATGCGTCTATTGGCACCAAAGGCAGGCTAGCAATAAGTGTGCAGTTTTTTGGAAATATTGAAGTGCCCCCTCATCTGCATGCCAAATTACCTCTTTCACAGACACTGGCGGTTGCGCAGCCTGTTATTTATGGCAGTTTGATTTGATTTCCCCACCCGTATGGCGTGAAGACCCGCCCTACTCACCTATGAAGAATAATGCTGCAGCAGCTGGAGCAGGCTCACTGGAGTCGACAATGGCTGGCACACTAGCTCAGAAAGCTAATGTAAATGTTCAGGCATTCCCGCCCTCGTGGACAGAAGATTGGGGTTTTGTGTTTCAGAAGGACTGTGCTGTGTGTACTTTATGTCTTGAAAACGCTGTTTGCCTAACATCGAGTGGGACATGGTAATGCAGCTGATCGAGGTGAAGGGCTCAACACTGTGGGTGACAAAGTGTGCAGAGCTGTGGAAACAGCTGGAAACTACAGCAGGGCATGATCACAGAACTTGTACCTTCACCTGCTGGATATCTCCTGGAGAAGTTTAGCCATCTCAGGAACGTTGCCTTGGCTTTGCTGACTGTCTTTGGATCAACATATCTCTGTGAGCAGATATTCTTGCACATGAAGAGCGTGCTCAGCCACTCCCGCAGCCGTTTGACAACTGAATACATCGAAGCTTGTGTGCAACTTAAAGTGACTAAGTACGGCACCCAGATAATGTAGCTCAGCTGGGCCAGGGATCACATTGACTGGTAGGCATCTGTTTATTTGTAGCACACGACTTTGCATAATGGAGCACTTTGTCCCGGTCCCTTCTTTTCTTAGATGTGGATAATTTCATAAGGTAGTAGCATTCTTGTATAGTGCTCATATTTCTGTTTGTTACACTTAAATCTCCCTTTTTAACATTTGCTGCCATTGCAGCAATTCGAGGTTTATTGCTGATGAACATGATTGTGGTGGTAGGGTTAATAATATCAACTCCGATGTGAATGTTTATGAGGATGGCAGGCTTGTATAGTGCTCTTATATAATTAAAATGTCCTTATTATGGGAGAAAAATGTTTGTTTTTTTAAATGCTGGTATGCAAGTTGCCTATATATGGATGGAATAAAATCGTTGGAGATTTAAATTTTGATGTGACATCATAATCAAACTTAATGTTAACTGTTTTGATGAATTGTTACTGTAAAAGAAGAAATCAATCGAGACATTGAAACAGATTGATCTTTTTGATTCATTTGAACTCTGATTCTCTGTTTTCCGAATGGTTCTTCTTCTCTGGACGTTCTGCTCCACACTGCTGCTTTTCATTTGGTTTGTGTTCATGTTGCTGTTAGTCGGTTTGTTTTCAATAATGTCATGCTGAGCTGCAGATTTGTCTCGCTGCTGCAGGAAACCAAAGCAGATGCTGCTGCTGAAGTGCCACAACAGCATGAAATCAAGTAGAGCTGGATTTTAATTGGCACGGATGAAAAATAAACAAGAGAGCTGAAGAGCAGATGAACAATAGAAGGAAGAAGCCTGAGGAAGAGATAAATGCTGTCACACACACAACAAGCTGCTCAAACAACAATGTCAGACACCCATAACACAGCTGGAACAACACATGTCCCATAATGAACCTGCATCTAGACTACAAGTCCCATAATGAACCTGCATCTAGACTACAAGTCTCATAATGAACCTGCATCTAGACTACAAGTCCCATAATGAACCTGCATCTAGACTACAAGTCCCATAATGAACCTGCATCTAGACTACAAGTCCCATAATGAACCTGCATCTAGACTACAAGTCTCATAATGAACCTGCATCTAGACTACAAGTCCCATAATGAACCTGCATCTAGACTACAAGTCTCATAATGAACCTGCATCTAGACTACAAGTCTCATAATGAACCTGCATCTAGACTACAAGTCCCATAATGAACCTGCATCTAGACTACAAGTCTCATAATGAACCTGCATCTAGACTACAAGTCCCATAATGAACCTGCATCTAGACTACAAGTCCCATAATGAACCTGCATCTAGACTACAAGTCCCATAATGAACCTGCATCTAGACTACAAGTCTCATAATGAACCTGCATCTAGACTACAAGTCCCATATTGAACCTGCAACAAGACTACAAGTCCCATATTGAACAACAAGACTATCATCAGGTGATCAATTCTACAAATTCATTGATTAGATTGATACAATGTGGAAGAAATCAAACTGCAGCCACTAACCAACTTAACCAGTTAAACCAGTTAACACATGAAGCAGATCGATGGTTCTCCTCTGCAGACACTCTGATGTGAAATAAATGCATTCATAGAAAAGATTCAGTCGACCCATCGAGCTCTTCATCCTCGTCTTCATCCTCGTCTTCATCCTCGTCTTCATGTTTTAATTATGAACATGTCCTCCCTGCCTGGTCTAAAATCACTCAGCACAGTTGTGGTTCGAGCTGCAGCCGCACCGTTAACTCCTCAGTCTAATGTCTAACAGAACTAGAACTAAAATGCATTTCAGAACAACAGCAAGAACCAGAACCAGAACCTGCTATTGATCCAGAAACAAAAGACAGTATCACTGTCAGCAAAAATAAGATTAGGCACATTAGAAATGTTTTATCTGTTGCTCCACATAAAAACCAAATGTATTTATTTATTCTGAAGAACTTTAGAGTCTGACCTAAATACTGCATTGATCTGTAGTTGATCCTGATCATTGTACTGACCCAGAATCTGTTATTGATCTGAATGACTCACCTGTTGGAAGAGAGGCAGCGCGTCGAGGTAGGTGGAGAGGAGACACAGGGTGGAGGTGCAGTGGTAGGGAGGAGGAAGAGGATGAAGAAGAGGGGGAGGAGGAGAAGTCTTCTGGCTCGCTGTCTCTGGTCTTTGCGTCTCTTCTAACACGACCTGGAGACAAAGAAACATGTTGGTCTGGCTCTACACTTGTGCCTTGCTCAATGAGACCTCAACATCTCCCTGAACATGAAAACTACTAACTTTTCTTAAAGTTCAGATGATCAATAATGATCACTGATGTCATTCGTGCTCTCCACAGGAAAACACTTTACATTTGAACAACTCCATGAAATTTCCTCTAGCGCCATTATCAGGACAAACTTCACATCTTATAATCATGATCATGAATGCGTTGGCAGATCATTTCACTCCTTTTGTGAAACACTGACCTACATCTACTGACAGCAGAAGCATCATAGCAACAATAGAACAACAGTGTAATGTTTTACACTCTACAGACTCATATTTATTCAAAAATGATTCAAGATCACAGAAAATATAATAATCTTTACATGATATTAACTTACAAAAACATCAGGAGTCTATGAGATGTGGACAGCAATATGAAACACTACATCACACTGGACTGACACACTACATCACACTGGACGGTAACACACTACATCACACTGGACTGTAACACACTACATCACACTGGACTGTAACACTACATCACACTGGACTGACACACTACATCACACTGGACTGACACACTACATCACACTGGACTGTAACACTACATCACACTGGACTGTAACACACTACATCACACTGGACTGTAACACACTACATCACACTGGACTAACACACTACATCACACTGGACTGTAACACACTACATCACACTGGACTGTAACACACTACATCACACTGGACTAACACACTACATCACACTGGACTAACACACTACATCACACTGGACTGTAACACACTACATCACACTGGACTGTAACACACTACATCACACTGGACTAACACACTACATCACACTGGACTGTAACACACTACATCACACTGGACTAACACACTACATCACACTGGACTGTAACACACTACATCACACTGGACTGTAACACACTACATCACACTGGACTGACACACTACATCACACTGGACTAACACACTACATCACACTGGACTAACACACTACATCACACTGGACTAACACACTACATCACACTGGACTGTAACACACTACATCACACTGGACTGTAACACACTACATCACACTGGACTAACACACTACATCACACTGGACTGTAACACACTACATCACACTGGACTAACACACTACATCACACTGGACTAACACACTACATCACACTGGACTGTAACACACTACATCACACTGGACTGTAACACACTACATCACACTGGACTGACACACTACATCACACTGGACTGACACACTACATCACACTGGACTGTAACACACTACATCACACTGGACTGACACACTACATCACACTGGACTGTAACACACTACATCACACTGGACTGACACACTACATCACACTGGACTAACACACTACATCACACTGGACTGACACACTACATCACACTGGACTGTAACACACTACATCACACTGGACTGACACACTACATCACACTGGACTGTAACACACTACATCACACTGGACTGACACACTACATCACACTGGACTAACACACTATATCACACTGGACTGACACACTACATCACACTGGACTGTAACACACTACATCACACTGGACTGACACACTACATCACACTGGACTAACACACTATATCACACTGGACTGACACACTACATCACCCCTACACGGTGTTTCACTGAGTGAGAGTCACCTTGACTGGTCAGTTAAGAAGCAGTGTCCTGATTGGATGTGCTGTCTGTGGACTCAGAGGTGAGTTCATAGACTTGGCTGATCTTTGTTCTGTGGGATTCAGATCACAGCTGATCTGATTAACTGTGCAACTCCCCGCAGGCCAAAGACATTTTTAATTTCTAGGTAACAACTGTTTACTGTGCTGAGATATAGTTGAGTGATGCTGTCACACTCCCTCTGTGTGTGTTGTCACACTCCCTCTGTGTGTGTTGTCAACAGTTCTTTGTTTTAATATAATATATATAAATATAAGTACGAGTCCCTGCCTGTCCTCCCCACCTCTGTCTTCAACATGGCGACCTGGTGACGTACTCTCATATCACAGCTCAACAGTACACTGATATACAGTGTGTACAGTGTGTAGTAACAGAACGGATCCACAGTCGATCCACTGAATCATGTTCAGGTCGATCTGGTTTCATGAGCAGTGTGTGTTCAGCTGCTGCTGTTTTCCTTCGACCTCACTGAGTGAATGGCATGCACATTTGTTTTGGCTTTGGCTTTAGTGCAAGATATGATGTTGTGTATTTCACCTATAACCACACACACACACACACACACACACACACACACACACACACACACACACACACACACAGTCTAATGAAAGCAGGCTGCCAGTCAGAGAGCTCAGCTTCTGAACGCCCACACATGTTTATGTGTCTTCCCAACTGCTGCCAAGAACATCAGTACAGCTGCAACACACACACACACACACACACACACACACACACACACACACACACAGCTCCTGTTGTGAAATGTTCTCGCATCATTAAAAGACTCAGTGGAGGTGAATCTATTATTGTCTCCATGTTGAAACGGGACATTTTTTTCATTTATTGTCATTTTACAACACAACTGAATCTAAGTTGTTATGTTATTTAATCCTGATGCAGTGTGGATGAGGAATGAAGCTGCTCTGTAGTCTGGTGGTATGGCAGCAGATACTACAGCAGACTCTGTGGCTGGGGTGGGAGTATGCTCTGTAGATGGTACCAGTGATGTCCTGGGTGGGTTTAATCACCTTCTGTCGAGCCTTGACACACACACAATGATGGGCCATGATGAACCATGCCAGTTTGTGATGTTTCCAGTCAGGATGCTTTCTATTTGATATTTCTTTTGCTGTGTTGTTAAACCACGGTATACAGAATTTAATTTTTTCATCACCAGATGAAGGGATTGAATGTAGTAGAAATGTGCTTTCACTGAAGAAAAAACCTCTTTTTTGTGATTTTCAGTCAAAGTTGAGCACGCTCGTGTTTCACTGATCATTTCATCCGTAACTGTGGTGAAAATCTGAGACAAATCAGTCCTGACAAACTGTAAAGTGAAGACTTTCTGCCAGAAAACATCTACAACACGAACACACACCCACGTTCACCAAAATAAAAGCAAATTTAATCCGCATTTGTTGGCTTCCAGAACCCTCCGACTGTATCTGAATTCGTCTCAAACAGATTCACAGAGAGGCTTTGGAGGGAAAACACAGAAATCCAAAACATCTGTGAGAAATTAAAGCATCTGACACTGTGAGCAGTTTCTGCTTTTAATGTGAGAAATGTGCCTTTTCAATCAGGGAGACACACGTGGACAAGCTGGAAGACTGACAGTCCAGTCCAGTCCAGTCCCGTTCAGTCCAGTCCCGTCCAGTCCAGTCTAGTTTAGTCCAGTCTAGTTTAGTCCAGTCTAGTCTAGTCTAGTTTAGTCCAATGTAGTCCAGTCTAGTCCAGTCCAGTCCAGTCTAGTTTAGTCCAGTCTAGTCTAGTCTAGTCTAGTCTAGTCTAGTTTAGTCCAGTCTAGTCCAGTCCAGTCCAGTCCAATGTAGTCCAGTCTAGTCCAGTCCAGTCTAGTTTAGTCCAATGTAGTCCAGTCCAGTCCAGTCCAGTTCAGTCCAGTCCAGTCCAGTCTAGTTAAGTCCAGTCTAGTCTAGTCTAGTCTAGTCTAGTTTAGTCCAGTCTAGTCCAGTCTAGTCCAGTCCAGTCTAGTTTAGTCCAATGTAGTCCAGTCCAGTCCAGTCCAGTCCAGTTCAGTCCAGTCCAGTCCAGTCTAGTCCAGTCCAGTCTAGTTTAGTCCAATGTAGTCCAGTCCAGTCCAGTTCAGTCCAGTCCAGTCCAGTCTAGTCTAGTCTAGTTTAGTCCAATGTAGTCCAGTCTAGTCCAGTCCAGTCCAGTCTAGTTTAGTCCAGTCTAGTCTAGTCTAGTCTAGTCCAGTCTAGTCCAGTCCCGTTCAGTCCAGTCCCGTCCAGTCCAGTCTAGTTTAGTCCAGTCTAGTCTAGTCTAGTCTAGTTTAGTCCAGTCCAGTCCAGTCCCGTTCAGTCCAGTCCCGTCCAGTCCAGTCTAGTTTAGTCCAGTCTAGTTTAGTCCAGTCTAGTCTAGTCTAGTTTAGTCCAGTCTAGTCCAGTCCAGTCCAGTCCAGTCCAATGTAGTCCAGTCTAGTCCAGTCCAGTCTAGTTTAGTCCAATGTAGTCCCGTCCAGTCCAGTCCAGTCCAGTTCAGTCCAGTCCAGTTCAGTCCAGTCCAGTCCAGTCCCGTCCAGTCTAGTTTAGTCCAATGTAGTCCCGTCCAGTCCAGTTCAGTCCAGTCCAGTCCAGTCCCGTCCAGTCTAGTTAAGTCCAGTCATGATATTCACCAATTACAACTCCACCTGTTTACCTGTGGATGTTTTTTTTGTTGTTCTTCTCTCAACTTGTTTGAAACTTGTTGCTGCCATCAAATTCTCTGTAATCAAAAACATCCCAAAATCAGAGAAATTTAAAATGTATATTTTTTTGTTGTTGTTTTTCAGCGTTTGTCAGAAAGGATTAGATAATAAGATAATAATCACATTCACGTGTTACAAAGCGTCCAATCAGGGTTGTTATGAACTGTTTTTCTTCAGCTAGGCTCCACCCCCTGTCGTTGTCCTGTGTTCACCTGATGTCTCACCTGTAGATCCGTCTGTCCAGTCCCGCCTGTAGAGTTTTATCTTTACAAAGTTTGACTGTGTCCGCTTGTTCTCCCTCAGCGATGAAGGTCAGTCTTCTCACTCATCGTCTGAACCGATCACCTCCGCTTTGAGCTTTTTGCTTCAACACGTTTTGCAGGATGTAGTTAAGATCACAGCCGTCCATATATGGTCGTTGTGTTTCAACACAGATTCAGATTGGCCAATCATTTCCATAATATGTTTGACAGCAGCTTTGTGTGTGTGTGTGTGTGTGTGTGTGTCGCAGCCTGTAAAAAAAATAAACACACATTCCCCGCCACTGAGCAGCCAATCAGCTCCCAGCAATGAGCACTGTTGTCATGACAACCTGGCAGATGAGAATGCAGCATCTTAAACACATTCGTCATCCAGAGGTCGTTGGTTCAATTCCTGTTGAGCTGCAGCAGAATAAAGGCAGCTGATTGGTTGCTTATAGGAAGTGCTGCCTTTCAGAATAAATGTAAAAAATTATTTTCTGCGATGGACTGAAAAAGTCCCAGCAAAACAAGTTGATTAGCTCCGCCCCCATCTACAGGTGACTGACTGGATGAACAGCAGACACACGGGGCTGACTGAGCCGGGTGGAGACGGCATGTTCCGTATGATCTGAACGGAAACATTCATGCAGCAAGTAAACTAATAACCAGGTGTGCAGACGACAGGTAAACAATCCAGAATGACAAACTCAAAGGTCACATGACCTGTTGAAGCTGAATCATAAAATCTGATCACACCTGCTGCTTCACAGGTGACCTGCACTCTGTTAACCAGGTGAGTCCTCACTCAGTACGTTTCCATGCACACTTACGTTGAGCTACAGTTCAGTTAGGCCATTTAACTGGACTACCGCCATTGACCCAATATACAAGTCCCGTATGTCCGACTCCACCGCGGCAGGTGGCGATATGCGCTGTTTCAGCTAGTTGCTACTGGACCTCCATCCACGTAGCGACTGTGATACATCACTGACACCTTCTGAGTACAGATTTACCTGCCAAACACGGAGAAGGAGCGAGCAGAGGGAGCTTGGCTCTGATTGGACAGGAAACAATGTGATGATTTTAAATTCCAGCCAATCAAAGGGCTCCCCTTACGTCAGGTGATCTCTTACCTGAGAATCGAGAGGGAGACAACAGCAGGCGGGTCCGGGGGGTGTGTCCTCCTGGCCTCTGGATGATCTGATTGGTCAGGAGGAGGGGTTTGTCTCTCCTCTGGAACACACCCACTTCCTCTGGTGAGATCCAGCTTTCAGCTAGCTGCAAACATTACTAGATATTAGCATCGTGCTGTGTGTGCGTGTGTGTGTGTGCGTGTGTGTGTGTCTACCTTGTGGAGAGGATGAGGAGGATGAAGAGGTGAGGAGCTATAGAACGGAGGAGGGAGAGGAACGACTTCAACAGCTGGACGTTCCCACTGAAACACCAACAACAAGTCTACATCAGACAGACAGACAGACTGTCTGACTCTCAGTCGGTCCAATCGCAGCCCACCTGTGTCCCTGACCCGAGTCTGCTGAAGGCGTCTGACTGTAAAGAAAGAAGCTATTGAAGCAGAAATGATGATGCTCTCTGAACATCATCTTCATGTTTATAAAATATTTTTTCCAGAGCTTTCAGACTTTCATTATTAGAGTAAAAATGAAAACATTTCATATGTTCACGTCTGAAAATATCTAAATGTGCAAACACAAAGATGTTTAAAACAGACAGGGTGAGTTGAGAATGTTCTGCTGTCAAGACTTCAGGTCAGTTTGTCTCTTTAAAGCGTGCGAGGAGTTTCATGTTGGCTGATTTCACTCACTTTTCTTTGTTCAACACAAACTTTGATGAGACAGTCTGCTGAGGAGATGTTAAACTCTGTCACTGAGTCTATGCAGAAAGAATTAAAGAAGAGCAGCATGAGATAATTAACACGCCACCAATAATTAACAGACAATTATTCACTTTGCCCTCAGGGATCATTAAAGTTTCATCTTATCTCCAGACTGCAGAGGAGGCTAAACTCACTTAAAGACACTTCAGATCAGACTGAAGGAACAAGCAGAGCACTGACACGCTGAATTAAACTGTTTTAACCCTTCAAGCACGAGTTTCACGATGTTATCACAGAGCAGAGTGAAGCAGCGACGTGACGACTGATACACTCAATTATCTCTAACCAGATTTTATAGATTTTATCACATGAACAGAAGAGATGAAACGTGCTGTCTTCAGATTTACGTGTGTGATTTTTCAGACTGATTTCATGAATAATCAGGAATAAACTCAGTGGCGTACTCACAGCCTCAGTGTTTTCTGTGTCTGTGCTGTGGGCGTGGTCTGCTCACCTGTCTGCAATCAGCTCAACACCTCCTGCAGTAAATTAACTCTTCAGTGGGTCATCGTCTCCACTGTGGTCGTTTTCTCAGACTTGTCTCAGATCAGATCTGAAACATCTGAGTGTTCGCTCTGTTACTTGTTTGTGATCAGATCAGATGGTTGGGTCCAGATGTCACCATCCTGTCTGTTGAGGTTGCTATGGGTACCACGTGGGCGTCAGTGAGTTCGTACAGTGGTGACACCGCTTCAACACTCTGCTCAGCCACAGCATCAGAACAGACTGTGACGATCCCTCTGAGGAAACAGCTGATGTTTCTCTGCTGAGTCAGCGGATCTCCAGGCCCGGACTACCTCTTCTGTGCGCCACTCATTGATAACGGTCCGATGAGTAACTTGTGTAGTAAGATGTGAGTTTGAGTTGGAACGACTCTGAATGAGTGCAGATGAATGGAGGTCAGCTGACGGCTCTGCGGTGACATTTCAACCACAGCGTTCTGCCTCCTCCACTGTGAAAACCACCGGCTCACCTTCGTGAAACTCAATGTGATTGGTCAAAACTACTCAAACTGCAAATTGAAACCGAAACGCTTCAGAGACCAAACAGAGACGAAACACCGAGGCATGAACAGAGTAATGTAGTTGATGCTGTTCAATGCAGCAGGACTGCAGGTTCGTACACTGTGGAGACAGAACAACCTCCATAAACGAATGGCACAACACAGGAGGACCAGCTCCAGACTCTGCTGTCCACTTACATCTGGAGGAGACAAATCATTCCTTTGAGGACAACAACGTAAACATCTTGTCCAGAGAAGACAGACGCTTTGAAGGAGGAGTCAGAGAATCCATCTATCTCTGAACAGAGGAGGACTAAGACATCACTGATCACCCACCTACCATGATGTACTGAGCTCTCTCCCCGACAGCTCAACAACCACTCACACCTGGGCTCACCTGGGCTCACCTGGGCTTAGCAACACACATGAAGGCCAACGACTGCAGCTGCCCAGGGTTCGAGTCCGGCCTGGGCCCTTTGCTGCATGTCTGTACTCATATGAAGATTTGTGTTTGAAGTGAAGGCTCTGCAGACTGATGGACAGCCAATGAGAGTGAAGCTTTGAGACTGATGGACAGCCAATGAGAGTGAAGCTTTGAGACTGATTGACAGCCAATGAGAGTGAAGCTTTGAGACTGATGGACAGCCAATGAGAGTGAAGCTTTGATACTCATGTTAAACAAAATGGCAGCTCATTAACAACACTGAAGACTGAAGCTGAGAAACATTTGACTTTTTACAGCATCAAAATATTAACTGTTACCTGTACCAGGTGTGTGTGTGTGTGTGTGTGTGTGTGTGTGTGTGTGTGTGTGTTACCTGTACCAGGTGTGTGTGTGTGTGTGTGTTTATGGCGGTAGAATCGTGTCATAATGCGTGCGCACCTATCAACTGAACGTGTCACACGCGCGTGCTTTGACGCCTGTGCAGCGAGCAGCGCCTGACGTGTAATGTAGTTTCCTCATTGACTTATAATGGTCCCCCGCTCACACGCACGTTCACGCGTATGACTGCTGCACGCCGGTAATCACACTACGCGTAGTGACTACGTGTAACATTCATGCGTTTTTATGCGAACGCACGCATTAACGCTCGCATGAAGATAATTGAACATTTTTGTCACACGCTCACATGTAGGCGGAAATGACGTGCGCAAACTATGTCACGCGTAACAAGAAGCTGCGTGCGTATGAAGCAGCGTGCGCACGTCTGTCTGTCACTGTTTGACAAATGTTGTCACGCGTTCACACACGCGTGCGGTCGCAGTTTCTGATGTGCGACCGGAAGTTGATCTGCACCGTGCGCAACACACCGCGTACGTGAACGCCTCGCGTAGTTGGCCTTTTCATTTTATTGGAGTGTCGTCAACCAGGGGAGGCAGCAGTGAGCCAGACACTGCTGCCAGAATTATAAAAGAAGAATGAGAAGGAGGAGAAGTGTTTTTTTTGTTCTCAATGAAGTGATCACCTGCGGGGGGCGTGGTTAACTTACAAATGTTTATCAATGATTTTGTGTCTTATGTGAGAAACAAAGTAAAAGAAACAGCAGCAGAACTCTTTCTCTGTCTTCATGGAACAAATGAATCATGTCATGTAAAAGCCTGTGTGTCTGTATCTCGTATTGATCGATGGCTCCATCTACTGGATGAACATGGAACACAGAACAACCACGCGAGGCGTTCACGTACGCGGTGTGTTGCGCACGGTGCAGATCAACTTCCGGTCGCACATCAGAAACTGCGACCGCACGCGTGTGTGAACGTGTGACAACATTTGTCAAACAGTGACAGACAGACGTGCGCACGCTGCTTCGTACGCACGCAGCTTCTTGTTACGCGTGAAATACAGTCTGCACGTAACAACGCACGCACGCACGCATGCACGCATAACAAAATTCTCATGCGTGCACACACCCGTTGCTGCACATCTCTCTGGTTGTTTTGAAACTGCGACCGGAAGTTGATCTGCACCGTGCGCAACACAACGCGTACGTGAACGCCTCGCATGGTTGTTCTGTGTTCCATGTTCATCCAGTAGATGGAGCCATCGATCCAATACGAGATACAGACACACAGGCTTTTACATGACATGATTCATTTGTTCCGTGAAGACAGAGAAAGAGTTCTGTTGCTGTTTCTTTTACTTTGTTTCTCACATAAGACACAAAATCAATGACAAACATTTGTAAGTTAACCACGCCCCCCGCAGGTGATCAGTTCATTGAGAACTGCTGGGACCGCTGGAGAGGTGCGTTAGGTTTGTGCACCTGAACAGCTGCAACACACTCCCAGGACTTTTGTTGGGAGGGGCGGGGGAAGCACGCACTTTTATCAATGATCCACCGTCCTGGTCCCACTGAGGACTCGAGCAGCAGCGTTTTTTATACATACATACATATATATATATATGTATATATACATATATATATACAACTACGCGAGGCGTCTAAGCACGCGCGTGTGACACGTTCAGTTGATAGGTGCGCACGCATTATGACACGATTCTACCGCCATAGTGTGTGTTACCTGTACCAGGTGTATGTGTCTGTGTGTGTGTGTGTGTGTTACCTGTACCAGGTGTGTGTGTGTTACCTGTACCAGGTGTGTGTGTGTGTGTGTGTGTGTGTGTGTGTGTGTGTGTGTGTTACCTGGATCAGGTGTGTGTGTGTGTGTGTGTTGCCTGTACCAGGTGTGTGTGTGTTACCTGGATCAGGTGTGTGTGTGTGTGTGTTACCTGTACCAGGTGTGTGTGTGTGTGTGTGTGTGTGTGTGTTACCTGGATCAGGTGTGTGTGTTCAGGTATCCACATAGTCGGGGGGTAGAAGACCAGAGGGGGTGTGGCCTGGTATGTTGCAGCTGACCAGCTGGCCAACCAGAACCAGTGGGGGGCGGGGTCACAGCTGACAGACAACCAAGGTGTTGTGGTGGTTACCATGCCGACCGGCTGACCTTTAAACCTTGAGACTGGCAACATCATGATGACATCACCACCTGACAGACAGACGGACCAATCAGGAGCAATAATCACAGGCTCAAATACCCAGAATGCACTTGACAGACAAACCTCACAGTCCAGGAGCTGAATTTCTGTTTATTTAAAATAAATTTGAGCAGCAGTGACTCTGATCAGACAAATACAACTGACCTGTGATCATTCTCATCATTCTCACTGAAATGTGAAACTAAACTAAAAGAAGAAAAACTCAGAAAATCAAAAAGATGGACATGTTTCTGTTTACTGCGTTTGGAAGTCAAACATCACAGTATTAATACTACATCACTACCTCATCAATACTTCATTCTCTACATCATCAATACTGAATCAAACACCACCACATAAATACTGCATCAATAACTAATTAATGCAAAATCAATGCATTATAAAAGTTGCATCACTACCAACACCTCCTGGATTAATATTAAATAAAAACACATTGATACATCATCAATACTTGATATTGATCCGGCTGCTGCTGGAGAACAACATATTAAACTCCTTCAGTTCTATTGTGACTCTAAATCATTATTATCATTATTATCATTATTATTATTATTATTATAATTGTTGTTATTATTGAAACAGGATTATCATAAAACACATTCAACCAGTTACAGACAAACAGAAACAAAGTAAAACCGGTGGATAATAATAATAAGTCATAATTATCAGCCTGGTGACGTTTACAGTCAGTCAGGTCAGAACCAGTCCAGAGACTGTACAGGTCTGTAGTTCAGTTTGAAGACGGGCCAGAACCAACACTGAGTACTCACGAGACAATGTAGTAAATACTGCTGAGTACTTGTGTAATAATATCTGTGATCACATGAGGTTACAGAATAAATAAAATAATACTGTGCTGGATGTTTGAAGGCTCATTAAACTTCATGTCAACAGACTGAGACTGACCCAGAGTCAGTGGGTGATGTCACAGCTTCATGTCAGAGGTTATGAAGTGTCCAGCTCTGACTCCAGCTGCAGACCTCCTCAGCTGCTCAACTAAAGGCACAGTCCACCCAAATACAAGAACACGAAGTCTGCTCATCACAGCTGACAGTTTCCTCTCAGTAATCAATCAGTTCATCAGTACACCAGCACACATGTTCCGCTATAACTCATGTTACAGGATGAAATACTCATACTCATACTACTTGTACTCACAGCTGCGAGTATCAGTACTGATGCAGGAGTGTCACGGGTCATTAACGGGTCATTAACGGGTTCACTCCCGGTATGTGTCACCCACCGACCTGCGGAGCTTCTCCAGCTTCTGTCCCGGTAAGGGGCTCCTCTGACCGGCGGGACTGCCGCTCCTCTCCGGTCCGGTCACGTCCTGAACGTCGGCTCGCTCCTCACTGAGGTCCGCAGATCAGATCATCCTCCCGTCCGGTGAAGGTCCAAACACACCGGACTGAGACTCTGACGTCCAGATACCGACAGACACGAGAGACAGGAGACAGCGGAGACACCGGAGACACCGGAGAGACAGGAGACACCGGAGAGACAGGAGAGTCACGGCGGCGGCGGAGGTGAAGCGACGTCTGTAGGTAGAGAGAGAGAGAGAGAGAGGGAGAGAGAGAGAGGGAGAGAGAGAGAGAGAGAGAGAGGGAGAGAGAGAGAGAGAGGGGGGGGAGAGAGAGGAAGAGAGAGAGGGAGAGAGAGAGAGAGAGAGAGAGAGAGAGAGGGGGGGAGAGAGAGAGAGAGAGGGGGGAGAGAGAGAGAGAGAGAGAGAGAGAGGGAGAGAGAGAGAGAGAGAGGGAGAGAGAGGGGGGAGAGAGAGAGAGAGAGAGAGAGAGAGAGAGGGAGAGAGAGAGAGAGAGAGAGGGAGAGAGAGAGGGAGGGGGGGAGAGAGAGAGAGAAACAGTACAAACAGATTAAAGCTCTGGTAAATAGCGCCGCTCTCAGATCAGAGAGCCGACTCCCCGTTCAGTGTGTGTGTGTGTGTGTGTGTGTGTGTGTGTGTGTTGTATTTGTTTTGTAGCTCTTATGTTGTCCATGGATGTGACAGTAACAACCCCAGACCCAACAACATCAACATCAACAACAACATCAACATCAACATCAACAATAATAATAAAACATTAATAATAATAACAAGGACAACAGTAACAAGTCTCCGTTAGCAGTTTTTGTATAGACGCAGGCTGAATTAAAACGAAACTAAACAATAACAATAACAATATGAACAATAACAATAAACAATCCACAGGACGCCTGTTCCCGCCTCCTGACAGCGTGAACCTCCAGGGTGGAGCCAGCTGGTGCCCACAGCCCCCCTCTGCTGAGGGGCCCAGCGGTCACTGATCCTCCATGATGTCACTCAGTGGCTCAGTTGCATTGTGGGTAATGTAGGTTCCCGGTTTTGACCAGGAAGAGGAACGTGTGGAATAAAATGGTTTTCCAACTGTCCATGATGAGTCCAACAGTGTGATGACACACCAAGACCTGGAGAACACATTACCCACAATGCAACACTGAGTGACATCACTGGAGGCAGTCCTGCGTCCTCCGGAGCCACAAAAGACTTGATACAACTTTGTTCACATATGCACACACCTGTGAACACCTCACATATACACACAAGCACACACACACACACACACACTGTCAGCATTACTGTAGTATTAGTACTACTACACACTCTGATACACAGCTCAAATACACTGTGTGTGTGTGTGTGTGTGTGTGTGTGTGTGTGTGTGTGTTGTCGTCACCAGTGTGCGAAATACCGTCAATATTTGGGGGGTCCCCGTCTCCCGATCGTTGGGCCCCATGAACAGAAATCTAATCGGGCCCTTGTACAGGCCGGCGAAAAAATGTGCTGCTGTTTTATGTAAAACTCTGAATTTTAATGATACTTTTATATCATTTCCATATCTGTGAAAAGAACAACATGACAGTTTCTCGGTTACTGCTCACCGTCTCCCTCGTAGTCCCACATGCAGGCGTGATTCATCTCCACAGCTGTACACTCACAGGTGGTGGCGTTGGATTTGGGGTGAAATAATACAGATATGGGGCGATATGGTCGAGGTGATTTCATCTTCTGATTGTATTGAGTCACACAGTCTGATGTGCATGTCGATCTCCCTGGCCGTCTCTGAAACTGAGGGTCATGTAGCTCATGATGTTAAGCTTTGCTCTGTAATAGCAATAGCCTCCAAAGCAACACACTAATATTAGTTTAAACCAGCTGTGACACAGGGTTAGCACAACCTCTTAGCCTGCTTATAATATAACATACAGACCTTGAGTATGAGACACCCCCTGTTTCTCTTTTTGAAGACTAAATCTTATTTTTACAAAGAAAATAATTAAATCTGCCTCATTGATCATCAGGATCTTAAGGTTGGATTATTCTCCACCTCAGTTCTTGGCCTACTCTTAACTCTCTGAAAATGATGGTGGATCATCTGGCATTACCAGTACTGTCTTCTGAAGGCCGTCGCAGGCTCAGTTTTTAAGGTTTTTTTCCACGAGCGTCATAGAAATCTTGAAATTGAAATGAATCCGCTGATACCAAACATGTCCTGCCAGCTTACTGGGAAAGGAGCTAAATATCCTCCTGATGTGAACTGTGTTCACTTCACTGTGAAACATCACTACAGTAACTTTCAGTCACTTCATGAGGGATGAGATGAGGATGAGGAACCTGCTGCTGCTGAAACAAGCCAGACATCACCAGCGGTGCTCTCCCTGACACCAGAACCGGCCACCAGGCCTACACAACCTGCCTCTAGTCCAACCAGCCGCAGGTCACCTGTGCTAGCAGCAGTAGCAGCTAACGTTACCTCAGCACCTGCTGCGTCCTCGGACCACTCGGCCTCAACTTCACATTGTTCCTCTGGGGAGTCACTGGGTGGGAGAGGGTCCTCTGTTCTGGTACCGAGTGGGCCCACTGAGCTCTGCACCGGCATCGTCTTCCGGTGCCTCTTCATCTCTGAGTGTCGCCTTTTTGGATGTGAGCCCAAAGTGTGTGAGTGATACACTCTGTTAGCTTTAGCTTGCTAGCCATGTTCAGTATGACCTCTCAAGTCACCTCTTGCTTCTGTTTGGCGCACATGGCTAATTTGCATACGTGCGCAGGCCGGCTGCTCGCGTGGCAACAAATACAACGTGTGTGTGAATGTGTGTGACAATAAAATACGTTATCTTTCATTTTGTTGTCAGAATGTGAGACGCCCTTCAAATGTTGCTTTTGGCTTTCAGGGGGTCTCACGGGTTAATGGGGGGTCGAGCCCCCCCGGGCCCCCCCTACTTCACACACTGGTCGTCACAGTCAAACATCCATTAATGAGATAATGACAGCTACACTGTATATACTACGTGTGTGTGTGTGTGTGTGTGTGTGTGTGTGTCGTCTAGTGTTATCGAAACACACACACACACACACACACACACACACACACACACACACACCTCCTTTATCTCTGGTTGTGATGAGGAAAGTGTGTGCATTTCTAACTCCGGTGTTTGTTTGAGCTGATATCAGTAATTGTTTCTCTGCTATAATCCACACACACACACACACACACACACACACACACACACACACACACACACAGAGCTAATATTGACAGGATGGATTGTGTGTTAACTCGTTGACCTTTCAGAGACAAACTCGTCTCTGATAATGGACCTTTATTCAAAGTTTAGCTCCGCCCACAGAGGATGATTGGGCGACAGCACTATGAGAAGGGGTGAAGCTCCTCCCCTTCTGATGGACATGATTGATTATTGATGAACACGTCAATTTTAAAATCATCAGATGTTTTCAGTCTTTGATTTGTTTAAAACAGACGATTCAGCAGGTTTCAGTACAAACTCAGAGTTTACGAGATGAATCTGCACTAATTCTTCTGTCGTCTTGAAGCTTAATGACTCGCAGGACTTCAGAAAATACATAAGTTATTTCCCCTGTTGGCAGCAGAGTGAAGCTTTACCACTAATTCATTTAATTCAAATTACCAGCAGATATCAAAGAACGTTTAACACACGTTTTATGTATCACTGCTAATCCCCGGTGGAGGCGTGAATGAGACTGCAGGGTTTACATTCATAAAAAAATCCACTCCAGCTAAAACCTGAGTGTCTTAGAATCAACTGAATATGAGGCAGGTCAGTCTGGTTCACTGAGTTTACACCAAGTGTCAGAGTTGATCTGGAAATACTCACCTGTCTGTGTGTTTGAGTACTTCATGTACCGTCTTTGAGTTTTTCCTCCACGGTGGGTTCAGTCTGTGCTCGTCGCTCCGGCCGCTTCCTTTCTGTTCTCTGTTTCAGGACTTTTGATTGTTGTTTCTGGAGGTCATGCGGTGGACGGTAGTGTCCATCTCCTGTCGGGGTTTTCTGTGTGACTGTTGGACTTTTATAAAACCATGAGAAGAACTGGAGCCTCTGTTTCTGGACAGTATCTTCCTGCAGTCCACGAGAACAGAAAACCTCCTTGAACACAGTGCGTGTGCTGTGTTGCTGACGATGAGGTTTGGGGGATGAAGTGTACCAATAATCTGCACATAACAGACAGTTAGAGGCGTCACTGTGCTGCTCTGATGGAGGCAGACTAGTAATGAACTTCAGGAAGACGTGAAACCAGGAGGGACGAGGCCCTGAGAGAGGCTGGAGTGTGGTGAGGAAATCAAGACATGCAATGGACAACCAGCGGTCAAGTGAAGAGGGAGTTGCTGCTGTTTCCACATTCAGAGCTTGTGAAAAGGACGGAGGTTGTTATCTGAGCACGGGGCAGGACGACTCTTAGCCCACACTGGAAGCATCCACCTCAAAGATACACTGGTGTTCAGGGTCAGGACAGCAGGTAACGTGTTTGACTGTCTGGAGAGAGTGAGCGAGCTGTGAAACGTGACGGTGTAACTTCGAATGAGATGTTAGCAAACACGTCTGTGCTCAGGTCATCCTGCTGAACAAATCCAGAGAGGAAACAGTTTGAACAGCTGCGGCTGCAGACGCCTGTGAAAGTCCTGATATACACCATCCTGCTCTTTTAGTATGTCCGAGTGGGTATCAATGAAGACAAGACCAGGACGGACAGGCCTCCACTGACACTGAATAACAGGATCTTCATAATGTCCACTTGTGATAAATCTGTTATCCATTCATCCTTCTCTTCATCCTGACCGGAGGGGGAACGTCTCTGAGATCAAACTGGGAGAAAATGACTCTCCCCTCCAGGAGACGTCTGTCAGACCACAGCTGTGGATGCATTTTCAATGAAGAAGAAGTGAGAGGAGCAGGACAGTCCACATGGCTGGAGCTGGTGGAGAAGTGTAGTTGGAAGGACATAATCAAACATCACCTGTCCTCTCGTGTCTCCCCTCTGTCCGCTGGGTGTTGACATGGATAATGAAGCTGACGAGAGTCCAGCTCCGTCAGGATCTAACAGGGTTAGAGACTCAATTAAAGACGTCAACCTCCAGAGAAATGTTCTGAGTGAGACCAGCCGTCAGAATCTGCATCCAGCGTGGAGGCTCATCGTCATTCAGGTCCATGGATGAATCAGAACAGCGACGTCTCTGAACCGAGACGAGTCCAGATCAAAGTAAAAAGGTGCTTACTCAGCCAGAATCTGACTGAATCTGATGTAGTGTGTGATAAACGTCTTATCACTGACTGATGGCTGTCTGTGCGACACACACACACACACACACACACACACACACACACACACACTCCTGAAGGTTTTTCATCAAAATGTTCAAACTGAATGTTTCATAAAGAAAGCATTTTCTTTCTCCTGTCTGTGGCAGTTTGTCATTGTTTTAAATGACTGCTGGTTGCACACACACACACACGCACACACACACGGTGTTAGTGAGGGGTGAAATTGAGTTGTTTCAGTCTGCAGACGGAGGGTAAAGAATAACAGGCCGAGCTGAAGTATTTTCTTCTCTCTCTCTGTTTTCATGTTACGTTGATGAAAGCTGGTTAATGAGCTGTAGTCGGCATGACGACGCAAAATACACCCATTACCCCCTCCACACACACACACACACACACACACACACACACACCGCCTGTCAGTCCAGCTGTGATTGGTTAAAGTGTTTCTTGAAACACAATTATCCTCTCGTCTCCTCTCCTTTAGTGTCACCATGGAAACACAACAGTTTCCAATAGGCTGTAGTGCCACCAGTGGTTACCGTGGTGATGTATCCAAAAAATTCTGTCATCACTCTGAAATACGAGCCGACCAGAACTGTGACGTGGTTCAGACCATAGACACACACACAGACGCCTGGTGGAGCGGCGGGTGGAGGAGGCAGCTCAGCCGGTGAGCGAACACAAGTCAGAGTGAACTTTATAAAGCTCCTTCTACAAAGTGCTGTGAGTTCATGTCTCTCATTTACACATTAAACACGTACGAATATATTCAGGAAGCAGACAGGAAGCAAAAACTACGTCTGTAACGTTCTGATGATTATAAACGTGAACTCCTCCTCCTCAGTCTACAGGTGGGCGCCAAACCCCCGCATGTACTTTTATAATGTTTCTATGAGAGTTTACAGCTGCCAACGCATGTAACGCTGTGACATAACATAAATGTAAAATGTAGAAAAAACTGATTGCAACAAATGAAGTGAGGTGAATGAATCAGACCTCCCTGTTTGTTCTTTGTCACAGTCTCAGACATTAACGAGCTCAACGCCTCGTTAAGCTTCAATACCCTCGTTAACCAATCAGCCACAGAGTTCACAGCTCCTTCTGAAATGAGACTGAACGTTTCTCTGCAACGAACAAAAAAACATCTTAACGAGAAATTCAACCCTCAAGAATCGTTTTCATCAAAGCAGAAGGAATCAGGCAGCCAGCTGAAATAATGACTCTCCTGGTGTCTCCTTCACAATAAAACTCAGAGCATTTTCTCCTTCACAATAAAATCCACAGCGGTTTGTCTCCTTCACAAAATGTAAAGGAGCAGTTCACGGTAAATTTAAAACCTGATGTTTTATTCTTTCCATGTTATTGTGAAGGAGACAGCCTGCTCTGAGAATCAGTTTTATTGTGAAGGAGACAGCCTGCTCTGAGAATCAGGTTTATTGTGAAGGAGACAGCCTGCTTCATGACATCATCATGTGTCTACTAACTTGTCTCGTCCATTGAGAGTTTAGTAACAAAATGTGGTGTCAGTGCTTTGGTTTGTGATGTCATAGACCAAAAAACAGAGAGTGGCAGCATCCCCATGGCAACCTCTCGTCACCATGGTTACTACACATTCAGCACTACAGAAAACAAAAAGATAATGTGTGTGTGTGTGTGTGTGTGTGTGTGTGTGTGTGTGTGTGTCTCAGTAGGATCTGTGTTGTTTGTCTCAGAGGAGGAAGTGACGTCAGCGCTGCCTTATCACCAGAAAACAGAAACTGAAGCTCGACATGTTTTTATTAGTTTGGCAGCTTTGACTGCAAACAAACAAACAAAACTATCTCTCTTTACAGACACTGTGTGTGTGTGTGTGTGTGTGTGTGTGTGTGTGTGTGTGTGTGTGTGTGTGTGTGTGTCTGGTCAGGGTAGGGAACTGGTGCACGCTCCTTCCCCCCAGAAGCCTCCATCACTTGGTCCCAACTGGGTTGACGGTTGCACTGGTGCCTCCTGCCGCAGCGCACCTCTGTCCAACCCCCATTCATGGTTTTGGAGTGGTGTACTTATTTAATTATAGTTAGTGAAATATATAATTATAATTATGTGATTATTATTGTTATCTATGAAATGAAATGATATTTATTCATGTATTTTTTAAGTACATTTCGGGCATTTAGCAGACACTTTCGTCCAAAGTGACTTACAATTAGTACGTTTGTCACAAGAAAGAAACCAACACATCACCGTCGATAAAGTGGAAAAAAGAGAAACGATTTTCAAGCCCTCGTCTCAGCAAGGTGGGGTTCGGTTATGGGAAACTGACAACCCCTCCCGAAGGAGAAGGTAGGTGCACTCTCCATCCACCCATGGGACCATTGTACCCCTGGTACCCCACCTCCACATATTGAGTGGGGTATTAATTGGAATAAAGCCAACAATGAACTGATTGGTTATTAATAAAACTATATAATTATGTTAAATTCGAGTCCTGCTTGGGTCTGTTGTGCCAGACTGCGCGACGTTGCTAATTAAAAACAAGTTGCCTTTTTTTGTTAATAACAATATTATTTCATAAAAATGTCATTTTATAAATAACAAAACTAATAAATAGAAAATACATACATTATGACATAAATACACTGCTATATAAGGGGTTAGGGGTTGGGGGGATAGGGATGAGTGCCACCCCAGGGTTGTCCAGTCTTTAGTCTTCCCAAAACACGTTTATATGCAATGTCGAGGGTGCCGAGCACGCTGGTGGTTGTTTTTGGATTGGAATCGAGGAAGTTTGTGAAAAAACTAGCACCCCCTGGTCTATTTTCCCCCGACTGGTCTTGGAAGCGAAACTCTGGCTACTCCCCCAAATGTGCCCATGGGCTTTCCAACGCTATCAAAGTCATGTCTCTACGACCTTCCTAGCCGGAGCAATGGCGATTTTACAATCGCGTATGGCGAATGTAGAGGTTGATAACCAGGTTAACAAAAAATGTTCACTCGCAACCATAAGAGAGCGATGACACCTTGACCTACCCCCCATTGTCACGGCTGGGCTTTCCATTGGTGCCACTTCCAAGTCAGTGCGACCTCCCGTTGCAGAGTTATAGGAGGGTGAACAACCCAACATGTGGCTATTTGACGTCCTGGGAATGAGACTCAACTATCAACTATCTTTGTGGTGCGTTCAGGAACAGCTGGGACAAATCCTACTGACTCTACCTTTAACTTTAATAGTCTTTGAATTATATTAATATGACGTGAGCTTCAGTTAGCTTTGACCACTAATGTCCTTCAGAGGGAGACTTTTTACTCTGATACTCTGAGTACATGTCAGAGCCTGTACTCGATTACTTTTACTGGAGTACAGAAGCTGAGTCAGTACTTCTTTTACACGAGTATCTGAACGTCTCCTGGAGGACAGACTGTGGGGACTTTGACCAGCTGTCAGAAACATGTTTGTTTTCACTCTCAGCTCGTTCTCTACAGAACCGATCAGCTGATTGAAATAATCACGAGAACCAAACAGTCTTAATGTTCTTGTCTTTATATAAACTCAGTCATCAGGATGTCACATATTTTTCTTTTCTTTGGCATGAACGGACCTTTTCTTCAAGAAATGAACAGAAATCAAGCAGAACATCACTGACAGTAATAACAGAAACAGCAAACATACAAACAACTGATAAAAAACATTCCTCAGTCAAATGAATTCAAACTACAAAGACACAAAAAACAATTAAAATAAAGACAAACTGGATAAAAATCTGAATCAACTGCTCGTCCTGATAATCAGCTCCAGGTTCATCACTACAGGTACAACTGGACTCATTAAGTCCATTTAAAATTAAAACATCTGACTCTCACCATGTTGTCATCTTTGGTGTGAGCTCGTCTGATTGTCCGTCAGCTCAAATTAAAGGTTACAAAGTTCAAAACCCTGAGAATAACGAGTGTGGATCAGCTCACTGCTTCTCGTTGGCACTTTCCTCACAGGAAGACTTTTGTTTCTGATATTTGACACGAAGCTTAAACCGACCTATAAAAGGTTTTTAAAAAAGACCTGAGTTCAGAAAACACCTGAAACTAAAGTCGAGCTTCTGCCTCCCTGAGTTTTGTCTTCCAGGCAACAAGGAACAGATCAGAGCGAGTGTCCACCGAGAGGACGGATCAATCTCTGCGATCGACTCGCTGCCCCTGCGACTTTCCATGTTTTCAGAATCAAGTAGAGAAAAGGTAAAGAAGACGACGTCTGATTTGACTCATTTGTTTAGGAAATCAAACCTCCTTGTTAACATAAAGATCAGGATGCAGATTTGTCTGTCAGGAGACCCGTGAGGCCGCGTCTGTTGCCGTGGTAACATTGCAGCTCATTAGCTCTGTCTCATGACGAGGAGGACGGGGAGGACGAGGAGGACGGGGAGGACGGGGAGGACGAGGAGGAGGGTTTTTTTCTTCGCGGCAGGACGGCGGCGAGGAAGAGGGTGAGGCAGCCGACCATCAGGCAACCGCCGCTGAGGTAGAAGGCGATGTCATACGACTGAGTGAAGTCATAGAAACAACCTGAAGACAAAAACACAGTGAGTATGTATGAGCCACAGTATCACCAGACTCCCTTAACAAATGTAGTGATTTAAGAGTTGTTTCATGAACAGAAGCGCAACAAACAAAACATGGAGTCTGTTTGTCTCACGCAGAGCAGGAAGTGACATCACATCAGACGCAGGTTAGTATAGCTGAACTGACAGACTGCGAGCTCAACACTGATCGATCCCTCGGGACGGATGGTGACAGCAGGTGTACGAGATAAATTATATCATATCGTCACAAAAATAAAATATCAACAGTATCTGGTGTGTGAGGTGAACGGCCTCTGATGGACGAGTCTTGTCCCTCCGCGTGTCTCCAGTCTGCAGTCTTACCTACGACAGGAGGACCCAGCATGAGGCCGACGCCTCCGAAGAACATGAGCATCCCGTGAGCCTCGGCGAGTTTCTCCGTGCCGACCACCTGACTGGTGATGTACGGCGTCAGGGTCCAGTTCCCGCTCATGAAGCCCAGGACCACCGACAGCACCTGGAGGTCCAGGTACGACCTGAAACACAGAGAGAAGCTGATGACTGTAATCCTGTCCCTCTGTTACCTGTGTCTGTCCTCTGTTACCTGTCCTCTGTGTCTCACCTGCTGAGGGGGATGAGCAGCACTCCCAGCCCGCTCACTCCCACCGTCAGAGCGTACAGGAGGACGCTGTTGACCTGCGGCACGTCGGCTATGACGCCCAGCGCCAGTTTACCCACGCCGCCCCCGATGGAGTTGAGGGAGACCAGGGACATGGAGGAGACGCCCTCTGTCAGCCCGGAGCTCCGAGCCAGGTCCTCCAGGAAGAGCTGAGAGGGGAACTGACCTGCAGGAGGATGAGGAGATACAGGTGAGGAGGTTCAGCTGGCGGACGACTCAGAGATGTGTGTCTACTAACAACAGAAGAAGAGACTGACCGAGACAGTAGAGTAAGAGGGAGACGCACAGCGCCATGAGGACTCTGTCCTGAAGGAGGGACAACATGGAGGACAAACACCTAAGGAGACAAAAGTTTGAATCCAGTTTTCTTCTCTTCATCTTTGTGTTCTCCACGTGAGAAATATGTCGACTGATTGATTTTTTTTGTCAATAAATTTTTTAAAAACGTTTTCTTTTATCATTTCGGGGCAAATAAGAAAGTTCGGCAGCAGAACTCGGACTGTAAGATATGAGCAGCGTGTTCAAACATTAGAACTGAACCGACATCATGAACAGAGTTAGCATGCTAACAGGCTAGCTGCTAACAACCCTCTGTAGCTCAGAGGTGACAGTCTGACAGCCTGTAGTTTCAGCTGGAGATGTAAAAGCAGTCAGTTCACGACTGAGTCTAACAAGTCAACAACATAAACTCACTAAATGTTGCGTCAGCTACTTGAGCCACTTAGCTCCAAGGCTAACTGAGATAACGGCAGCTAGTTGCTACAGCCAAAGAATACAGTGAGCAGCAGTTAGCGGTATTGCTGCCCCCTACAGTTTTGGAGCTACTTTCAAATTCTGACCGATTCTTACAAATTACACACTTAAGCTGCCAAAATGAATCGAACACACTGTGACAAGTGTGTGTGTGTGTGTGTGTGTGTGTGTTACACTCACTGGGAATAATGTCTTGTCTTGATCATCTTGATGGAGGCTGAACAGCTGAATAAGCTCCACCTCCTGACCGGCAGTTCCTTGGTTTCCATGGCGATAACGAAATCTTTGGCTGAAGGCTTCTGATTGGACGGCTCCTCTTTCTCCTTCTCAAGCTGCTGCTCCTCTGCGGCCCGCTCTAAGATGGCAGCGCGCTGTGTGAGGTAGTATCTGGATCGGGTCAAAGGTCGCATGAGGCCGGCAAATGCCACCACGTTGAGCGCCAACGCTCCGACGACAAGCAGGCAGCCGTCCACACCGAACAGCTGGATGAGCTCGCCCTGCAGCACGGCATACAGGACGCCGCCCACACTCGTACCTGAGGACAGCAGAGAGGTGAACTCGTCAGTCAATCATGTTTCACTGCTATGAGACTTCTGTACGTACAGTGAGACGTCATCAGCGTGAAGAAAATTTCACCTTTTGGCTTTTTGGAAGCAGCGACAGAGTGTACAGATCACAGAAATAAGAAAACAAACTGCTCGTCCAGCACAAGACATTATTTATACCCTCGACCAGCGCTTCTTATCTCAGCAGCTCCAGTGAAGACTTCATCTTAATAAAGAGTGTAAACATCATCTCCTCGGATCAGGTTGTGATCTCTTCTCTCCTGCAGACTGTGATCGCAGCAGACGAGCTGCATGGAGACATCTGATGTTTAAATCATCTCCAGCTGCTTCAGGTGTTCAGCAGAACGCTGCAACTCTGTTTTACTGTGAAGCTCCAGAAATGTTCTGTGGACTACGAGACTTCACCTGAGTTTATATCATCAGGAGGAGATGATGGCTGAGCCTGACTTTATATCATCAGGAGGAGACGATGGCTGAGCCTGACTTTATATCATCAGGAGGAGATGATGACTGAGCCTGACTTTATATCATCAGGAGGAGACGATGGCTGAGCCTGACTTTATATCATCAGGAGGAGACGATGACTGAGCCTGACTTTATATCATCAGGAGGAGACGATGACTGAGCCTGACTTTATATCATCAGGAGGAGACGATGGCTGAGCCTGACTTTATATCATCAGGAGGAGACGATGGCTGAGCCTGACTTTATATCATCAGGAGGAGACGATGACTGAGCCTGACTTTATATCATCAGGAGGAGACGATGACTGAGCCTGACTTTATATCATCAGGAGGAGACGATGACTGAGCCTGACTTTATATCATCAGGAGGAGACGATGACTGAGCCTGACTGTATATCATCAGGAGGAGATGATGACTGAGCCTGACTTTATATCATCAGGAGGAGACGATGACTGAGCCTGACTTTATATCATCAGGAGGAGACGATGACTGAGCCTGACTGTATATCATCAGGAGGAGACGATGACTGAGCCTGACTTTATATCATCAGGAGGAGACGATGACTGAGCCTGACTTTATATCATCAGGAGGAGACGATGACTGAGCCTGACTGTATATCATCAGGAGGAGATGATGACTGAGCCTGACTTTATATCATCAGGAGGAGATGATGACTGAGCCTGACTTTATATCATCAGGAGGAGATGATGGCTGAGCCTGACTTTATATCATCAGGAGGAGACGATGACTGAGCCTGACTGTATATCATCAGGAGGAGATGATGACTGAGCCTGACTTTATATCATCAGGAGGGAGGAGATGATGACTGAGCCTGACTTTATATCATCAGGAGGAGACGATGGCTGAGCCTGACTTTATATCATCAGGAGGAGACGATGACTGAGCCTGACTTTATGTCATCAGGAGGAGACGATGACTGAGCCTGACTTTTTGAGCGACCTGTTCCTTTAACTGACAGTAGACATTTCTTCATCGGGGTTTAATTGTTCCTAAAACACTGTATGATGCTGTTTTTCACAAATCGCACACATACATTGATGAAACTGAGTTAAATGAAACAGACTCTTCTCAAACCTGACGAGTCACATGTCTGCTTCATGTCACATGACAGTCACACACTCAAACTGGAGGACCTTTTTAAACAGTAATGACTCTGATGTTCGCACTGCCCTGTACATAAACACATCATAGAATCAGACATCCAAGCTTTAAATCTGAAATAAGGTCGTAGGACTTGTTTGTTTGTGCTACCTGCAGACAGGAAGTGTGACAGTCGTACCTGTTTGTATTATCCCCAGGGCCAGGCCTCTCTTCTTGTCAAAGTACAGACAGATGATGACAACGATGGCAGCGTACAGCAGACCATTACCGACACCTGAGACACAAACACGGGATATAATTAAACTCTGTTAATGAAGCCTCACAGCCAGGATATATAATGAGGCTGGGACACCTGTCGGTCCAGGTGAACCAGAGCAGGGGCGCTCAAAGTTAATACTTAAAGGTCTGCATCAGATTTTTATCTGAGGCCAAGGGTCCAGAACAACTGTCGATAACAAACTAACATTTAATTCGCTGGTTACCGTCACATCTTTCACATCTCACCTCTTTATGGAGTAAAGTACAACTTGAAAATCAAAGGCTACTTGAGGACCTGGTGTTTACGAATGTGATTGAGTTTGCTGATAACAATTTGATTTGATTTCTTAAATGGATTTTTTAACTGTATAAATGAAAACGACATTATTTTAGCATCGAATTATTAAAGTTCTGTTTTGAAAGAACAGGAGAGTTTTCCCAGATGTGAGCCTGTGTATCTCACCTGAGGACAAGACGAAAACACTTTACAGTTCACCATCAGAGAAAAGATATCTGAGGTTATGAGGTGCATTTGAACACAACTCGACCTCCCTGTTGGCGCACATATCCTTCACCGTACGAAGCGACGTAGATTTCAGAGTTCAAGAAGTGCAACAAACTAAAACTGATCAAACAATCATTTGATCATTAAAACGTGCAAAAGAAACAGTTTCCAAAAGCCAGATGTGATGTCAGCTGCTTGTCTTTTCCCCTGAAAACTACAAATGTTAAAATCGAGCAGCGTATCATGGATTTCCCAAATGGTTCTGATATCAGTACAATTCTGTAAATTTCAGTTAAAATACTAATTTTGCTCAAGTATTTAAAGAGATTCTGGGGAACTAAAGCTATACATTATCAAGGAACCTGGTGAATGATTGAAAATATTCAAGTTTACATTAAGAATGAAATGATTTCGGTTCAAATCTGACTTTGGAGAACTGAATGGGACATTGTTATGAGTTCAGCTTGTGATGAGCAGACCTGCTGATGAAGCCCTGTGTGTTTCAACAAAGGAAAATAAGAGAAGAAATCAAAAATATTTTTGACCAACATCGGGGCCATTTGAGGTTATGAGGTGCTTTTTGGTGCACTTGAACGCCACAGGAAGTCAGACAGTATTGAGAACATGTTGGTTTGAGTCTGAACGGGAGATTTGTTGATCATATCAAAGTTTCCAGACTGACCCTGTCAGGACACCGTAGCTGAGGCAGCAGCTGCTCCATCAGCCTGATGACACACAGCTGAACTAACAGTGCAGGCGTCACCTCCCAGCATGTGACCGAAGACAGCCTCAGACGCTGTCAGCTCATCTTCATGGACTCGTTTCTGTGACTCTGACAGTCAGACATCGTTTGTCTAAAGCATCACTGTGTGCTGCAGCGTTCATTCATGAGGGACTTTAAGCAGTGATGGCAGAGGGACAACAGGTAGTTGTGAGGGACAACAAGTAGTTGTAGACAACAGATATCACGAAGCACCAGTTAACTTTTACAACGGCTACTTCTTACCGACCACAATGCCGTAGGAGAAGATGAGGAAGGAGACGTTGGGAGCGAAGGCGCTGAGCATGAACCCCCCCGCCACCATCACACCGCTGAAGACGGCGACGGGCCGAGCCCCAAAGTTCACCACACAAACACTGCAGACGGGACCTGGAGGGGAGGAGAAGGTGAGAGAGAGGGAAAACAAGGGATGAGAAGAAACAGAAACGCAAGAGAGAAAGAGTTGAGCCGACGGCTCCTCACCCACTAGGAGTCCTCCTCCGGCCACCAGGGAGCCCACCCAGGCCGTCGTGGCCTTCCCCTCCCTGAAGGTGAGCAGCCACTCGGGGTAGAGGATGCCCAGCGACTGAGGAGAGCCGTACCCCACCAGCAGAGCCATGAAGCTGCACAGCACCACCACCCAGCCCCACCCGCCGTCCGGGGCTGCGGACTTGGCAGTCGGAGGTCCCGAGGCCGGGGGACACATGGTGCGATGAGGGACGACCTGCAGGGACACGGCAGGACGAGGACACGAGCCGACTGCTGTGCTGTAGGGAGGGAGGAGACGAGTTACGGCACACAGCTCCAACACTTCTCTGATACACGAGACGTTTCTAACGTTCTCCTGCGTCAGAGACACGTCTCACAGACTGAACGTGGGTTCTGATCAGGAACCTCAACCTGGAGCTTCAAACATTAAGAACCTGTGAGGTTCTGCTTCGAGGTTCTGCTTCTGAGTGTTTGTTCACAGCACGTGAATGTGTGGGCACAGCTTTCCATTTTAACTAACTGGGATTAACCGGGGTCCTTGGTCAGTTGGTTTGTCGGCTAGTTTGCTGGTTTGTCGGTTAGTTTGTTGGTTAGCTTGCTGGTTTGTTGGTTAGTTTGTTGGTTAGCTTGCTGGTTTGTTGGTTTGTTTGTTGGTTAGTTTGTTGGTTTGTTGGTATGTTTGTTGGTTAGTTTGTTGGTTAGTTTGTTGGTTTGTTGGTTAGTTTGTTGGTTAGTTTGTTGGTTAGTTTGTTGGTTTGTGTGCTGGTTTGTTGGTTAGTTTGTTGGTTAGCTTGCTGGTTTGTTGGTTAGTTTGTTGGTGTGTTGGTTAGTTTGTTGGTTAGTTTGTTGGTTTGTGTGCTAGTTTGTTGGTTAGTTTGTTGGTTTGTTGGTTAGTTTGTTAGTTTGTTGGTTAGTTTGTTGGCTAGTTTGTTGGTTTGTTGGTTAGTTTGTTGGTTTGTGTGCTGGTTTGTTGGTTAGTTTGTTGGTTAGTTTGTTGGTTTGTTGGTTAGTTTGTTGGTTTGTGTGCTGGTTTGTTGGTTAGTTTGTTGGTTAGTTTGTTGGTTTGTTGGTTAGTTTGTTGGTTAGTTCGTTGGTGTGTTGGTTAGTTTGTTGGTTTGTGTGCTGGTTTGTTGGTTAGTTTGTTGGTTAGTTTGCTGGTTTGTTGCTTAGTTTGTTGCTTAGTTTGTTGCCCGATTGGTTAAAAACCTGATGATGTGACATTTGTTGGTCTGCACCAAACCAAACATTTCTGGTCACCATGGAGACACAGTTCAAACAGCTGTGAACACCAATAATCTGATCATGATAAGAAAAAACAGTCTGATCAATAAATACTGAGACAGAGATTGAGAAGCAACAGTTTGGGTCAGAGGTCACAACAACAAAGTGCACGTCATCATCACTTAAATGATATATTAGGGTGACCAAACGTCCTGTTTTCCCAGGACACGTCCTGTTGTCACGTCCTGGTTTTCATTGTTTTTCATTGGTCCATTAGATTGACGCTGCATGTGACGTAATCCCTGAGAGGCTGCTACATTTACACTCACAACGAGCGAGCAGACAGGCACAGCACTCCTGCCTGCATCGGCATAAAGCATAAATGCACATTTAACGATGAGCTACAAAAGAAATTCCCCACTTTGTGCACTGTGTGCAAACCCAGTACATATGTTTCGGTGTCCAATGGAGGTGCCAGGGACCTCAAAGCCCACATGGACACCGAAAAACATTAAAAGACAGTGTGCGAGGTGAGTGTAGTAGTTGGATTGCTAATATAGCAGAGGTATTTTTCAGTTATTTATTTTTCTAAAACAGAAGAGACATTATTTCTATCATTTTTTCATTCGTTGCTTTTGAAACTTATAATAAAACATGTTGAGTAACCTCTGAATGTGTGTCTTTGGTCATAGATAGTATTTTGTTTGTAATATATCAGTTTTCTATCCACACAGAGGAGGCATACTTTAAATGTCTGTTAATTTTAAGGCATCTTTGAGTAAATTTTGAGTATCATATCTCGTTGCTGGGCCGAGTGGTTTTTGATAATCAAAACATGGTCACCCTATGGTATATGATTACATGTGATATAATGTAGTTTCTGTTTAAATAAAGAGCAGCTGCAGCTTCACCTCTCTGCTCTGTCTAACCTCCGAGCAGCCTGACACGTGTGCGTGATCCCGTCTCACCACACAAACACAACACAAACAGACACACGGTGACGGCAGAGAAGCTCACCTGGCTGTCGGTGCGCGGCGCCACCACCGGCTCACCGCTCACACGGTCCTCATCTCCGCCCGACGTTTGTCGGTGAGCTCAGAGCAGAACCGCGTCCAGCTCCGCCGTCCTGCTGCCTGACTGGCTGACTGACCGACTGACCGGCTGACTGACTGGCTGACTGACTGGCTGCCCCCCTACAGGAAGCTGCCTTTGTGGCACAGAAACCGGTTTGAAGCTGTTCCTGCTGGTGTCCGCTCTGTCCGCGTGCGTTGGGAGAACTGTCTGAAAACATGATCACCTGAGAACAAGTACCACAACAGTGTACAAGTACAAGTTAAAGTTAGTCTTTCAAAGTCCTAATGTATAAAAGTCAGCTTCATGTAGTAAAAGTACTGCAGTACTGTCAGCTTCATGTAGTAATAGTACTGCAGTACTGTCAGCTTCATGAAGTAAAAGTACATTAATAGAGTAATGAGAGTGAGTCTAAACAACGTGGTGGGATTTCCAGCGTTGTGTAATCTGAAGGCAAACAGACTCGAGACAACAGGATGTTGAGCAAATTATTTTTATTCTTGTGAAACAGCTGAAGTTCAGTGTTTCTGTAATCGTTGGGATATAAATACAAGAGACCTCAGAGCATCCAGACACACCGACATCAAGAGATCCATCGGCTCACCTCAACACAAATCTGACAATGAAGGTAAGTCTGTAACTTCAGTCTGTCTCTCTGATATCACGTTTGGTCCCATTGGTCCACTTCTTGTCCTGTGAGCAGACATTAGTCAGGAGCAGCCTTGAACCAAGCTGGATCAGCATGGCTCTCATCTGACTCTTCCTCCCTGGTGTCGGTCCAAACAGTCAGGATGGATGGTTGACAGACGCCGCGTCTCTAAGTCCGCTGCTCACCGCCTCTCTCCTCCCATGATGACGACAGTGTTTCTGCCATGGCTAGTACGTGTTTCAGTAACAAAGCTGATGATCTTATTGCATCATGGTTGCTATAGCAATAACACTCTGTGCTGTGGCATCTCATATTAAATTGCCTAATAAAGTAGTTTGGTCTTTTTTTGTGCATAATGTGGTCTCTTCAATGAGCACGTCTAGTTGAATGCACACTGATTGCGCACCGTTAGCTTTAATATTTACAACCAAGTCAATGACAATATACGGCCTGAGATCGGCCGCAGCTGCGTGACAATGGAGATGTAGCTCATATTCATAGAAAGGGACTTCTGGAGTCCAGAGGGAACTTATTGGGCCTCATCTATGAAACATAAATGACCAAATCTGATCGTGAAGTGAACTTATAAACACAAAAATGGAAGACGCCGCCGCAGATAGTTCTCACCTGACCAGGTGTTTCTCCCTACACCTGAGAGAGATACTAACTCAGGTTAAATGTGCATCGACTCCGCTAAACATCCACCCTGTGTTTGTGTAAAAACATGATCTGGATCAGCACCAACCACAGCCGGGTCTCCCTGCTCTGGCTGCAAAGTCCAAATGATCCAACAGTACACAGTGTTTTTAATAAACACACATCTGCAGTCAGACTGTACAACACCACAAACTCCTCAACGTAGCACCATAAGCACCTTAACACCACCATATCCTGCTCTATTACCACTTCTACCGCCGCCATTCTGTGTAATTACTGTGTAATTACTGTGTGCAATAATACCTTGTTAATACCTTTTTATTTTATTTTTATTTTATTTTTCTACACATTTATATTTTTCTGTCTCTTATTTAAATACTTTTTAGTATTTTAAATCTACTTGTTTTATGTCCCCTGTACGTATTGTATGTCTGTTCTACCTGCTGCTGTAACAAGTCAATTTCCCCGATGTGGGATAAATAAAAGTCGAAAGACAACTTGTCCTCTGTCCAGCTGCTGTCAGTCGTCCTCCTTCTCCTGGCTCCAGTGCTGACCAGCTGCCAGCAGCTCATCCTACCAGTGGACTGCAGCGACATCTATAATCATGACAACAGCCGACCCAGTGGAGTGAACACCATCTATCCCATCGGAGCCACGTCTGCTGTCCTGGTACACGTCATCCTCTCTGGGCATCCTGCCTGCTTCTGATGGGCAGGTGGTGTAGCAGCAGGAGCAGTAGCAGTAGCAGCAGCAGCAGCAGCAGTAGTAGCAGTAGTAGTAGTAGCAGTAGTAGCAGTAGTAGTAGTAGCAGTAGTAGCAGCAGGAGCAGTAGCAGTAGCAGCAGCAGCAGCAGCAGTAGTAGCAGTAGTAGTAGTAGCAGTAGTAGCAGTAGTAGTAGTAGCAGTAGTAGCAGCAGGAGCAGTAGCAGTAGCAGCAGCAGCAGCAGCAGCAGTAGTAGCAGTAGTAGTAG
>NC_140208.1:667621-727621 GCF_965226575.1 Pagrus pagrus
AGAATATCAGCAGTTGATCTCTAGTGATTTCTTTCTCTTTCTATCATTAAGCATGTAATCTCTTAATGGGCCGCATTTTCCTGAAACTGGTTCCCAGCACAGTCCACCAGCACACCAGCTCATGTTTGTGAACACATCTGTGGTGTCTGGCAGCAGCAGCAGCAGCAGCAGCAGCAGCAGCAGGGATGAATGCTGCAGACAGGCCGAGGTGTGTACGACAAACTAGCACAGTTCTCAAGAAATGTAGCGTGGTGCGTATTCCCATACTAATGCTGCAGCACTAAGTAACTGCTACAGCCTAAAGTGTTCATCGTGAGCGAGGGGAGAAGCTGCTGAACGCCTGGGTGTAGATTTAATATCTTTAGAGTGAAAAATGAGGGAATGAGCGAATTAGAAAGCTGGTGCCGTCTGCTGTCCTTCAGAAATGTAGATCAAAATGAACATTGGAGCTTATGAGGGAGTTGGTGGTGCAGCCAAAAGAGTAAGTCTGCGTGCGTCCATAGTTACAGGCCTGTGACCAGCACACAACTGATTGAATCAGGCTCAACGCACAAATATGTAACATCCCAAATATGAATATACATTACCAACGTGTCAGGACTTCAGGCTGAACTGGTGAACTGACCACCAGCAGGGAAACCTTCAGCTGGACTGCTGCTCCATGTGTGCCAGCAGGAAAGTCGGCCCGGAAACATTTAATGGATAAAGATAAATGTGTAGTCTCACGGTGTGTTCATCTCTGCACTATCTTGATATTTGGTGGAGGTTTAAACCTTAATGTGGATCATAACCTGCTGTATGACGACAATAAATAAGAAGCTGAGCAGAAAGCTGATGATCTGATGTCTTCATTTCATAAAATATCACCCAGACAGACATTAAAGTTGATATAAACTTGGATTTTCTTTTTAATGATAAAAACACTGTATTCAAAGGTTAAAATGTAAAATCAGATCACCCTTGTGAATTGTAAGTTAAATTCTGATTGTCCGTCTGATTGCTGTTGGCGATCAGAGGTGATGAGGTGTCCTTCAGTGCAGTCACAGAGGCCGGCCTCGTCCTCGTTAAGGCTCGGGCAGGGTGTAGTCCGCCGGGTGGTTTCCCTCACGGAGGCGTCCGAAGCAGCCGAGCAGCAGGTCGACCGCCGTGCTGACTGTGGACTGGACGCCCTGTTCGGTCTGACCCCTCAGAGGATTCACCTCCACCATGTCCACCCCTGACAGGAGTCCTGCGGGACGAGAGCAGAATGAGTCTCAAGTGTGTACAGCAAATAAGAAGCTCCAGCCAGCAGCTGGTTAGCGTAGCCGAAAATCATTTCTCTACACCAACAGCTGTTTGACACAAGACTTTACAGCAGCAGCTGCTCTAACACATAATCACACTCTCACTTTGATGTAACGTCAAGATATTCATCACTGATCAAATACAGAGCAGCAGTCCAATTGTTTGAGACTTGCTCATTTTTCTTTGGGTTGATTTTCCAAAATCCCTCTGGACTAACTGCAGGTGATTCAGATCACCTATGCTCAGGTGGGAGACTCCTGATTGAGGAGTGGAAGCAGCTTGGGGCGTTCCCCTCCCAGCCAATCATGGTGTGATGACACCCTTTTTGTGAAAGCTTAATTGAGGTGGGAAATGGCACAATATATATTTTATTTTTTTTATTTTAACTAGCTGACTGTTCTGTGTTGTGCTGTATATCTGTTAAAGGATAACTACCATTTTTTACAACCTGGACCTTATTTCTAGCAAAATATATGGTCATTTACTCACCCAGATAACTTTGGTGTCATTTGGCGTCGTTCAGACGAAATTAGATCCAGTGTAGCGCCAATATATCCATATAATGCGAGTGACGGGGCAGCGACACACAGCCTCTATGAGCATTATCTGCCACGAAACTAGTTCATTTCACCAATATTTTGTTACGATACGCTCGTGCTATTCCCCTCTGAGTCCGGGCTCGTCTGTTGTCAACATCCGGGGTCTGTAGGCTGATCTACTACCTCTGACCTGGAAGATGTCGTCTCTGAGCTGCGCGTGCACCCGCGACAGCCGGCTTGTTTACCTGTAGCTGCTGCTGCTAGTTTGACCACAGATGTTGACAACAGACGAGCCCGGACTCAGAGGGGAATAGCACGAGCGTATCGTAACAAAATATTGGTGAAATGAACTAGTTTCGTGGCAGATAATGTGTTATATAGAGGCTGTGTGTCGATGCCCCGTCACTCGCATTATATGGATATATCGGCGCTACACTGGATCTAATTTCGTCTGGACGCCAAATGACACCAAAGTTATCTGGGTGAGTAAATGACCATATATTTTGCTAGAAAAAAGGTCCAGGTTGTAAAAAAACGGTAGTTATCCTTTAAATGCTGTGCTGTGTACAAAAGTTTTTTGTATTGAATTGAATTGAATTGAATTGAATTGCCAGCCAGAAACTCTGGTCTGTTTAGGCCCTTTTTGGTTTTCTTGGCTGCCCACATCTTTCTAGTGAGGACACTTTGTTTGTTTGGGAACCCCTTAAAACCCAAAACCTTATATACACCTTCAATTTGACATGTTATTTCACTGGGGCTTGTAGGAGGCAATTGTTTGTTGATTTATTGTCCAAGTAGCGGACATTGGGGTGTTTCCCCTAGATGTTCATGTATTCAGGGAGTAGTCGTAGCCCTTCCACTGGCGCCACTCCACTCCAACAGCATAGAGTGCGCCATCAGCCCCCCAACGACAACAACAAATAATTAAATGAATCCATTAATAGCATATTAAATGACCAAAGACTTTGTCACTTATAAGACATGTTGCCAGGACAACTAAAATATGAAGTTATAGTAGAAGCTGCAGAAGCCGCACACTCCAGCAAAACCATTGTTTTCCTATGGTATGGTGCACCTGACGTGCACTCTTCTCTAGTGACACACGTCACCTTTTTTGAAGCACACAACTGATTGAGGATGCAAGTACAAGATGCCTCGGCCACCTGCGACTCTTACCAATTGTAAGAGTCGCAGGTGGCCGAGGCATCTTGTACTTGCATCCCCGCTCCACAAGAGACCATTTATACCATGAGAACGTGAAAGGGTGGATCGAACAGACAAAATGTTCTGCAACATCATAGGAAAGTAAGACTGCACTGACAACATATTCACAGAAGACAGTAAAAACAAGGTTAATAACTGGTGCAGCACTGTGTAATCACAGAGGTTACTTACACTATAAATGCGATCCTGACACGCTTAAACATCCCCTTAATTCACAGTTTTCTTCTCCTTTTCTGCAAACTTGCAGCATCACGCTGATCAGACTGCAAAGACTGCTGCATGGTGAACACGGTGTTTCAGTTGTGTACCAGGACACACAGTCTCCCTCTGTGGATTTTTATACATTCAGAAATCTGCGTGGAACATTTTAAAGTACGTGTTTCATGTGTACGCATGGTTTCTACATCTGTCCCCTGGAGAATAACAACAGCTACATCAGGATGCTGTTTGTTGACTTCAGCTCACCTTTCAACGTAATCACCATGAAGCTGTCGGGGAAACTAAACACTCTGGCTTCAGTAGACACTCTGCAGCTGGATACTGGACTTCCTCACAAGCAGACCCTAGAGAGTTCAGATTGGCAGACACTCCTCTACGATACTGCTCAACACCAGAGCCATTAGCAGACCACTGATCGGTGCAGCTCTTTGTCAACCAGTCATTAGCTTAAATAGCTTTGATCCAATAAAGGGACATTTCTTAAACTAATCTTTACTGTAAAAATCATCTCCTGAGTATCAGAAATACACAAAACAGCTTTGACGAACGCTCCTCTTGTTTTTACATTTTACATCTCTAAATATTTTTTATTAATTTTTATATGTAAATATTAGCATGTTAGCTCAATAGCTCCCAGGTCATGTGATCAATTGACTCAAAATCATGTTGGGATCATGTAACTACACTGGCTGCATGAGATACACCTCTTGTTTTTACATTTTACGTCTGTTCATAATTTTTATTAATTTTTATTAATTTTATATGTAAATGTTAGCATGTTAGCTCAATAGCTTCCAGGTCATGTGATCAATTGACTCAAAATCAGTGTGGGATCATGTAACTACACTGGCTGCATGAGATACGCCTCTTGTTTTCACATTTTACACCTGTTCATATTTTTTTAAATTAATTTTTATATGTAAATATTAGCATGTTAGCTCAATAGATTCTCAATATTTAGCAATATTTAAATACATTAAATATTTAATATTTAGCTTCTCAATAGCTTTAAACACAGCATCTCTGCTTTAAACATTCCACATTTTTATTTTGAAAACAGGAAGTCGGTACACGCTGTAGCCGTCTTCTCCGTGTGTTTACTGTAAAGTCTGCAATACGGGTGCACTTGAAATGTGTGAGTGGCTGCGAATGCCGAAGATCCAACTTAAAACTAACTTCACTGAAGTAAACCTGGATAGTAATTGTGCAGTAAGACGCTTAGTGGTGGTGACGCTGGTTACATGCTGGCATTCCGACATCCCAAAATTCTGACATGTCACCATTCCGACATACCGCTATTCCGACATGCGAACGTTCCGCCATTCCGACAAAGTTTCGTCCTGGTATTCCAACAAGAGTAATACTAACCCAACCCATAACCCTAACCCTAACCTTAACCCTTTAAAAAGATGTGTCGGAATGGCGGAACGTTTCAAAAAAAGGAAAGTACCGCCATTTCGACAATGGAAACAGAAATTGTCGGAGTGGTGGGACGTTTTCAATCAATGGAAGTGCCGCCATTACGACAACTAGACGTCAACGTCGGAGTGGCGGTATGTCGGAATGACCCGCGGATACCGGTGACGTTTAACTCATGTGACCGTGATGTCGTATGATTGTAGCCTAGCATTAGCTTTTTACTGCTACACATTTAATTTATGCCTCAAACATCACAGAGGGGAGTTCATCTGTGGAGATTATCTGGATGAAAAGAACCTGGAAGGATCAGAACCTTGCGTTTGACACATGGACCTCAGGATGCTAACTTCAGGGTACACAAATACATCATCCTGCAGCACTCTTTTGTGCATCTTAAAATATTCTCAAACTCTTGTAACCTGTAATAATTACAGTGCTAACATCATCTCAGCGAGCAGCCATCAGCAGAAACAGTGCGAAGAGTGAATCAAAGCTAAATAATTGGCATCTTTATGACTCCAACATGGCAGAAAATGTCTGCTTATCAGCACAAAGTCTAAAACTCATTGCAGTTACAGTTTTCAAGAAGCTAACACTATTAGCATAATCAAATGAGGTTTTACATGGAGGTAGTTAGCCTTGCAGCTAGCGGACTTTTGATAGCTAACGTTTTTAGCATAAGTCAAGGGGGTTTAACATAGCAAAAATTAGCATCACGGCTAGCGGACCTTTGCTAGCAGTGTAATGACTGCAACATTAGCTTGGAAAATGGCGCCAGTCGTTGAAACGGACGACGTTCTCCTTGTTTAAACCACTCTGTGCTTTTATATTGTCAACATAAATGACTGAGTGACACTTGAAACTCCACAAAACTTAAATAAACCTCCTCCATCCCTTCATAAAGTTTCTTACCACTTCAATAGCGATGCTTGCTCTCATCAACCGTCCAGTTCAGCCGGCACTCTGACCTTTGACCTTCACAGTGACCAGTCAGTGAACGCTGGGAGGCGGGCTGAAGCTTCTGATTGGCCAAAATGAAAATAAACTTGAAGTCATTGGCTGTTTGCGATGTTTATCACAGAGAGACTCTCTATGCCACACTGACAGTGGGCTGCAAGCACATTAACATCAAATGATTTTAAAGCAGCAAATATTTTCAAAGTTTGAGGATTCAGGAAACAAATGAAAAGAGAAAGACTTGTTATTCTAAACAAAGAGGCGTCGGCTGATGGAGAGACTAAAGGTTTCTCATGGGGATAAAACACTTTACAGACACGGGATCTGTTGTCTCCAAAGCACCGTCAGTGACCACAGCCTTTACATTACATTACATTACTATAATGTGTCGCCCCATCAGCTCATAACTTCAGGCAAAGCCTGAAACAAGTTCAGCAGTAAGTGATAAATGAATCTACGTGGAAAAAACAGCCATATTTATGAAGCTGGTAACTACGAGTGACAACAATTTGATGTGGATCAAAACAAAAATCCAGATCAAGAGGATTTAATATATTTTATCTGATACTGGGCCAGGCCTCATTGAATTAAAGCAGACTGTTGAGCCTCTGCGGAGGTATGCACTCTACTGAGTGAAAATCTTGTCAGGTCATAAACCTTTAACATAAATCTTTACAAATCCAGACACAGCTAATTTGATGTTAGTTGAATGATGCTTCACACAGACTCATGCAACTAACCATCTACTCTGGCATCATGTCACACACACACACACACACACACACACACACACACACACACACACACACAGGCTGTGTCCCAGTTCAGGGGCTGCAGCCCACGAAGTGCGCATTTGAAGGCCAATTACGTCACAACGCCGCGCGAAGGCTGTGCCAATTCGAAGGCTCCTTCAAACGCAGCCTGGCCTTCCCTCTTTTCGGAGGACGCATCGCTACTATCCTCCGCGGCCTCCCATATCCCAAGATCCTTTGCGCGCCGCTGCTCAGTCCCGAAACAGAAGAGGACGCAAGAGAAAATGGCGACATCAAGTGGCGCAGACATGACATTCAAATTGAAGTAATGGGTTTATACTCGGTTTTTACTCATCTGAACATCCAACGCCAGATATGTTAAACTTCAGGGGACTATAAAACCTCCAGATGTTAACTTTCAGTTACAACACGTGACGCTGGTGATGCTGTGGTAAATATAGTTGTTATTCACCAATGGGTTAATGTTTATTTTGTAATGTTGATGATTCAATTTAGATTTGACACATTTTGTCGTTAATTTTTGTACACACACAAATAAATGTACACGTTTGATAGATTTGAACCAGAACAGACTTTAATGCATCTCTTCATTCACAATCGTGACGTAAGGGTAAGGGGCGGGAACATCTGGTGACCAACCAGGAAATGCTCCGAAGGCTGGACCGTCCCATTTAACAACGGTGGACGAGGCGTTCAAAGACCTGTCCAAGGACCCGG
Organism: Pagrus pagrus; assembly: GCF_965226575.1. Taxonomy (NCBI): domain Eukaryota; kingdom Metazoa; phylum Chordata; class Actinopteri; order Spariformes; family Sparidae; genus Pagrus; species Pagrus pagrus. The sequence continues at coordinate 674,754 of NC_140208.1, forward strand.
CCCTTGTGGACCGCAAAGGCTGCAGCCCCTGAATTTGGACACAGCCAGACACACACACACACGCCTGTAGTTAGATTGTGTTTTCATCGTTGTGTTGAGTAAAAGACATTTGAACCTTCATGCTGTCTGTTTAATATTGTACAAGAGTGACTGTTGCCGACCTCGACTCTGTCACGGACTCAGACCCTTCGACCATCACAGCTGCTGTGGTCATTTTGATTGTAGTTATTAAGTGATTAGGAAATTGACTCCTATCAAATTCCTGTTCATTTACTCTGAGGATGAGAGGATGAAAAAAATCTATGAAAAAATGAAATGAAATGAAAAAAAATCTACTGTGTAAATATGTTCAGAATTACGTTTTACTGAATTTTACCTGGTGATATACAAATTAGATTAGTACATTTACTCCAATCAAACTCCTGTTCCTTTATTTTGGGGATGAGATGACAATATAAATATTTTTTTTCTGTGTAAACATGTTCAAAAATCAGTTTTACGGAAAGTTACTTTCAGTCACCTGGTGACGTCACAATATGCAAATTAGATGAGTAAATTTACTCCCATCACAACATTATGAATATTTTTCTCATTTACAGTGTGGATTTATCTCTCACCACTTCCAAGCTGCAGCCTTTTGAAATCTTTAAGTCCAAACGGAACATTTTCCTAAACAAACTCTGGCGCCTGGAGGGTTAACTATTCATCAGAGTTACAAACAGTTTAGGGCCTTTTTATCAGACTGATTTGGTGAATTGGCTCTTTTCCCTTCTTCAAGGGTGGTCTAATGTAAATTGGATCTTTTTATTAATCATAATTAATAATTATCCCTGATGATCATTCATTATTATTGATAGACACATTTAACCCAAAAGTCCTTATTACTGTTGCATGAAGCACAACAAACTCTACCACATTTATGTTATTAGAAAGAATAAAATGGTATTAGAAGTTATCAGGAAACATTTGTTCAACCAAGAAACTCTTGTTTTCACTCTGTTAACTGATAATAATAATAATAATAATAATAATAATAATAATAACAACAGTGTAATATGAGGTGGGTATCATACTGTGAAACTCTCAGAGCGTTACAACCCCAGTCTGTGAAACTGTCTGTGTTGTGGAGCGGTTCCTCACAGAGCTGGGAGGCGTCACGGAGACACAAACAACACATTTGTGAGCACATGAAGACATCAGATCATCAGCTTTCTGCTCAGCTTCTTATTTATTGTCGTCATACAGCAGGTTATGATCCACATTAAGGTTTAAACCTCCACCAAATATCAAGATAGTGCAGAGATGAACACACCGTGAGACTACACATTTATCTTTATCCATTAAATAAAGAGATTACATGCTTAATGATAGAAAGAGAAAGAAATCACTAGAGATCAACTGCTGATATTCTGCTGTACGATGGTCCTGGAGATCTACTGCACAGGACGGATCTTCATGCTGAAGCTCTTCATGGAGTAGTTGTGACCCCTCCACCTGTTCCAATAAACTCCAACACCACTGAGAGTTTTATCACCCCCAAAATGATAAATCGCGTTTGGATTTGTGCGCACACAAGTCCTGTACCAGAACGCTCCCAGGTATTTTCTGGCACAGTTCGTCCTCCTCAAGCGATCCTGGTCTTTGTCGAAGGTGGAGAACTTTTGTCCGTTGTGATAACTCAGGGAGTCTCCTACAGAAACACAAACAAGAACCACAGTGTTGGTAAATGTGTATAAACTTTAAACATCAGTGTAACTTTAAAAACTTCATGGATTCATCAGATGGACTGAAGGGACAGTTATGGTCTGGACAGCTGAAGTCCTCCTCATCAGCAGCCCAGGCAGCAGATTGGAAAAAAAACAAAAGCTGCTTTTGAGTCCTGAAAGTTGCGACACATGAAGGCGAGAAGTTTAAAAACCTCACGGAGAAACGGCGGCAGACGTGGATTAAAAACCTCCGTCTGAAGTCTGAAGGAGCGGAGTCAGACGACGCTCGTGTGTGCAGTGATGAAGGCTGCAATCATTTTGCTACTTAACTTTATATATCTGGCTCATTTAAGTTGTTGACTCAGCCACACAAAACAGTGTTGAGCCTCAAGACTCTTGAACGCCTTCATTTGGCGAGCCGTGCAGTAGGAGGTCTGCAGGACTAAGTCCTTCCACATATCGATCACCTCCACGCCAGGCGAGTCAGTCAACCCGTGGGAAAAGCCCCTGCTGTGTAAAGTGTAGGGGTCATATCCAACGTGTCTGATGACACCTGCTGTGTGCAGATCCATCCAAGGCTTTAGTCTATTCACTTCCTCCATTCCCAACAATTCCCAACCAGCGTTTTTCACTTCCTGCCCCCCGTCTGACGTTCACGCGTCATCGGGATCACGTGACTGCAAACAAGCTGTTAGAGGTCAGAGCCAGAGTCGCACATTTTCACATTCATTTATTTTATGGGCAATCTGACAGAGAAGTCACCGATGCTGATAATCTGAGAATACTGAACATGGGCCTGGACGAGCGCTCTACCTCTGCTCTGTATGCTCTGTGTTGGTGCTCACGCTGCCTGAGACGAGCTGGACCGCTACAATAAAGGAACCATGCTCATCCTGCAGCCCGGCCACGGCTCTGAGCCGAGTGAGTCATCAATGACGTCTCTGTTGAACTGATCGATCCTCTCACGCTCCTACGGGAGCAGCCATCTTTGACGGACTCAAGTAATGATGACTTTTTCTTTCTTTGTTACATTTTCTAGAGTGAAGTAAATAAATGATTGAATGACAGACCTGACGTGAACTTACTGACCTGCTGTTCCTCCCCTCACGTATCCACCTACAGACAGTTTATATCCTGTACGTGGTCCTCCGACGGAGAAGCTAGTGTACCGAGCCCACGCTTTATTTCCTTTAAAGTCCTCCATGTCGACCAGCAGCTCAACTTTTCTGCCTTGTGTCAGGCTGTTTATGTTGTCAAGACCTGCGCGCACACACACACACACACACACACACACACACACACAGTACATTATATATATATACTTATATACACATGTACATTTAGCATTTGCACAGATGTAATTCAGTCAAACACAAAGTGGCTGATCTGAAGACGTCAGGCTCATCTCTGGATTTCCTCCACAGAGTATAACGTTCGTTCTCATGAACAGAGAGTTTCATGAGGTCTCACGATGGTGAGTTTGGTTTCATCTCTCACCGAGCCAGTACTCTCCATCAGCGCACCCAAAGCCCGCCTTGTACTGATCCCAGGCCCTGTGGAAGTTCACCGAGCCGTCCATCCTCCTCTGGAACACCTGGAGGGACGAACACACAGCTGACAGCTCAGGTTTCCACACGGCAAAGTTTTTACTGGTATTTGATTTATTGTGAAGGTCTAACAGGAAGTGTTTGTTCTGAAAGTCATTATATGACTCAAAAAAACTCACCGTCCAGCCTCCTCCATGTGAATCCATGTCACAGTACACCTACACACAAACACAGTCATTAGTAAAAGTCACAGCTGTTTAAACTGTATACATGAGTCTGTGTGTATTATTTCATTGGTGCTGTTGGAGTCTCCTGGGGTTTTATATGTGGAGCATCAGGATGTGCAGACACAGTAAAGCTAAACTACACTGCTGCTGCTGCTTGTTTCTGTCCAACCATCTGTCAGAAGTGGTGACAGAGTTTCTATCAGAGATGCTTCACACGTCAGGAATGGAAATGAAATATCATTTACAGACCTATAGCTTCTATAATGGAGCCTATAATGACACGACGCACCTGTAGCTTCTATAATGTAGCCTATAGTGACACGACACACCTATAGCTTCTATAATGTAGCTTATAATGACACGACGCACCTGTAGCTTCTATAATGTAGCCTATAGTGACACGACACACCTATAGCTTCTATAATGTAGCTTATAATGACACGACGCACCTGTAGCTTCTATAATGTAGCCTATAGTGACACGACGCACCTGTAGCTTCTATAATGGAGCTTATAATGACACGACACACCTGTAGCTTCTATAATGTAGCCTATAATGACACGACACACCTATAGCTTCTATAATGTAGCCTATAGTGACACGACGCACCTGTAGCTTCTATAATGTAGCTTATAATGACACGACACACCTGTAGCTTCTATAATGTAGCCTATAATGACACGACACACCTGTAGCTTCTATAATGGAGCCTATAATGACACGACACACCTGTAGCTTCTATAATGTAGCTTATAATGACACGACACACCTGTAGCTTCTATAATGTAGCCTATAATGAGACGACACACCTGTAGCTTCTACAGTTTAACCTTCTGATCCAACTCATCGACTGCCTTCAAAGGAAAACACCTTCTGGTTTAAATAAATGTAACCTGCGACCCAGAGAGGATGAAGAGTACCTGGACAGCAGAACTGGGTCCGGCAGGATAGATGGTGTAAACACCACTGGGTTGTTTCTTGTCCACACGGATGACACTGCAGTCCTTCGGCTGCTTTTTAATGCAGCTGGTGAGCGCTGGAGCCAGGAGGAGGACGACGACTGAGAGCAGCTGAACAGAGGAGATGTTGTCATTTGGACGAGGTTTGAATCGAACACACTGATTCAGCAGTTTGGCTTCTAGTTTCAGGGCGGTGTGGTCAAAGTCAGATATCACGAGCCTCTTCACAGTTTGATAGAATCACATCTGTCTAATACCAGTTCACAGACTCACCTTCATGGTCAGTCAGTTTTTGCTGGAAGTAATAAACTGCTGATGTGGATCTGTCAGAGGCTCTGAAGACACAATAAGAAGTAAATCAGAGAACAGATTGTGTGACTGTAGAAAGGCTTCGTCTGCGTCACTCCCCATGAAAATACACTAAGCTCAGCACAACGGGGAGTGGGGAGTGACGGTCGGAGCTTCCCCACAGAACTGCATCAAAAGTCAGCTGGAGCAACGTTCACCATCACCGCAGATTGATGCATGGAAATAATCACAATCTGCAGCGTGACCAAAAGTTTACAACCTTCAGCTCAACTTTTTGCTAATTCCATTGTTTTGGGTCGAAGGAAGAATCCCAAAAAGACAATAAGTTAAATTGTCTCCTGGTCGGATGCTCACCTGTCTGAACTCACCTGCAGGTTGAACTGAAGAGGCTTCACCTTCAGAGGAAACAGAGACAAACTGCTGCTTCTCCTTCAGTCTGTCGCAGCCTCGCGACTTCACGTCTTATATCTACAGGAGGCACCGTGGCGTGACAACAGGCGGATCTTTGAAAACACACTGTTCTTTCTGTGTGGACTTAATCTAATGTAAAACAAATGTTCTTAAGTCAACACAGCTGGACATCAGTTATGTAATCATCAGACATGTAATGTATTCGTACACGTTTTGTCAGGAGTATTTATCTTTCACAGCCTAATATTAAACTATTGGACTTCAAACAGACTTCACATTGAACTGAGTGCGCTTTGAAGAGTGAAGCTGCTCTGTAGTCTGGTGGTACGGCAGCAGATACTTCTGTATCTGTTGTCAGATGGCAGCAGGTGAACACACTGTGTTGTCTTTAAGTATATTTGGGCTCTGTGTGCAGACATCTCACTTTACCGATGTCACTGATGCTCTGTAGATGGTACCAGTGATGTTCTGGTGGTTTTAATCAGCCGCTGTAGAGCCTTCCTGTCCTGGGCCGTGATGAACCATGCCAGTTTGTGATGTTTCCAGTCAGGATGTTTTCGGTATCTCTTCTGTAAACAAATTTGGGAGCGAGCACTAATGTAGAGGAGGTGTGACCGCCATCAGATCTCCCTGGGGTGTGCTTGTGTGGAAGTCCTAGATCCAGTTGCAGAGTGTTGTACTGAGTGTTTAGCTTTACAATCAGCTTCATGGGTGAGATTGAAGTCAACAAACAGCATCCTGATGTAGCTGTTCTTATTCTCCAGGTGTGTGAAGACTGACTGCAGGGCAGTGGATATGGCCTCCTTCAGGTCAAGGCCCCGGGAAGAGCGCCAGGCTTTAAAGCCAAATTTCATACTGGCCAAACCGGGTAACTACAACATCACATGATGCACTGCGGCCTAAAAAAGCTTTCATTGTGAAAGAAGCGGCTGTAAATCGGTGGATACATTTTTTTAAGCCAAATGACTCGTTTTGAAGTTGATGTTGCTTCTGAATTTGAATTTGTTTGAAGATTTTAAAGCTCCTCTTCACTCTGTCAAGTCCTTCAGTCTCGTCCTAAACATTCCCTCCGATACACACAAATGTAAGAATCAGGAAATGCCGCATTCAGAGACGGCGTCTTGTTTCCATCGTTGGGTCTGATTGATTTCCATTGTTACTAAGCTTTGAATAAGATGTAGATCAGATGAGGAACATTTCAAAGTTTGAAGGGAGGTTCCCGCTGAAAGTTCAAATGAATAGATAAGAGTCCAAAATACATCAAAAGCTGAAAATGTTGTCGATTTGCTTGAAAATCTGGCAGAGAAAATACAAATATTTGGGAAGACATGAAAGATATGAATGACAAAAGAGTAATCGCACACCATTTCTAACTGAGCTGAATATTTTAAACATTTTAATGAGGCCTGGTACACAGGTACTTTTAACAACGATTTATATTTCAAATAAATTCCCTTCAACGCGAACGGTATTAAAAAATCTCTGTCGACGTGAAAACACGAACGCTGGCCAAAGCGAAGGTGCAGGGATGCCATGGGCTCGGCGAAACCCTGCTGTCACGTTAATCTCTCGCTCGTGCGCATTAGACTCCTCGGTCCGTGTCTCAAGACGGGTCGGGTGGGTTGCCGACATCGCTGCAGATCTCTTTCGCCTTTTTCTTGGGCCGGTCACCACCCTGGAGACAGTGGGGCCGGGAGCGAGGGGTCCCTTTGCGTCAGGGGTCTGCGTTTGAAAACAGGCTAACTTGCGGTTAGCTTGCTCACTACTTGGACAATAACTACACACAGTTCATTCAGCAGATGTAAACCCCGATTCCAACAGAAGTTGTGTAAAACGTTGATGTGATCATTGTCTCTGACATATACTCAACTGGATACAGCACAAAGTGTCAACACAACTGTTGCATCATCTCTGAACACAGTGCGGACACAGAGCAGACAAAAGGCATGCATGTGACCCGGGTGTGCAAATACTCCACCGTTTAAACTGTTTCATTTGGAGCTGGTTCTCAGTTAAATAAAACTATGAAATGACAGAATATTTGTACAATTCAATTCATGTTTTCTTTGTGGTGCTGAACCTGCCTGTGTGGAGTTAATGTTAATCTAACAGGATGTTTACTCTCTGTAACAGACGTGTCGCTCGGTCAGGAAGCCTCAGCACTCGAGTGTTCAGAGTCTAAAACATGGCGTTCCTGGAATTAAAGCTCATGCTGGGTAGAAAGATGTTTCAGCATATTTCTGCTGTTTCCACCTTTATACGGGAACTGTTGTCATCTTTCTTCATGAAATTAAGCCGTGCTTTGGACCATGTTTCCTCTCCGCCATGACCCCTTCCTTGTTGCAAGTTCATGATTGGGTGTGACGGGGGCATCCTCGAAAGGGTCAGTGGTTAACAAGCAAGGGCGGGGCGCCGCTCACCACTTTGTAAAACGCATGATTGTATAAAGGAGATCACTACATGGGCCCACAAAGACTTTGTGCAACTGATGCTGCTGAAAACAGTTTGTCTGAAAATGATTTCATTCTGTCGTACTCACGTTATATCCCGGAGAGTCAGAAGGTCAGATCAGGCGGACTTTCGTTGACAGGTTGGATCCTGGAGAAAGCAGCACAGGAGGATGGAGCGGGCCTGTCTCCAAGTCTGCTGGCACCAGCAAATGAAGGCCTGGACTGAGGGAACGTTGGCCTCTGTAGGCTGCAGTCTGTCTTCTTCAAGACGGATAGAAGAAAAATCTTTAACATCCACAGAGATGATCCGATCTGAAGAACACGGTTCAGAGGAACAGGGACAGAAAACACACGTCCTTGTGGAAAGACACGTCTTTTGATGTCTGAAAGGTCTTTTAACATACAAAAAGTATTGAAAGAAAAGTTAACTGATGGAACGATTTAGCTTTTATTAAATTCACAATCATCACATTCCTCAAAATATTCTCAGTTTAATGTCACAGAATAAAATAATTCACTGGTTGAAGAAGAACAGGAACTAGCTCAGGTTCTGGCTGAAAGACAAACATTTACATTATTATAATGTGTCGCCCCGTCAGCTCATAACTTCAGGCAGAGCCTGAAACAAAGTTCAGCAGTATTGATATTAGAATGTTTGATGAGTGATTCATCTGTTTTCTTTCCCATCTTTACTTGAGGCAAATATTTGATGTCCTGTTGGAGAAGCTAACACTGATGTTAGCCTGCTGGAGAAGCTAACACTGATGTTGGCCTGTTGGAGAAGCTAACACTGATGTTAGCCTGTTGGAGAAGCTAACACTGATGTTAGCCTGTTGGAGAAGCTAACACTGATGTTGGCCTGTTGGAGAAGCTAACACTGACGTTAGCCTGTTGGAGAAGCTAACACTGACGTTAGCCTGTTGGAGAAGCTAACACTGACGTTAGCCTGTTGGAGAAGCTAACACTGATGTTAGCCTGTTGGAGAAGCTAACACTGATGTTGGCTTGTTGGAGAAGCTAACACTGATGTTAGCCTGTTGGAGAAGCTAACACTGATGTTAGCCTGTTGGAGAAGCTAACACTGATGTTGGCTTGTTGGAGAAGCTAACACTGATGTTAGCCTGTTGAAGAAGCTAACACTGACGTTGGCCTGTTGGAGAAGCTAACACTGATGTTAGCCTGCTGGAGAAGCTAACACTGATGTTGGCTTGTTGGAGAAGCTAACACTGATGTTGGCCCGTTGGAGAAGCTAACAATGATGTTAGCCTGTTGGAGAAGCTAACACTGATGTTGGCCTGTTGGAGAAGCTAACAGTGATGTTAGCTGATGTATTTAAGTAGATTCCACATTGTTGTAAATATACTTTAGTGACATATGAGTCCGTGTTGCAGCAGTACTTTATATTTTATTTATTGTGAACATATTTTACAGACTCAGACATCTTCAGTTACATTCTTTGAACAACACAGTCACTTCAGTCACACACAAACAGGAGTGTACCGTCCACACGTCTCTTTGCGTTAGATGAAGCTGTGCTGTGTGAGGCGGACATGTTTTGTGCAGCAGTGAAACAGACCTGAGGTCAGTGACTCAGTGGAGGTCATGTTAAAACAACACTCACATGTCTGCATGTGTGTTGAGTGAGTTAATGGTCACCGTCCACACTGTAAGAAATGAGTCCAAAGTCCTCCTTCAGTGCAACAGTGAGGCTTCACAGAGTTATTTAACTCTTACAGAGTTTCTGTCTTTGGTGCAAAACTCCTTCTTTGCATTTTTATTGTTGCTGAGGGACGAAGTTACGCCTGTTTTCTGTCTAAACTTCACTGGTGTAAAAGATTTTGCTCCATTTGCTGCCGCTATATGTTTTATTTATTTTCAAAGGAGGCTACTCTTTATTTTATTTTTTTAAGTAAACCGTGCCATCGTTCAGCAGGATGCGCGGCAGGAAGTGCCCGTTTATCATTGCCAGGAACTGAGTTAATGTTTCAGCCGAGCTGTTAAATAACAATAAGTTTAACTTCGAGATCAATGTGGTTGTTCAGTATGCTAACTTATTCCTGCGTCGTTTAATTTGTGACGCTCGAGTTAATGACCAGAATCAAACGTTTTGTCAGAATAAACTGAAAATCTCTGACAGGCGCTAAACCGGAAGTTAGCCGGCTCGGTTGGTGGAAGTCTGTAGTGCGCACGGTCTATTGGCCCCACAAGACGATAGATTCAGGTCACTTCATACCCAGGAAGTCGAACTCTTTCGTCTTCAAACCGCACTGAGCAGCTTTCATAGTTGAACAGGGCTCTGCCTTCGACACTTCGTCCAGATTTCTTGACACATCCATGCTTTAGCTACTAGCTACCGTTAGTTAGCTCTGTTGGCCGTGTGGCTGGTGGCCCTATAGCAGACTGGTTCTGAGCAGCCGGGGAGTGTTGGTGGTTACAAGGCTGAAAACATCTGCTTTATGGCATTATTTACAAAATGTGTACCATTATCACAAGATAATTTCCTCGGGATTCCACATCTTGCCTAAATCTCCTTCAGCAGCTACTGCTGTTGCATCGCTTTTGCTGTAGGAAAAACTTCAATCCAATTAGAAAACATGTCAACTATCACCAAACAATATTTCTTTCCTTCACATGGTGACAGTTCAATGAAATCCATCATTAAATGGTGAAATGGAGCATCTGGGGTTGGATGGCTGGACTGCTTCATTGCCTGACCTTGGCCTGCGTTATATCTGAGACACACTCGGCACTTCAAACTAAAAAAATGTTGTATTAGTAGCTGTTTCCACCATCCCCCCTTTTGACACATGGTCCTTTCATGTGTCAACTTTAAGGAAACAAGTATTAAGGCAAACATGGGCTGCCGGTTGGACCATACCAAACATTATTACATTTTTACAACCAGTGTCCTTCCACAGTTTTCGCTCTAACACCGGAGCGTTCTTCTGGACCCCAACCGGTTCTGCAAAGGACACTGTAGGGATTACGGAAGAAGTAACGTTAGACATGTGTAATGTTGTTACAATTGGAGTTTGTGCCGCTGCCTTAGCAGCCAGATCAGCTCTTGCATTTCCTTTTGAAACACAATCTTGTGCTTTTGTGTGAGCTTCACTCTTGCAAACAGCTATCTCCTGTGGAAGTAAGATTGATTCCAAAAGGTTAGATACCTACAACATAAACAATCACATCAACATTTATTAAAGGTGTTGTAGTTAAATCAGGTCTTAGAGAGCAGATTTCTGCGATTGCAGCCAAACAGTCATGTGGTTCACCATCTGCTTCTGATTCTAATTCAATACAGTGCATCAAGTTATGATAACGTTAGGAAGTGTGAGCAAGACATTATGGTAGCGCATCATCAGCCGGAGTCAGGTGACCCGTTCTCTGCTCCAGAAGGATCGAGGACACTGCATGTGGAACCAATAAGATTTGCTTTCTGATATCCCACCAACCCTCGTGATGCTAACACCGCTACACTAGGTACCTGTGACAGAATTGTATGTGGACCTGGAACCGCCGGTGCTCTGGCATGTACAGCGCCATTCACTGCTTTTAGATCTTGGACAAATCTCCAAGTTGTATGCTGATTTTCCTGTGGAGCTGACATGGTGAGTCTGGACACGGCACAATATTCTCTTGTTTCACAAGTGATTCAGATACCGGAGTTATTCCTTCAATAGCTTCTGGACTCGATGGATATTGGGCTTTACAAGGTCTATAATCGAACTGTAGGAGCCAAATTGAGCTTATGTTGATTATTATATCTTCTTTCTTCTTAGCAGTCTGTGAGAATGAGTGAGTGAATGGTTGAGTAAGTGATTGTGTGACCACAGGTCTGTCTCCATCTAGAGGTCGCTATGGAGGCTGCTGAAGGTGGAGCCAGGGGGAAGGTCTTAAGAGCTGGAAGCCACAGCGGAGGCGTGGCTGGCAGAGCATACAGTTTTTTGACCGTGTGTGATACTGTGTGAAGGAGGATATGGAAGGCAAATTATTTATTTTTATTTTTATTTACAACAAGTTTTCTGTAAACTAAATGGGTTATAATAAATGGTCATAGGGACCAACCTGAACCACTTCTCTCCTCATCTTTAACTCACGCGTCAGAACCCAACTCAGCCACAAAGCAAGGAACAAAAGACAGAAGAAAACGCTACTACACGGACTGAGGTGTAGCAACCAATGTTCCTGCTGTTTTCATCAAACCTACATCATATTTGTGTTTTGCCCACAATTCATCAGGAACATCAGCCAATCGTGGATCATCAGGTGTCACCTGTGTTCCAATCACAAATGGCCACTGACCACCGACTGAGTTCATAGGACAACAGGATGAAAACAAAAGAAATGTTTTGCATCTCTTTTCCTGAGACCAACTTTCTAATCATAGGCAACTGCAATTGGGGGTCATTTCTAAATCATGCGTCTCTGTTGTAATCTGAGAATCATCATATACGTGTGTGTGCGTCTCGTCCTTGTGTGTGTGTGTCGGTGTGTCTCTGCTCACCTTCTCCAGTGGCCTCCTCTTTCTGTCCCTCTTGGGTTTGTCACAGTCACTTGGTTCTCTGGTCAGAACTGCCATTCTTCTTTGTCTTCTTCAGACTCTGGTTCAGGACAGTCTCTCACCCAGTGGTCGTAACTTTCACAACAGAAGCAACCCTCTGGGCGTCTCTTGTTGAAAGCCCATCTTTGTCCTCTCGCCCCGTCGTCCTCTTCTCCCTCTGCGATGGTTATGTTGCAATTTCTGCTCATAGGTTTGCAACTGAGCCATTTGAAGTCCAAACTTCTCCTTCTTTGTTGTTTCTGAACAAGTTTCTTGATGTCTGGACACAAGCCCTCCACTAAGCTCTTTTCCTGTTGTTCATAGGGGCTGTCAACAGTTGGATCAGGTGGTGGTGCCAACCCACTGGGAATTCTGTCTGTCACTATGGCCCAGTCCATTTTTTGGTTTGCATAGTATTCAGTCAATCTTTCGATCAAGTCTGTTGCTGCCTCTCTGTATTCTGAGCGCTCAGCCCAGTCACATGGCATATCTTCTTCAGGCCAGTCACCCTGGTCAGCACCCCATTTCAATTGAGTCTTTGTGACCATAAGTCTCTTGGTTTCTGCTGTAGTAGGACGATGTTGCTGGATCAATTCCAACAACTGAGCTCCAAACTCAGCACCTCCAGCTTCTGAGGGGTTCGGCATTCCCTCCGTGACATCTCTCAAGTCTGCAGCTGTCCGTGGTCGATACACATACATTGTCCCTGCAGCTCTGGGACTTTGCTACTTTGATCATAGGTTGTAGGACAGATGTTTCCATATCGTCTCTCTTCGGTCCCCCATGGAGACAAGTTGCTTGTTCCAGGCTGAATGGGTGCTGGACAATGACTGCCAGTGGGGCTGGTGGGGGTTAGAAGATCTTTACGTCCCCCACTACGCAATCTTTCTGCCATTGGTGGTGTAGGTGGAGCATTGAGACCAGGCAGAGGCAGGGGTGGACACAGCTGGCCAGCAAGTTGTGCTGCGTTGGGAGGCCTGTAGGGAGGAGGCGCCGCTTCCCCCGGAGAGACAGTCCAGGTCCTGGTCAACTTTTCCTGTGGAGAGCTCAGCGCACTGTACTTTAGTCGCTCTCTCAACTGAGCTTCTGTTTTCCATTCAACAAAAGCTTTCCAACCAACATCATTTTTCTTTTTTTTATTTCAGCAGTTACTAATTGGGTCTTAAATCTGATTTACACTAAAACTACCATTTTTTGGAAACCCAAAATCCCCAAACTGCTAAATGTGCACGTCTCCATGTTTGTCACTCATTATCTTCGCACAGCCTTCACATTCAGTTTTAACCCCCTCCAGTTAAATTTGATTTCTTCCCATATTGAACAATATGTCCAGAAATTTCAACAATTCCTCACACAATTTGTTTTCTTTTCACCAGTCCAACTGGTTTTCTTCAGCTAGTCCAACTCAGCTTACTTTAATCCGATTAACGTGTCCACCGTCATTAATAAGCTCGTCAGCCCCTCAGCGGGTCCTCTAGGCCTTATCCTATTAAATATTGTGTCCTCACTTTTTAAATTCTTTATCCCTCAGGATGCCGTGTCGAGGAATCCGGGATACACATCTGAATCAGGCGCCACTTCTCATCCCCACCGGTCGATTAACGATCCTCTGTCGGGGAGAGGTGTTTGGCTTCGGGACCCGGTTAACCTGTCAGAGTGTATCTCAGGAACTCCTCGAGTCAGACATCCCGGACAAGCCCCCAAAATTGCTGTGGCAACTGAAAATCAGTCGCTTGTCTAGTGCAGATGAGAGTTGGTCAAACACCAAGTTTGACACAATATTTCTTTTCTAGAAGTTCTTTATTGCTTGCAAGCAAGAGCCACACATCAGCAGCGCATAGATGTTGACTGAGGAGAGGCCGTCTTTCCTCAGCTTTTGTAATAACAAGAAACAATACATTCAAGTGTAACAGTCACAAGATTACAAGTGATCTTTCTCAAAACACTCTTCCAATCATCTCCACCTCCATCTCACGATCCACATTAACTTCTTATACACTTCAACCATTGTTGTGTGTCTTACATCAGACTAAGGTCAAAACACTTCTACACAGAAGAGGCTCCACCAGCCCCCTTCAGGATGAACTCCTTACCTAAGTTGCCTTATGTTGGTTTTCACAGCACATTATATATATTCAATACATGAATACATCCATTCATATTCTGCAAACTCATAATATCACGAGACAGAACTGATGTCGGAAACACACGAACAATATGAATTCACTTTGCCTGCATAATAACGCTGCATCAATATTGTTGAGTTTCATATGTAAGATCAATATATCAGAATAAGAAGAGACATGAGAAGTTCTCTCACAGGTCATAAACCTTCAACATAAATCTTTACAAATCCAGACACAGCTGATTTGATGTTAGTTGAATGATGCTTCACACAGACACATGCAACTAACCATCTTCTCTAACGTGGCATCATGTCACACACACACACACACACACACACACACACACGCCTGTAGTTAGATTGTGTTTTCATCGTTGTGTTGAGTAAAGACATTTGAACCTTCATGCTGTCTGTTTAATATTGTACAAGAGTGACTGTTGCCGACCTCGACTCTGTCACGGACTCAGACCCTTCGACCATCACAGCTGCTGTGGTCATTTTGATTGTAGTTATTAAGTTAATTATTCATCAGAGTTACAAACAGTTTAGGGCCTTTTTATCAGACTGATTTGGTGAATTGGCTCTTTTCCCTTCTTCAAGGGTGGTCTAATGTGAATTGGATCTTTTTATTAATCATAATTAATAATTATCCCTGATGATCATTCATTATTATTGATAGACACATTTAACCCAAAAGTCCTTATTACTGTTGCATGAAGCACAACAAACTCTACCACATTTATGTTATTAGAAAGAATAAAATGGTATTAGAAGTTATCAGGAAACATTTGTTCAACCAAGAAACTCTTGTTTTCACTCTGTTAACTGATAATAATAATAATAATAATAACAACAGTGTAATATGAGGTGGGTATCATACTGTGAAACTCTCAGAGCGTTACAACCCCAGTCTGTGAAACTGTCTGTGTTGTGGAGTGGTTCCTCACAGAGCTGGGAGGCGTCACGGAGACACAAACAACACATTTGTGAGCACATGAAGACATCAGATCATCAGCTTTCTGCTCAGCTTCTTATTTATTGTCGTCATACAGCAGGTTATGATCCACATTAAGGTTTAAACCTCCACCAAATATCAAGATAGTGCAGAGATGAACACACCGTGAGACTACACATTTATCTTTATCCATTAAATGTTTCCGGGCCGACTTTCCTGCTGGCACACATGGAGCAGCAGTCCAGCTGAAGGTTTCCCTGCTGGTGGTCAGTTCACCAGTTCAGCCTGAAGTCCTGACACGTTGGTAATGTATATTCATGTTTGGGATGTTACATATTTGTGCGTTGAGCCTGATTCAATCAGTTGTGTGCTGGTCACAGGCCTGTAACTATGGACGCACACAGACTTACTCTTTTGGCTGCACCACCAACTCCCTCATAAGCTCCAATGTTCATTTTGATCTACATTTCTGAAGGACAGCAGACGGCACCAGCTTTCTAATTCGCTTTTTTTTCTAATGTGCTGGTGGACTGTGCTGGGAACCAGTTTCAGGAAAATACGCCCATTAAGAGATAACATGCTTAATGATAGAAAGAGAAAGAAATCACTAGAGATCAACTGCTGATATTCTGCTGTACGATGGTCCTGGAGATCTACTGCACAGGACGGATCTTCATGCTGATGCTCTTCAGGGAGTAGTTATAGCCCTTCCAGGTTTTCCAATGAACTCCAACAGCATAGACAGTTTTATCACCCCCAAAATGATAAATCGCGTTTGGATTTGTGCGCACACAAGTCCTGTACCAGAACGCTCCCATGTATTTTCTGGCACAGTTCGTCCTCCTCGAGCGATCCTGGTCTTTGTCGAAGGTGGAGAACTTTTGTCCGTTGTGATAACTCATGGAGTTTCCTACAGAAACACAAACAAGAACCACAGTGTTGGTAAATGTGTATAAACTTTAAACATCAGCGTAACTTTAAAAACTTCATGGATTCATCAGATGGACTGAAGGGACAGTTATGGTCTGGACAGCTGAAGTCCTCCTCATCAGCAGCCCAGGCAGCAGATTGGAAAAAAAACAAAAGCTGCTTCCTGAAAGTTGCGACACATGAAGGCGAGAAGTTTAAAAACCTCACGGAGAAACGGCGGCAGACGTGGATTAAAAACCTCCGTCTGAAGTCTGAAGGAGCGGAGTCAGACGACGCTCGTGTGTGCAGTGATGAAGGCTGCAATCATTTTGCTACTTAACTTTATATATCTGGCTCATTTAAGTTGTTGACTCAGCCACACAAAACAGTGTTGAGCCTCAAGACTCTTGAACGCCTTCATTTGGCGAGCCGTGCAGTAGGAGGTCTGCAGGACTAAGTCCTTCCACATATCGATCACCTCCACGCCAGGCGAATCAGTCAACCCGTGGGAAAAGCCCCTGCTGTGTAAAGTGTAGGGGTCATATCCAACGTGTCTGATGACACCTGCTGTGTGCAGATCCATCCAAGGCTTTAGTCTATTCACTTCCTCCATTCCCAACAATTCCCAACCAGCGTTTTTCACTTCCTGCCCCCCGTCTGACGTTCACGCGTCATCGGGATCACGTGACTGCAAACAAGCTGTTAGAGGTCAGAGCCAGAGTCGCACATTTTCACATTCATTTATTTTATGGGCAATCTGACAGAGAAGTCACCGATGCTGATAATCTGAGAATACTGAACATGGGCCTGGACGAGCGCTCTACCTCTGCTCTGTATGCTCTGTGTTGGTGCTCACGCTGCCTGAGACGAGCTGGACCGCTAAAATAAAGGAACCATGCTCATCCTGCAGCCCGGCCACGGCTCTGAGCCGAGTGAGTCATCAATGACGTCTCTGTTGAACTGATCGATCCTCTCACGCTCCTACGGGAGCAGCCATCTTTGACGGACTCAAGTAATGATGACTTTTTCTTTCTTTGTTACATTTTCTAGAGTGAAGTAAATAAATGATTGAATGACAGACCTGACGTGAACTTACTGACCTGCTGTTCCTCCCCTCACGTATCCACCTACAGACAGTTTATATCCTGTACGTGGTCCTCCGACGGAGAAGCTAGTGTACCGAGCCCACGCTTTATTTCCTTTAAAGTCCTCCATGTCGACCAGCAGCTCAACTCTTCTGCCTTGTGTCAGGCTGTTTATGTTGTCAAGACCTGCGCGCACACACACACACACACACACACACACACACACACACACACAGTACATTATATATATATACTTATATACACATGTACATTTAGCATTTGCACAGATGTAATTCAGTCAAACACAAAGTGGCTGATCTGAAGACGTCAGGCTCATCTCTGGATTTCCTCCACAGAGTATAACGTTCGTTCTCATGAACAGAGAGTTTCATGAGGTCTCACGATGGTGAGTTTGGTTTCATCTCTCACCGAGCCAGTACTCTCCATCAGCGCACCCAAAGCCCGCCTTGTACTGATCCCAGGCCCTGTGGAAGTTCACCGAGCCGTCCATCCTCCTCTGGAACACCTGGAGGGACGAACACACAGCTGACAGCTCAGGTTTCCACACGGCAAAGTTTTTACTGGTATTTGATTTATTGTGAAGGTCTAACAGGAAGTGTTTGTTCTGAAAGTCAGTATATGACTCAAAAAAACTCACCGTCCAGCCTCCTCCATGTGAATCCATGTCACAGTACACCTACACACAAACACAGTCATTAGTAAAAGTCACAGCTGTTTAAACTGTATACATGAGTCTGTGTGTATTATTTCATTGGTGCTGTTGGAGTCTCCTGGGGTTTTATATGTGGAGCATCAGGATGTGCAGACACAGTAAAGCTAAACTACACTGCTGCTGCTGCTTGTTTCTGTCCAACCATCTGTCAGAAGTGGTGACAGAGTTTCTATCAGAGATGCTTCACACGTCAGGAATGGAAATGAAATATCATTTACAGACCTGTAGCTTCTATAATGTAGCCTATAGTGACACGACACACCTGTAGCTTCTATAATGGAGCCTATAATAACACGACGCACCTGTAGCTTCTATAATGTAGCTTATAATGACACGACGCACCTGTAGCTTCTATAATGTAGCTTATAATGACACGACGCACCTGTAGCTTCTATAATGTAGCCTATAGTGACACGACGCACCTGTAGCTTCTATAATGTAGCTTATAGTGACACGACGCACCTGTAGCTTCTATAATGTAGCCTATAATGAGACGACGGACCTGTAGCTTCTATAATGTAGCTTATAGTGACACGACGCACCTGTAGCTTCTATAATGTAGCTTATAATGACACGACGCACCTGTAGCTTCTATAATGTAGCCTATAATGAGACGACACACCTATAGCTTCTATAATGTAGCCTATAATGAGACGACACACCTGTAGCTTCTATAATGTAGCCTATAATGACACGACACACCTGTAGCTTCTACAGTTTAACCTTCTGATCCAACTCATCGACTGCCTTCAAAGGAAAACACCTTCTGGTTTAAATAAATGTAACCTGCGACCCAGAGAGGATGAAGAGTACCTGGACAGCAGAACTGGGTCCGGCAGGATAGATGGTGTAAACACCACTGGGTTGTTTCTTGTCCACACGGATGACACTGCAGTCCTTCGGCTGCTTTTTAATGCAGCTGGTGAGCGCTGGAGCCAGGAGGAGGACGACGACTGAGAGCAGCTGAACAGAGGAGATGTTGTCATTTGGACGAGGTTTGAATCGAACACACTGATTCAGCAGTTTGGCTTCTAGTTTCAGGGCGGTGTGGTCAAAGTCAGATATCACGAGCCTCTTCACAGTTTGATAGAATCACATCTGTCTAATACCAGTTCACAGACTCACCTTCATGGTCAGTCAGTTTTTGCTGGAAGTAATAAACTGCTGATGTGGATCTGTCAGAGGCTCTGAAGACACAATAAGAAGTAAATCAGAGAACAGATTGTGTGACTGTAGAAAGGCTTCGTCTGCGTCACTCCCCATGAAAATACACTAAGCTCAGCACAACGGGGAGTGGGGAGTGACGGTCGGAGCTTCCCCACAGAACTGCATCAAAAGTCAGCTGGAGCAACGTTCACCATCACCGCAGATTGATGCATGGAAATAATCACAATCTGCAGCGTGACCAAAAGTTTACAACCTTCAGCTCAACTTTTTGCTAATTCCATTGTTTTGGGTCGAAGGAAGAATCCCAAAAAGACAATAAGTTAAATTGTCTCCTGGTCGGATGCTCACCTGTCTGAACTCACCTGCAGGTTGAACTGAAGAGGCTTCACCTTCAGAGGAAACAGAGACAAACTGCTGCTTCTCCTTCAGTCTGTCGCAGCCTCGCGACTTCACGTCTTATATCTACAGGAGGCACCGTGGCGTGACAACAGGCGGATCTTTGAAAACACACTGTTCTGTCCTGTGTGGACTTAATCTAATGTAAAACAAATGTTCTTAAGTCAACACAGCTGGACATCACTTATGTAATCATCAGACATGTAATGTATTCGTACACGTTTTGTCAGGAGTATTTATCTTTCACAGCCTAATATTAAACTATTGGACTTCAAACAGACTTCACATTGAACTGAGTGCGCTTTGAAGAGTGAAGCTGCTCTGTAGTCTGGTGGTACGGCAGCAGATACTTCTGTATCTGTTGTCAGATGGCAGCAGGTGAACACACTGTGTTGTCTTTAAGTATATTTGGGCTCTGTGTGCAGACATCTCACTTTACCGATGTCACTGATGCTCTGTAGATGGTACCAGTGATGTTCTGGTGGTTTTAATCAGCCGCTGTAGAGCCTTCCTGTCCTGGGCCGTGATGAACCATGCCAGTTTGTGATGTTTCCAGTCAGGATGTTTTCGGTATCTCTTCTGTAAACAAATTTGGGAGCGAGCACTAATGTAGAGGAGGTGTGACCGCCATCAGATCTCCCTGGGGTGTGCTTGTGTGGAAGTCCTAGATCCAGTTGCAGAGTGTTGTACTGAGTGTTTAGCTTTACAATCAGCTTCATGGGTGAGATTGAAGTCAACAAACAGCATCCTGATGTAGCTGTTCTTATTCTCCAGGTGTGTGAAGACTGACTGCAGGGCAGTGGATATGGCCTCCTTCAGGTCAAGGCCCCGGGAAGAGCGCCAGGCTTTAAAGCCAAATTTCATACTGGCCAAACCGGGTAACTACAACATCACATGATGCACTGCGGCCTAAAAAAGCTTTCATTGTGAAAGAAGCGGCTGTAAATCGGTGGATACATTTTTTTAAGCCAAATGACTCGTTTTGAAGTTGATGTTGCTTCTGAATTTGAATTTGTTTGAAGATTTTAAAGCTCCTCTTCACTCTGTCAAGTCCTTCAGTCTCGTCCTAAACATTCCCTCCGATACACACAAATGTAAGAATCAGGAAATGCCGCATTCAGAGACGGCGTCTTGTTTCCATCGTTGGGTCTGATTGATTTCCATTGTTACTAAGCTTTGAATAAGATGTAGATCAGATGAGGAACATTTCAAAGTTTGAAGGGAGGTTCCCGCTGAAAGTTCAAATGAATAGATAAGAGTCCAAAATACATCAAAAGCTGAAAATGTTGTCGATTTGCTTGAAAATCTGGCAGAGAAAATACAAATATTTGGGAATACATGAAAGATATGAATGACAAAAGAGTAATCGCACACCATTTCTAACTGAGCTGAATATTTTAAACATTTTAATGAGGCCTGGTACACAGGTACTTTTAACAACGCTATTTTTTTTCCAAATAAATTCCCTTCAACGCGAACGGTATTAAAAAATCTCTGTCGACGTGAAAACACGAACGCTGGCCAAAGCGAAGGTGCAGGGATGCCATGGGCTCGGCGAAACCCTGCTGTCACGTTAATCTCTCGCTCGTGCGCATTAGACTCCTCGGTCCGTGTCTCAAGACGGGTCGGGTGGGTTGCCGACATCGCTGCAGATCTCTTTCGCCTTTTTCTTGGGCCGGTCACCACCCTGGAGACAGTGGGGCCGGGAGCGAGGGGTCCCTTTGCGTCAGGGGTCTTTGTTTGAAAACAGGCTAACTTGCGGTTAGCTTGCTCACTACTTGGACAATAACTACACACAGTTCATTCAGCAGATGTAAACCCCGATTCCAACAGAAGTTGTGTAAAACGTTGATGTGATCATTGTCTCTGACATATACTCAACTGGATACAGCACAAAGTGTCAACACAACTGTTGCATCATCTCTGAACACAGTGCGGACACAGAGCAGACAAAAGGCATGCATGTGACCCGGGTGTGCAAATACTCCACCGTTTAAACTGTTTCATTTGGAGCTGGTTCTCAGTTAAATAAAACTATGAAATGACAGAATATTTGTACAATTCAATTCATGTTTTCTTTGTGGTGCTGAACCTGCCTGTGTGGAGTTAATGCTAATCTAACAGGATGTTTACTCTCTGTAACAGACGTGTCGCTCGGTCAGGAAGCCTCAGCACTCGAGTGTTCAGAGTCTAAAACATGGCGTTCCTGGAATTAAAGCTCATGCTGGGTAGAAAGATGTTTCAGCATATTTCT
This sequence comes from Pagrus pagrus, assembly GCF_965226575.1. Lineage (NCBI taxonomy): Eukaryota > Metazoa > Chordata > Actinopteri > Spariformes > Sparidae > Pagrus > Pagrus pagrus. The sequence goes on from NC_140208.1 coordinate 696,526, forward strand.
GCTGTTTCCACCTTTATACGGGAACTGTTGTCATCTTTCTTCATGAAATTAAGCCGTGCTTTGGACCATGTTTCCTCTCCGCCATGACCCCTTCCTTGTTGCAAGTTCATGATTGGGTGTGACGGGGGCATCCTCGAAAGGGTCAGTGGTTAACAAGCAAGGGCGGGGCGCCGCTCACCACTTTGTAAAACGCATGATTGTATAAAGGAGATCACTACATGGGCCCACAAAGACTTTGTGCAACTGATGCTGCTGAAAACAGTTTGTCTGAAAATGATTTAATTCTGTCGTACTCACGTTATATCCCGGAGAGTCAGAAGGTCAGATCAGGCGGACTTTCGTTGACAGGTTGGATCCTGGAGAAAGCAGCACAGGAGGATGGAGCGGGCCTGTCTCCAAGTCTGCTGGCACCAGCAAATGAAGGCCTGGACTGAGGGAACGTTGGCCTCTGTAGGCTGCAGTCTGTCTTCTTCAAGACGGATAGAAGAAAAATCTTTAACATCCACAGAGATGATCCGATCTGAAGAACACGGTTCAGAGGAACAGGGACAGAAAACACACGTCCTTGTGGAAAGACACGTCTTTTGATGTCTGAAAGGTCTTTTAACATACAAAAAGTATTGAAAGAAAAGTTAACTGATGGAACGATTTAGCTTTTATTAAATTCACAATCATCACATTCCTCAAAATATTCTCAGTTTAATGTCACAGAATAAAATAATTCACTGGTTGAAGAAGAACAGGAACTAGCTCAGGTTCTGGCTGAAAGACAAACATTTACATTATTATAATGTGTCGCCCCGTCAGCTCATAACTTCAGGCAGAGCCTGAAACAAAGTTCAGCAGTATTGATATTAGAATGTTTGATGAGTGATTCATCTGTTTTCTTTCCCATCTTTACTTGAGGCAAATATCTGATGTCCTGTTGGAAAAGCTAACACTGATGTTGGCCTGCTGGAGAAGCTAACACTGATGTTGGCCTGCTGGAGAAGCTAACACTGATGTTGGCCTGTTGGAGAAGCTAACACTGATGTTAGCCTGTTGAGAAGCTAACACTGATGTTGGCCTGTTGGAGAAGCTAACACTGATGTTAGCCTGTTGGAGAAGTTAACACTGATGTTGGCCTGTTGGAGAAGCTAACACTGATGTTAGCCTGTTGGAGAAGCTAACACTGATGTTGGCCTGTTGGAGAAGCTAACACTGACGTTAGCCTGTTGGAGAAGCTAACACTGATGTTGGCCTGTTGGAGAAGCTAACACTGATGTTAGCCTGTTGGAGAAGCTAACACTGATGTTGGCCCGTTGGAGAAGCTAACAATGATGTTAGCCTGTTGGAGAAGCTAACACTGATGTTGGCCTGTTGGAGAAGCTAACAGTGATGTTAGCTGATGTATTTAAGTAGATTCCACATTGTTGTAAATATACTTTAGTGACATATGAGTCCGTGTTGCAGCAGTACTTTATATTTTATTTATTGTGAACATATTTTACAGACTCAGACATCTTCAGTTACATTCTTTGAACAACACAGTCACTTCAGTCACACACAAACAGGAGTGTACCGTCCACACGTCTCTTTGCGTTAGATGAAGCTGTGCTGTGTGAGGCGGACATGTTTTGTGCAGCAGTGAGACAGACCTGAGGTCAGTGACTCAGTGGAGGTCATGTTAAAACAACACTCACATGTCTGCATGTGTGTTGAGTGAGTTAATGGTCACCGTCCACACTGTAAGAAATGAGTCCAAAGTCCTCCTTCAGTGCAACAGTGAGGCTTCACAGAGTTATTTAACTCTTACAGAGTTTCTGTCTTTGGTGCAAAACTCCTTCTTTGTATTTTTATTGTTGCTGAGGGACGAATTTACGCCTGTTTTCTGTCTAAACTTCACTGGTGTAAAACATTTTGCTCCATTTGCTGCCGCTATATGTTTTATTTATTTTCAAAGGAGGCTACTCTTTATTTTATTTTTTTAAGTAAACCGTGCCATCGTTCAGCAGGATGCGCGGCAGGAAGTGCCCGTTTATCATTGCCAGGAACTGAGTTAATGTTTCAGCCGAGCTGTTAAATAACAATAAGTTTAACTTCGAGATCAATGTGGTTGTTCAGTATGCTAACTTATTCCTGCGTCGTTTAATTTGTGACGCTCGAGTTAATGACCAGAATCAAACGTTTTGTCAGAATAAACTGAAAATCTCTGACAGGCGCTAAACCGGAAGTTAGCCGGCTCGGTTGGTGGAAGTCTGTAGTGCGCACGGTCTATTGGCCCCACAAGACGATAGATTCAGGTCACTTCATACCCAGGAAGTCGAACTCTTTCGTCTTCAAACCGCACCGAGCAGCTTTCATAGTTGAACAGGGCTCTGCCTTCGACACTTCGTCCAGATTTCTTGACACATCCATGCTTTAGCTACTAGCTACCGTTAGTTAGCTCTGTTGGCCGTGTGGCTGGTGGCCCTATAGCAGACTGGTTCTGAGCAGCCGGGGAGTGTTGGTGGTTACAAGGCTGAAAACATCTGCTTTATGGCATTATTTACAAAATGTGTACCATTATCACAAGATAATTTCCTCGGGATTCCACATCTTGCCTAAATCTCCTTCAGCAGCTACTGCTGTTGCATCGCTTTTGCTGTAGGAAAAACTTCAATCCAATTAGAAAACATGTCAACTATCACCAAACAATATTTCTTTCCTTCACATGGTGACAGTTCAATGAAATCCATCATTAAATGGTGAAATGGAGCATCTGGGGTTGGATGGCTGGACTGCTTCATTGCCTGACCTTGGCCTGCGTTATATCTGAGACACACTCGGCACTTCAAACTAAAAAAATGTTGTATTAGTAGCTGTTTCCACCATCCCCCCTTTTGACACATGGTCCTTTCATGTGTCAACTTTAAGGAAACAAGTATTAAGGCAAACATGGGCTGCCGGTTGGACCATACCAAACATTATTACATTTTTACAACCAGTGTCCTTCCACAGTTTTCGCTCTAACACCGGAGCGTTCTTCTGGACCCCAACCGGTTCTGCAAAGGACACTGTAGGGATTACGGAAGAAGTAACGTTAGACATGTGTAATGTTGTTACAATTGGAGTTTGTGCCGCTGCCTTAGCAGCCAGATCAGCTCTTGCATTTCCTTTTGAAACACAATCTTGTGCTTTTGTGTGAGCTTCACTCTTGCAAACAGCTATCTCCTGTGGAAGTAAGATTGATTCCAAAAGGTTAGATACCTACAACATAAACAATCACATCAACATTTATTAAAGGTGTTGTAGTTAAAAAAAATAGAGAGACACTAATTAAATTGGAAAGTGACATTAAAAAGCTGGAACAGGACTACATTGCCACCAAAAAGGAGGAACACCTTAACACACTAACAAAAACAAGATGCAGTATAATAATCTATGTACCAACAAAGAGGAAGCAGCTATGGCCAGGACCAGGTATCACTATTATGAATTTGGGAACAAAACAAGTAAACTTCTGGCTCGGCAAATTAGAAAGGAAACAGCAGACACATTTATACACTCGGTATCAACAGAGGATGGCAGACTCCTTGACGACTCAAAATCCATAAATGCAGAATTTAAGCAATTTTACGAAGAGTTATATAAAACTGGGCAGGACGCTGACAATATTGGAGCAAAAAGGTTCATGGATGGAATAACTCTTCCTAAATTACAAGATGAGGATGGAGAGCTGCTTGATGCAGATATATCAGAAGAGGAGGTACTCCAAGCCATTAATTCTTATCAAAACAACAAGACTCCCGCGCCTGACGGCTTTCCTATCGAGTACTACAAGGCCTTTTCAAAAAAATGACTGACCCCCCTCACGAACATGATTAAAGAAGCTCTAGAAAATAAAAAACTACCAGACTCATTGGAAATCGCAACAATCACACTGCTTCTAAAACCGGGCAAGGACAAACAGAAATGTGACTCATACAGACCTCAGTCTCCTAAATGCAGACTATAAAATACTATCCAAACTAACTGCCCTCAGACTGGAAGATGTTATACCAAAGATAATACACCCCGACCAAACAGGCTTTGTTAAAAACAGGCAGGGAGCAGATAACGTGCGCGACTGCTCCACATACTAAATACCGTTTAAAAAAATCGAAATCCTGTGCTAATAATATCTGTGGACGCAAACAAAGCCTTTGACAGGATTGAACCAAACTTTCTATTTCGGGCTCTAGAGGCAACAGGCTTTGGAGAGAAATTCATTCAATATGTTAAACACTCTTCAACGCTCCTGAAGCTAACATTTTAACACATGACATTCTGTCTAACACCTTCTCCTGATCCAGAGGCTGCAGGCAACGCTGTCCAAGCTCCCCCTGCTCTTCGCACTTGCGATCGAACCATTAGCCATCGCCATCCGTTCCAACACCTCCATAGCTGGAATCAAATTTGGTACAAGTGAACACAAACTTTCTCTATATGCAGATGATCTCCTTTTATATATAACCGATCCACACACGTCAGTCCCCCCTCTATTAAAATGTCTCAGAGAATATAGGGCAGTTTCAGGGTATAAATTAAATTACACTAAAAGTGAGATTCTACCACTAAATATACAGGACAACAATATTAGAGCTCTCACTGACCCATTGAAATGGTGCATCAGTGGCTTCAAATATTTAGGAATACAAATTGGTAAATCAGATGGGCAAATATTTAAACAGGATTATATAAAATTATTGGAACAAACAAAACTTAACCTTCAAAGATGGATGGATCTTCCACTGTCTCTCATCGGCAGAATTAATATTTTTAAATGAGTATCTTGCCTAAGTTTATTCATCTATTCCAGTGCCTCTAAATGTTCCCAAGAGTTTCTTCAAAGACCTTAAAATTATAACTCCTTTTATATGGCAAAAGAAAAACCCCAGGGTCAGACTCATTTCTCTGCAGGCTCCATATTCAAGGGGAGGTCTTAACCTACCAAACTTTAGGAGTTATTATCTCGCCTCTCAGTACCGACCAATTTGGATCTGGCTGCATGCAGAGAACAGTGAGGTTAGATGGGTCCCAATAGAACAACATGAGATGATGCCTATACCTTTAAAGGCTGATCCATTTATAGGTACAAAAAAATGTTTAGCTACACTCAAACAATCCAATAACACTGAACACATTCGCCGCTTGGCAAGAATCTCACTCACTTTTGGATCCAAATATTTCTTTTCTCAGACGGACACCTTTGTGGGGTAATCCCAACCTATCACACCATATCGCTGACTCAGTGTTGAAGGGATGGAAAGACAAAAAAAATTCAAACAGTTGCTGATTTATATATTAATGATAAGTTTGCTAACTTCCAACAACTAAATGAAAAATTCAATCTTCCTAAATGTAGTTTTTTCAAGTTCCTACAAATCAGAGACTGGGTTAAAGAGAAATCTAAAGAAAAATTCCCAGATATCCCAAAGGAAACTCCTCTTGAATCCCATTTATGTAACAAATTATGCAGATCAACAAAAGGAATAACATCTTCTATAGACTGTATCATTAATGGAAAGTTACCTATTTATGATAAAACATCTATAAAAGGAAAATGGGAAACAGACCTAGGCTGTTTATGAAGAGGTGGATTGGCATTATCTGTTGTAACAGGCACAGACTCTGTTAATCTCCACAAAACAGGCAAGTTCAATATAATATATTCCATAGGACATGCTACACCCCTTATAGGTTACATAAAATTGTCAGCAACATTTCCTCCAGATGTCAGAGATGTAAAGTAACCGATGGTGATCTTCTACACATGTTATGGAGTTAACTTCAAGTGTAACAGGAATTCACATTGAACAGGAACCAAAACTGTGGATTCTGGGGGACACAAGCTCTGTTAACGAGACCTACTATAGGAAATATTTTATTTTGCTTGCGAGCACTGCAGCGAAAAAATGCATACTAATTAACTGGAAATCTGAAAATTCTCCATCAGTAAGACAATGGATTAATGAACTTGTGTCCTACTGCACACCTGAAAAGATACTATATAATGTGAGAGGGAAGCGCACGTCCTTTGAAAAACTCTGGGCCCTTCATAGACACTCTGCCCTCTCTGGACCTGGTTGACCGTGGTGACGTGAACCTTCCTGGACTGGCTTCAAAATAGCCCCCTGTGGGTTCTTCTTGTACAACTTAATTCTTCATTGATGTGTTTGTTGTAAGAAGTGTGTTGCTTTATATACAAATTAATGTGTACAGATGGGAGTATAACTGTATGTACATAGATTGTGTAGGTATGAAAATGAAAGGAAATTGAGAGCCATACGAGGGAGGAGGGTGGGGGTGGGGCGGGAAATGTTCATGTAACATTTTTTTGTTTTGATTTTATTTTATTTGTATATTTTTATTTTTTATTTCTTTCTTCTTTCCTCTTTTGACATTTAAAAATCATCCTGCTGTGGTGTGTCTGTAAGTTCATACACTTATGTATACTTCTTCTGTTAGACTTATCTAATTGTAACCAACTGTAGATGCTTGCTAAACACCATAAGCATCCTGTAAGAACTTCTGTTAATAAAAACAAATCTTTAAAAAAAAAAAAAGGTGTTGTAGTTAAATCAGGTCTTAGAGAGCAGATTTCTGCGATTGCAGCCAAACAGTCATGTGGTTCACCATCTGCTTCTGATTCAATACAGTGCATCAAGTTATGATAACGTTAGGAAGTGTGAGCAAGACATTATGGTAGCGCATCATCAGCCGGAGTCAGGTGACCCGTTCTCTGCTCCAGAAGGATCGAGGACACTGCATGTGGAACCAATAAGATTTGCTTTCTGATATCCCACCAACCCTCGTGATGCTAACACCGCTACACTAGGTACCTGTGACAGAATTGTATGTGGACCTGGAACCGCCGGTGCTCTGGCATGTACAGCGCCATTCACTGCTTTTAGATCTGGGGGAGTTCTTGCACAGTGTGCGGTCCACCTCCCCTTACTGCACATCCTCCCTTTTGAAGAACTCCACAGCTGTCTTCTCCCTGGACTGGAGGGTGTACTTGACCGTTTGAATGGCATTGAATGTTTAAATGTTCATGTTTCCACTTCTATGATCAATGACCTCATTCATCAAGCTAAAGACTCGACTCTGGGTCCATGAAAGATGCTGTATACATACTGTATCCAACGTCACCATTTTAGTCGACGAAAAGTCTTGGCATTTTAGTCTAGTTTTAGTCAAAGAAAATCCAAAGTATTTTAGTCTAGTTTTAGTCAATAGTCTTTTTTTAGTCTTTGAAAGCAGACTGACAGTAATGTTAATCACAATTAATCTAGTCAAACCACTAGATTCATTTTGGTCTTTTTCTCACTCATCTCACAAGATTTATGTCATTACTACCTGATGAAGTAGCTCCACATGTTGAATGATTAGGAATGCTACGTTGCTAGAGGAGCAGCTGCAAAGACACGTGTTGCTGCTTTCTGTCGGCCCGTGCCACACCGATGTGAACCAAAAACACTGCTGTCGTTGACGAATATTTTTCGTACTACTATCCAGCTGTTTTGCCACACACACGCCTCTAGCGTTATGGCGGTGAATTGCAAGTCCTCTGCTCCACGCTCCCAGGTATAGAAATCCACATCCGCTCCCGCTCCGCTCCCCAACATCCCCCCCCTCCCAAAAAACATTTTCTCATCGGTTCTACCTGATTCACGTGGATGACCTATTTTGTCTTTTTTGTTTTCATATACGTGTGTGTGCGTCTCGTCCTTGTGTGTGTGTATCGGTGTGTCTCTGCTCACCTTCTCCAGTGGCCTCCTCTTTCTGTCCCTCTTGGGTTTGTCACAGTCACTTGGTTCTCTGGTCAGAACTGCCATTCTTCTTTGTCTTCTTCAGACTCTGGTTCAGGACAGTCTCTCACCCAGTGGTCGTAACTTTCACAACAGAAGCAACCCTCTGGGCGTCTCTTGTTGAAAGCCCATCTTTGTCCTCTCGCCCCGTCGTCCTCTTCTCCCTCTGCGATGGTTATGTTGCAATTTCTGCTCACAGGTTTGCAACTGAGCCATTTGAAGTCCAAACTTCTCCTTTATCTTGGCAATCTGCTCCTCATTTCTTGCCTCCACTTTCTCTGTATGTCGAGCATGTGCGAGCACGTCAGTCAGTCGCCCGTATCAAGTTAGGTCGTATCAAGTTAGGTCCAACTCTTCTTAATCTTTACATGCTTCCCCTTGGGGACGTCATCAGAGGGCACGGCATCAGCTTTCATAGTTACGCTGACGATACGCATCTGTACATCGCCGTGTCTCCTGATGACACAGGGCCAATTGATGCCCTTTTTAACTGCATTTTAGATATTAAGCCATGGATGGCAGCAAACTTCCTGCAGCTCAACCAGGACAAAACAGAGGTTTTAGTCATTGGTCCTGAAGGCCAGAGAGAGAAACTTTTACCAAAGTTACAGGATTTTAAACCATCACAATCTGTAAAAGATCTGGCCGTGATTTTCGACTCTGAGCTCACTTTTATTCCACACATCAAAAACATAACAAAGATCTTGAGAATATAGCCAGAGTCCGCCCGTTTCTCTCCCAGGCCAGCACGGAGGTGGGTTAGGCTTTTATCTCTTGTCGTTTAGGTTATTGTATTGCCCTGCTCTCTGGTCTTCCCAAAAAGGACATGTATAATCTACAATTAATTATTAGGTGGCATTCAGTTATTATGGCCCCCGATTGTGGAACAGCCTGCCGGAGAGCCTCAGGGCCGCAGAGACTGTCGATGTTTTAAAAAAGAGGCTCAAGACCCACATTTTTAATCAAGCTTTTAACTGAGCTTGTTTAATTCTTTCTAATTCCTTTTATGCTCATACTCCTATTCTTACATTTTTTATTATTTTATTTTATATTATTTAATTTAGCTTTTACTTTCTTAATCCATCAGCTTTAGCCTTTTTACCTTTTACCCTATCATACTGTTTTATTGTTTTATTTTAATGTTTTAGTCCTTTTTATTCCCTCAGTCTTTAGCTTTATACTTTTATCTTATTTTACTGTTTTAGTCCATCAGATTTCCAGTGTTTCCCTAATGGGGGCCTACCACACCGGGAGTTGTTTCTGGTCTACCGATGGGGGTGCTGTCCCGTGGGGGGGGGCGACACCCGTTCCGACGGTCCGCCATTCCGACCGGGTTATGGTTAAGGTGCGTTCACACCGGACCTTTTATTTTTGTCGCTGGCGACAAGTTTACATATTAAGTTAATGCAAACGAGCGACTGAGCGATTAATCGCTCAGGCGAAATGTCGCTGGGGCTCTGAGCGACAGCATCCGAGCGACGGAGCGAAAAAACGCTCTGTCGCTCGAGTTGAGAAGCCCCAACTCTCTGGCCGTCAGTCGCTTGTCGCTCAGTGCTGACTGGCTGCCGTAATCTATATGTAGGCCTAATTATGACAACTACTGAAACCATGTAAACGTAATACAACTCCACCGGTCCGGAAGAGCAAAGCCGGCTTTACGTTGACACACACACACACCGGAGAAGAATTTGGCCAGGCGCTCCTCAGCTGGGATGGAGCGCCTGTAGTTGGTGTCCAACCGGGCAATTCCTGCCTCCGATTCTCGCCAACAGCTCGTCAAACTGGGCCGTTGTCAGCCGCGTATACCGTTGAAAACGGGAAGAAATGAGCGCCTCCGAGCGACGTGAAATTCACTGGAATCGCTTGAATGACGTTATCAGAGCGATCTGTTGAATTGTGCCGACGAGTGACTGCAGCTGAGCAACCGAGCGATTTTTTTGGAGCGACATGAGCGACAGCGACAAAAATAAAAGGTCCGGTGTGAACGCACCTTTAGGGTTTCAGGTTCGGAATGGCGACCTTTTTTCAAAAATAATTGAGGGCCTGCATTCTGAAACATGAAAGTGAACGTTCGGAATGCCGCCCTGGACCCGTCCCGTGGACGGCTCTGGCCCGGGTGGCTAGAGGGCTCTGCACCTTGGTGTGGAGCCTCCTGTGTGCCTGGCTGGGGTGGTCCCTGTGGCGGCGCCCCCTGCGGTCATGGACCATGATTCCTCTCGGTGGGCCCAGCCCCCAAAGGCAGCTTCTTCCTCACCTCAGGTCTCAGTGCCCAGCCATGTCTCCTCAGTGACAGCTAGTGTAGTTGTGTGAGTGTGAGCATGTGGGTATATCTGTGTGTGTGTGTGTGTGTGTGTGTGTGTGTGTGTGTGTGTGTATGCCTGCGTATGTGCCTGAGTGTGCAGATGTATTTGTGTATCTCTAGCTGTGTCCAAATTCAGGGGCTGCAGCCTTTGAAGGGCGCATTTGAAGGCCAACTACGTCACAACGCTGCATGAAAACTGTCCAAATTGAAAGGCTCCTTCAAATGCAGCCTTCTTTTCCTTCTTTTTGGAGGACGCACCGCTACTACCCTTCGCGGCCTCACATATCCCAAGATCCTTTGCGCACCGCTGCTCAGTCCCAAAAAAGAAGAGGGAAAGCAAAAAAAAATGGCGACATCAAGTGGCACAGACTTGACATTTAAATGTAATGTAAGTGTTGTTCAGATATGTTAAACTTGGAAAACCTACAAATTTTAACCTTCAGTTAAAATACGTGACGCTGGTAATGCATTAGCATTATGCTGTTGGAAGTAAAGCCTTCACTTTTAAAATGTTAGACGTTCAGAAAACCATAAAATCCATTCAGTCAACTCTCTTTCGCGATCCTGGGCGGCAGAAATCGTGACGTAAAGGTAAGGGGCGGGAACATCTGGTGACGCAAACCAAGAAATACTCCGAAGGCTGGACCGTCCAATTTAACAACGGTTGACGCGGCCGTCGAAGGACTCTCCGAGGGACGGACCTTCGGAGACCGCAAAGACCGAGTCCTTGGAAGGATGCAGCCCCTGAATCTGGACACAGCTTCTGTGTGTATATTTCTGGGGTGGGAGGTTTGGCTGTTCATGGTTTTTCTTTGTTGTTTATTGTTCTTTATTCTAATGTAAATTGGATCTTTTTATTAATCAGAATTAATAATTATCCCTGATGATCATTCATTATTATTGATAGACACATTTAACCCAAAAGTCCTTATTACTGTTGCATGAAGCACAACAAACTCTACCACATTTATGTTATTAGAAAGAATAAAATGGTATTAGAAGTTATCAGGAAACATTTGTTCAACCAAGAAACTCTTGTTTTCACTCTGTTAACTGATAATAATAATAATAATAATAATAATAATAACAACAGTGTAATATGAGGTGGGTATCATACTGTGAAACTCTCAGAGCGTTACAACCCCAGTCTGTGAAACTGTCTGTGTTGTGGAGCGGTTCCTCACAGAGCTGGGAGGCGTCACGGAGACACAAAACACATTTGTGAGCACATGAAGACATCAGATCATCAGCTTTCTGCTCAGCTTCTTATTTATTGTCGTCATACAGCAGGTTATGATCCACATTAAGGTTTAAACCTCCACCAAATATCAAGATAGTGCAGAGATGAACACACCGTGAGACTACACATTTATCTTTATCCATTAAATGTTTCCGGGCCGACTTTCCTGCTGGCACACATGGAGCAGCAGTCCAGCTGAAGGTTTCCCTGCTGGTGGTCAGTTCACCAGTTCAGCCTGAAGTCCTGACACGTTGGTAATGTATATTCATATTTGGGATGTTACATATTTGTGGGTTGAGCCTGATTCAATCAGTTGTGTGCTGGTCACAGGCCTGTAACTATGGACGCACACAGACTTACTCTTTTGGCTGCACCACCAACTCCCTCATAAGCTCCAATGTTCATTTTGATCTACATTTCTGAAGGACAGCAGACGGCACCAGCTTTCTAATTCGCTCATTCCCTCATTTTTCACTCTAAAGATATTAAATCTACACCCAGGCGTTCAGCAGCTTCTCCCCTCGCTCACGATGAACACTTTAGGCTGTAGCAGTTACTTAGTGCTGCAGCATTAGTATGGGAATACGCACCACGCTACATTTCTTGAGAACTGTGCTAGTTTGTCGTACACACCTCAGCCTGTCTGCAGCATTCATCCCTGCTGCTGCTGCTGCTGCTGCTGCTGCTGCCAGACACCACAGATGTGTTCACAAACATGAGCTGGTGTGCTGGTGGACTGTGCTGGGAACCAGTTTCAGGAAAATGCGGCCCATTAAGAGATTACATGCTTAATGATAGAAAGAGAAAGAAATCACTAGAGATCAACTGCTGATATTCTGCTGTACGATGGTCCTGGAGATCTACTGCACAGGAGGGATCTTCATGCTGATGCTCTTCAGGGAGTAGTTATAGCCCTTCCAATGGTGCCACTCCACTCCAACAGCATAGAGAGTGCCATCAGCTCCCCAACGATAAACCCCGTTTGGATTTGTGAAGTGTTCATATATGTTGTCTCTCTGCCTAAATAACCCTGTTGAGTGTGTGTGTGTGATTGGTTGCAGGTGTGTGTGATTGCAGGTTGCCCAGGTGAGCTGATTGGTTCCTGCCTGGAAGCCAAGGGTTTAAGGTCCGGCTCCTCTCCAGTTCCTGTGGGCTCTCCTCTCTCAACCAGACTACCAGCATGTACATTTGTGGACAAACTATGTTTGTTAATAAAACCTTTAAAAACGCTTTGCTGCTGGTGGTGCTTGGGTGAACACTTCACAAATCCAAACGAGGGGGGTCTCACTTTCATGTTGCGCCAGGGCCCTGGTCGTAACAATTGGAGGCTCGTCCGGGACGGAACCACAAGTGACCCAACAAAAGGTGAACTGCCACTACCACACCCAAAATGGACACCTTGTGATCTCCAACCACACGTTACTGTAAAGGAGTGTAACAAAAGAGACAAAGTGACCAAACGAATTGGGAAGCCACACCCACCACTCAAGATCCACTGATCTGTGGAGTGTCTCCATCCCAAACACTGACTGTAATTAAACTAAAGCAGCAACACCTACATGACCACACCAAAATTGGACTGCAACAACCACCACACAAGAAGGCGTCACTGTGTAGTCAATACTACACACAAATGTTGCCAGCTTACACTTAAGCTGCAACGACAAGTGACCCAACAAAAGTGGAGCACAGCCACCACAAAAGGCCACAAACCACCAGTTACTGCAAAGTTTTAACCACAGCCACACATCACAACATGACTAAAGTAACCAAAACAAAAGCAGCCATCTCACACAAAAAAAACAAGTTACTGTGCAAAGTATAGAACGAAGAAAAACAAATTGTCGAGACACCCAGACTTTACCTGCCCACCAAGATGAATAACTCACCTAGCTAGTCTTCAGTGGCTTGCCGAGCTCGAGGCATCTTTAAACGCTGAACTCAGTGCATCACCGAAGACCAGGAATCTAGTCAGCTGCGATACACTGAAGCGTGCCCCCACTCAGGATTACCACCAAAAATAAAAAGGCAAAATAATAAAGTGGCAATTCTTGAATTTGCCCAGCAGCTATCTAGTCAGGGTGTTCAGTCAAAAACACAACTCAACATGCAGCAACAACAAAATATTTAACAAATGAGATGACCACTAAACTTAACTAAAGGCTACTTACACAAACTCAACCACACTAACCTCACCTCATGGGCATTCAGATCCCGGACGAGCACCCATTGTGTCATAGCCCTGGCTCAGAGAGCAAGACAAAGTGGGAGACCACACACCTTTAAAGTAACTTAACTGAAATTTTATTTATAAATGTTACCCAAAACAACATAATAAAGAAGTCTGTAATCTGTACAAACAACACAAACCAAACAGGCAGCACGTGGTCAGGGAGAGAGACAATGGGAATGAGGAGCCAGCTAAATAACCTGGGCCCAGGCTGCCCAGGTGAATCTCATCCAATCAGCAGCTCCACCCATCTACCTGAAATGAGCCTGCAAGAAAAAACAAACAAAGGACGACCAGGAGAGGGCGAGGTCGTCACACAAGTCTTGTACCAGAACGCTCCCAGGTATGACCTGGCACAGTTCGAGTCTGAGGTGTCCTGGTCTTTGTCGAAGGTGGAGAACTTTTGTCCGTTGTGATAACTCAGGGAGTTTCCTACAGAAACACAAACAAGAACCACAGTGTTGGTAAATGTGTATAAACTTTAAACATCAGCGTAACTTTAAAAACTTCATGGATTCATCAGATGGACTGAAGGGACAGTTATGGTCTGGACAGCTGAAGTCCTCCTCATCAGCAGGCCGACCTTTGATGGACTCAGTGTTCGTCTGAATCAAACTAGGGACAAGAAACGGCTGATTTTTCATTTTATCTCAAAACAATAAGGTCCTGAGATTGTTGAGAGCGGACCACAATAAGCAGGGCTGCACAATTAATGTAAATATAATCAGAGTCACAATGTGACCGAGTGCAACGTCCAAATCACAAGAAGCTGCAGTTTCTGCATAAAGATTAAGAATACCGACTATTTATTATACCAGAAGAAGACTGGGTATGTCCCAGTGTGAAGTACAGTACAGTACACTGAAGTACAGTACAGTACACTGTGAAGTACAGTACACTGAAGTACAGTACAGTACACTGTGAAGTACAGTGCAGTACACTGAAGTACAGTACACTGTGAAGTACAGTGCAGTACACTGAAGTACAGTACAGTACACTGTGAAGTACAGTACACTGAAGTACAGTACAGTACACTGAAGTACAGTACACTATGAAGTACAGTACAGTACACTGAAGTACAGTACACTGTGAAGTACAGTACACTGAAGTACAGTACAGTACACTGTGAAGTACAGTGCAGTACACTGAAGTACAGTACACTGTGAAGTACACTGTGAAGTACAGTACACTGAAGTACAGTACAGTACACTGTGAAGTACAGTACAGTACACTGAAGTACAGTACACTGTGAAGTACAGTACACTGAAGTACAGTACAGTACACTGTGAAGTACAGTGCAGTACACTGAAGTACAGTACACTATGAAGTACAGTACAGTACAATGTGAAGTACAGTACACTGTGAAGTACAGTACACTGAAGTACAGTACAGTACACTGAAGTACAGTACACTGTGAAGTACAGTACAGTACACTGAAGTACAGTACAGTACACTATGAAGTACAGTACAGTACAATGTGAAGTACAGTACAGTACAATATGAAGTACAGTACAGTACAATGTGAAGTATAGTACAGTACAATATGAAGTACAGTACAGTACACTGAAGTACAGTACAGTACAATGTGAAGTATAGTACAGTACAATATGAAGTACAGTACAGTACACTGAAGTACAGTACAGTACAATGTGAAGTACAGTACAGTACTATATGAAGTACAGTACAGTACACTGTGAAGTACAGTACAGTACAGTACTATATGAAGTACAGTACAGTACACTGAAGTACAGTACAGTACAATATGAAGTACAGTACAATATGAAGTACAGTACAGTACACTGAAGTACAGTACAGTTCAATATGAAGTACAGTACAGTACTATATGAAGTACAGTACAGTACACTGTGAAGTACAGTACAGTACAGTACTATATGAAGTACAGTACAGTACACTGAAGTACAGTACAGTACAATATGAAGTACAGTACAATATGAAGTACAGTACAGTACACTGAAGTACAGTACAGTACAATATGAAGTACAGTACAGTACACTGAAGTACAGTACAGTTCAATATGAAGTACAGTACAGTACAATGTGAAGTACAGGTACCGAGGTCCTGGCTGTGTACATCGCGTCGTCAATATTTAATCTGATCTGAGCATCGTGGTCAACTCTCTAATGTCGATGGCGTCTGGTGCTGCGTGAAGAATGAGTCACAGCCCCGGCGTCGGCCTACTGACCCGCCCCTCCGTCGATGAATCCAGACACCTTCAGTCAATATCCGTCACATTCTCCTCCAACAGAGAACGAAGTGTAACGAGCAAACGCTGTTTTCCCCCCAAAGTCCTCCATCTGGACCAGGAGCTCAACTTTACGGCCTTGTGTCAGGTGGTGGATGTTGTCAAGCCCTGCACACACACACACACACACACACACACACACACACACACACACACACACACACACAGTATATCAGCACAGTTACAGGTGTGTGAATAATTAAATTACATTTGAATTGAGGAAGAACTGACTGATCTGAAGACCTCAGCCAGTCTCTTTCCTGGATTTACTCTATAGTTTAATGTTTCTACTCAACAGTGACTTTCACACGGACCACGATGAGGTCCACTTCAGTGTTGTTGGGGGCGGTTCTGACTTTTTTCTTAGAATTTTCTTTTCTTTTCTTTCTTTACAGTGGTCCTAATCCTGATTTCATGAGGTCTCATGATGGTGAGTTTGGTTTCATCCCTCACCGAGCCAGTACTCTCCATCAGCGCACCCAAAGCCCGTCTTGTACTGATCCCAGGGCCTGTAGAAGTTCACCGAGCCGTCCATCCTCCTCTGGAACACCTGGAGGGACGAACACACAGCTGACAGCTCAGGTTTCCACAGAGTTTTACTGGTATGTGATTTATTGTGATGGGGCCTCGTATTGAGAACCACTTGGCTGTGACTGGATGAGGTTCAGTTAAATACTCACCGTCCACCCTCCTCTCAAAGAGTCCATGTCACAGTACACCTACACACAAACACAGTCACTCATTAGTAAAAGTCACAGCTGCTTAACTGTATACATGTGAGGCTGTGTGTGCCATGAGGGGTTCATGTCATAAAAATCACTTGATAATTACTGAAAGGACGAGATTTGGATCAAATACAACAGAAAGTATCAGGTAATACATGTTATGATCCTCTGATCTGACTCAGCGTCCATCTCAAAAGGAAAACACCTTCTGGTTTAAATAAATGTAACCTGCGACCCAGAGAGGATGAAGAGTACCTGGACAGCAGAACTGGGTCCGGCAGGATAGATGGTGTAAACACCACTGGGTTGTTTCTTGTCCACACGGATGACACTGCAGTCCTTCGGCTGCTTTTTAATGCAGCTGGTGAGCGCTGGAGCCAGGAGGAGGACGACGACTGAGAGCAGCTGAACAGAGGAGATGTTGTCATTTGGACGAGGTTTGAATCGAACACACTGATTCAGCAGTTTGGCTTCTAGTTTCAGGGCGGTGTGGTCAAAGTCAGATATCACGAGCCTCTTCACAGTTTGATAGAATCACATCTGTCTAATACCAGTTCACAGACTCACCTTCATGGTCAGTCAGTTTTTGCTGGAAGTAATAAACTGCTGATGTGGATCTGTCAGAGGCTCTGAAGACACAATAAGAAGTAAATCAGAGAACAGATTGTGTGACTGTAGAAAGGCTTCGTCTGCGTCACTCCCCATGAAAATACACTAAGCTCAGCACAACGGGGAGTGGGGAGTGACGGTCGGAGCTTCCCCACAGAACTGCATCAAAAGTCAGCTGGAGCAACGTTCACCATCACCGCAGATTGATGCATGGAAATAATCACAATCTGCAGCGTGACCAAAAGTTTACAACCTTCAGCTCAACTTTTTGCTAATTCCATTGTTTTGGGTCGAAGGAAGAATCCCAAAAAGACAATAAGTTAGATTGTCTCCTGGTCGGATGCTCACCTGTCTGAACTCACCTGCAGGTTGAACTGAAGAGGCTTCACCTTCAGAGGAAACAGAGACAAACTGCTGCTTCTCCTTCAGTCTGTCGCAGCCTCACGACTTCACGTCTTATATCTACAGGAGGCACCGTGGCGTGACAACAGGCGGATCTTTGAAAACACACATTCAACAAATACACAATTACAAGGAACTCTGCAGGTCTGTATCAATTTCAAAACAAATATTCTAATGTCAAGTCAGCCAGATATTTGTGTGGCTTTTTGTTTTCTGTACCTTTATAAGATGGCGACAGCTGGAGATTATGATGGGAGAGAGAGAGCGACGACACGCAGCAGAGGGGGATATTTATATTATATTACATACATTATAACTACTGTTCCCGTTCGTCTTCAGACGGACCTCATTTTCTTTTGTAACATGAGTCTGTGTTTCTTTGTGTACCTGTGTATGTGATGTTTAAAATGATCCGTCACTCCATCTAATAACTGCTCAGTTTTCCCTGCTAATAATCTATAAAATACATGAAAAAAAAAGTTAACTGATGGAACAAATGAGCTTTTTATTAAAGTCACAGTCATCACATTCTACAAAAGATAAACACCATCACTTTTACACCACAGTTAGCGTGTATGCAGGTTTTTGAAACAGGTAAACCTACTAAAAACAGCTGACTGATTCTTCTCACATTGCCGAGAGATGAGTTTGCATTTCTGTGTTTTTTTCCCTTGTGTCACATTTGTCTTCTAGAAAAAAGGTGTGTTTAATGTCAGAGGGAACGGTTCAGGTGTTGGAAAGATGAACATGAAGGAAATGATACTGTGTAATGAAACTGACACTTTGTGTCGTCCTTGTGTCAATATTTGATGTTCTGTCTGAAGTCAACCGGGCCATCGTTCAGCAGTATGCTGCCTGTTTCGTATCCTATTCCATGGGAGAGGTGAGTGCATCATCACCAGGAACTGAATCTGTGATCCAGCCGAGCTGTTAAATAACAATAATAAGTTTGACTTTGAGATCAATGTGGTTGTTCAGTATGCTAACTTATTCCTGCGTCGTTTAATTTGTGACGCTCGAGTTAATGATCAGAATCAAGCGTTTTGTCAGAATACGGCCGGTGGACGTCTCTAAACTCAGGAAGTCGAACTCTTTCGTCTTCAAACCGCACCGAGCAGCTTTCATAGTTGAACAGGTCTCTGCCATCAACACTTCGTCCAGATTTCTTGACACATCCATGCTTTAGCTACTAGCTACCGTTAGTTAGCTCAGTTGGCCATGTGGCTGGTGGCCCTATAGCAGACTGGTTCTGAGCAGCCGGGGAGTGTTGGTGGTTACAAGGCTGAAAACAGAGCTCAGCAGTCTGCCAGTGAAGACGTCTGGACAACAGACTGGGACTGAACTCAGCCTCTGAGGGCAACGAAGGTCAGCGTGAAGACAGGGGACACAGTACAGAGGTGATTTACTGTCCGTCAGTCGGTGTCCTTCACTCTGTATATATTCTTATTGACTTGAAAATGATCTTTTAAACTGACAAACATCACCTGTGTGATTCATGACAGAATTCAAACAGGATCGATACATTATTTGTCTCTCTTCATTCACTACCAGACAAAGGTTTGATCAATAAGGTCCATGAGGGGAACAGAAGGGTCGGGGCTTCAGCTCTCTTTGTTGGTGTACGATGGTCCTGGATATCTACTGCACTGGACTCTGGGCCGACGGAGAACGAGGAGTAACGAGCGAACACTGTGTTTCCCTCAAAGTCCTCCATGTCGACCAGCAGCTCGTAGTTCTTCCTCTGAGTCAGCTGGAAGAGATTCTCAAGACCTGAAACAAACATGAACATATATTAACAGAGAGTTTCATGAGGTCTCATGATGGTGAGTTTGGTTTCATCCCTCACCGAGCCAGTACTCTCCAGCAGCGCTCCCAAAGCCCGTCTTGTACTGATCCAAGGGCCTGTAGAAGTTTACCGAGCCGTCCATCCTCCTCTGGAACACCTGGAGGGACGAACACACAGCTGACAGCTCAGGTTTCCACATGGAGTTTTACTGGTATGTGATTTATTGTGAAGGTCCAACAGGAAGTGTTCATTCTGAAAGTCGCTCTCACCGTCCATCGTCTTCCCTGTGAGTCCATGTCACAGTACACCTACACACAAACAGTCATTAGTGAACATGAAACTTCAGTAAAACTGTCCAACTGTACTACAACCAGTACTACTGCTACTACTACTGCTACTACTGCTACTGCTAGTACCACTACTGCTACTGCTAGTACAACTACTGCTCCACTGCCTGCCGATCAGAAGCAAGGAGGAGGATGACTGACAGCAGCTGGACAGAGGACATGTTGTCATGTTGTTTATTAAAAACACTGTGTACTGTTGGATCATTTGGACTTTGCAGCCAGAGCAGGGAGACCCGGCTGTGGTTAGTGCTGATCCAGATCACGTTTTTACACAAACACAGGGTGGATGTTTAGCGGAGTCGATGCACATTTAACCTGCGTTAGTATCTCTCTCAGGCGAGGTGAGTCTTTGTGAAGCATCATTCAACTAACATCAAATTAGCCGTGTAGCAAAGCAAACTACCAATAACCTGACCTGAGATCACAATAACACCCAAACAGTGAACAAACACATAGATTGAACACGTGCATTACATCAACCAAAGTTAAAAGTCCTTTGCTTAGCTGTGCTATGCTATGCTGTGTGCTATCTAGGCCCAGTTCAACATTACCAGTCTTTAAAGAAAAAGTGCTGGTGGTTCTTTGGCTGATGAGCCATGCAGGAGAACACTGGGATTCCAGTGTTGAACAATGCTGTTCTTGCTGTGCAAGGTCTGATGAAAGATGGCGGATGGAGGAAACTGGTCGCTCCTTTCTCTTGCAGGGATAGCAGCTCAGTGCTAACTTACTTCGTATTCCTGGATTGTGGAGTTAGCTGGTAAGCTTTGCGTTGCAGCTGCTGGTGCTAAGTAACCTGGAACAATAGTAGGATCTTGCATCACTGCTGTGTGGAGAAGTTCCTTGGGCCTGCTGGGAATGCAGCTGGCAGCTCTCAGCAGCTGTCAGGCCCAGAAGAATCCAGCAGAACAGAACTTGAGGGCAGGAAGCCCCGTGAGGAGAGGTGGAGAAGAGAGAGAACAAAGGAAGCAGCTGGAGATTTGACTATCTGCTCAGAGGGGGTCTGTCACCCTGACCAATAGTAGCTCAAAGCTGAATGTGCGCCTAGGTGTGAAGACTGAAGAATTCTGGGAAACTGAGTTCAGTTCAGCGTCCATTTTGAAATCCACAGTGAACGACTTCATCTGTGGGTGCAAACCATGCTTGGTGGTGACATTTAAGTCATGTGACCTTGATGTCGTCTGTTTGTAGCCTAACATTAGCTTTTTACTGCTAGAGATTTAATTGAGGCTCCAAACATCACAAAGTGTTGTTTGTCTGTGAAGATTATCTTGATGAACAAAACCTGGAAGGATCAGAAACTTGTGTTTGACACAGATTATTTTCTGTAATAATCCCACAGAGGAACCAGAGTGATGCTAACTTCAGTGAGCTTCAGACATCCCTGTGGCTCGTTATTGAGGAGAAAAAAAATGGCACGAGGTAACAGATGCCACACAGACCATATTCACATGGCGGCCATTTTCCTCTGACATCACACTCTGCGGGAAGCTCAGATGTCGTACTGCTTTGTTCATATTAATGTAGGCAATCTGACAAGTTATCATTTCACGGCTTCCACTGTTATGAACAAAATCTATCAGAGAAAATACAAAAGAGAAGTGTTTATTTAATTTACAAGAGTGGATTTATTTAAAGTAGATTTGTATGATTTTCTGAATATTAATACAGAGATGTTGTTGTTTTGCATGTTTACACAATAACAGGGCAGCGAGGGTGCAGCTCTACACTGTAACAGTTATTACCATGATATCACTTATTTTCTAATTGCAGTAAATTCAAGGTAGTATACTGAAATTATTACATGTTAATATAGATGAAAATCACAATAATTCTGTATTTTGTGTTTTTACAGTAACCTGCACACGACTGTACTGTGAGGAATACAGTATTGATGTGAATTAACATTATTAAACTGTAATAAGCATCAGTCGTTATATCAAATATATGCAATTAAAGTAAATCTACAGTAATATTACAGCAATATATTGTGTTTTCACCTTAACCCAAACATATTGCTTGTTAGCATGTTGTTAGTCTGTTAGCATTTTTACCTTGTCTGACCCCTTGTAGGCCTGTTGTTAGCCTGTACCATGTGCCCTTTTCTGGATCAGCTGTAGGCCTGTTAGCATTTTGTTAGCATTTGAGCATGTCACCTGTTACATTAAGACACTTTTGTCCAATTAACTTTCAAGACGTGGGTGCAGGAAGAAGCGCTCCATCTCATGACCGGTGGGAAACACAACCCTCACAGATAATGAAAACATGGAGTGAAAAGCTCTCGAAGAAGGAAGACCTTGAGTTGAGACTGTTTTATAAACTGCTGTGATGTGTTCAAGGTCAAGAATAAATGGTCTGAATGGAAAACTAAACAGCTTGCTGACAGTCTGAATTAATTTACTGTGGCATTATTACTCATGTAATCACCGATCTATAATCAGTGGAGCTCAGGTGTGTGACCTTTGGAGTGGGAGAGGAGAAAACCTGTTTATCAGTTCGATAACAGCTGAACTGCTCAGAGCTGTTCAGACCTCAGATCAACACAAACACACTTTCTCTCCGTGGTTTTATGCTGAAGGTGAGTACGACTCTCGTCTCAACACAGATTGTGTTTCATTTCATGTCTGACCGCGGCTGTGTGTCCTCTGTGGCGTCCTGGAGTCCAGGATGATGCTGTGGCTCAGTGGGAACAGGCCTCAGATCGTAACTGTGACGTTTAAAGATAAATAGTTAACCACAGTGGTTCCTTCCTCGACACTTCAATAGAAATGTGTT
The DNA here is from genome assembly GCF_965226575.1 of Pagrus pagrus. NCBI lineage: Eukaryota > Metazoa > Chordata > Actinopteri > Spariformes > Sparidae > Pagrus > Pagrus pagrus. Next base: position 719,013 of record NC_140208.1, read on the forward strand.
TAGCCATCCAATGAGCTGAGGCAAAACTCAAAGCTAGTTTTAAAAAAGTGTAAAACTGAACGAACACCTCAGATATTACTCCTTTTAATGCCGTTACCTTGAGATTATGATTTTCTTGTTTTGTTATCTGAAGGAAGCGATCGCTGTGGTCTGGAGATGAAGAGATAATCATCTGTTATCAACACAAAGCTAAAGCTTCTTTTTGATCGTGAGCAGTGCCGTGGTGCAGAGATGACCTCTGTACCGACTCATTTCCGACTCATTTATTGATTAACGCATCAGATTGGATCATTTTTATTGAGTACACGTGACAAACTGAGCTATAAAACGCTAATAAAGTGTGGCGTCACAGTCAGCAGGTGTCTGTAGGCTGTAAAACTGTATGCATCTTTACCCAACATCAACCTGCAGTCTGTTCTCCACTGTGTGTCTGTGTGTGTTGATGATTACTGATTGATCGATCGATCGATTGGTCCCTCCTGTGCTGACAGACAGACAGACAGACAGACAGGATGGGGCGCAGGAAGTCGGTGTGTTGCGGTTGTTCTGCTCTGGAGGTCACGCTGGCCATCCTGTTCGTCATCATGACGGCCGTGTGTGTGACACTAGTGGCGATGATGTTTACCTGGAAAACAGACACAGGTGAGCGCGCACACACACACACACACACACACACACACACACACACACACACACACACACACACAGTAAACTATATTAAAGGTGCTATCTGTAAGAATGATCCTCTCAGCAAAGTGGAGGCAGCGTATCAGCAGGTTTGGGGAGGAGACACCCATCAGTCTTAACAATAAATAATAATACCTTCAGTAACGTGACGCTGCCTTGACGAGCTGCTGCTGAACAGATGTTCACAGCTGCTGAAAAGAAACGTGAGTTCAGCGTCACGCTGCTCTTTGCTTTACTCGTCAGGAGCGGTCTGCAGCGATGCAAAGCAACAGCAATGTTTTCTCTGGTTTTGCTTCTTTTAAGTTTTTATGGTTTTGAGCTAAATGTTTGACATGTCGCTCCTTTAACATCTACAACAGGAAGCATCAAACAGAAACACTCATCGTACGTCACAGGCACGGTGACCTGATGTATCAGAGCATACTTCTAATCCTTATACTGCTCATTCATTCATGAAGATTCAGGTGGAGTGGATGTTGCTAACACTGCTTTTATTGCTTAGCTCGCTCAGCTAACGCTTCAGTTATCGTGCTGTTACTTACACTATTAACTGTTAACTTACTTACACTGACGATCGTTTCCCCAGAGACCTCCCCAAGAAACGAAGACAAGATAATAATAGAGCACAAAATGTGGATTCATCCGCTGCTGAAAATAGTCCCCAACAAACAGCACTCCTCCTCCTCCAACGATGCATTTCCTCCTGTTTGTCTGATGAAAAAGGAGAGTGAGCGGCTGTTTTATGAACCGCTTTAAACATGAAACTATAAATTTGTGTTTTAAAAGATTTATGTGTTCAGGAGGAACCAGTGGAAGTCTGACAGCACTGTGAGAAGACCAACATGTTGACAACAAAAATGTTGAATTAAATCCTACTTTGTTGTTACAGCATCAAGTGTGTAACTTCCTGTTTGTGGTGCAGTTATTGTTCCTCACACATAAAACAACCTGACGCCTCGAAAAGTTTAATACCTTTAATAAAAGACTCATTCGAAAAGATGAGTTTTTAGTTGTTTATGAAAGTTAATCAATCTAAAACTGATAAATCGCTTGGAAAACTTTCAGCCAAGGTGTGAAGAAGCATCTGTAATGAACTGAAACATGAAAGAGCTGCGGTATAGTCCTTTAAATCTAACAGCTGTCCGTCTGTGTTGTCCCGTCAGGTCCGGAGCCGACCCGTCCTCCCAGTCCAGAATTTCAGGACCCACCATACCTGATCGGAGTGGGCCGAGCCGACTGCACCGGGCCTCCGGCTGATATCCCTCTGGTCAGTACGCTGGTGCTGCCTTCAGGGCCTCCTCCACCGTCTGTGGGAACAATTACACATTTAATACATGGAGGAGGATTTAAACACAGACAACCTGAGTTCCTTTGGTCAGTGGGCATTAAATCAGAGACAATAATTGACGTCCAGGTGTCCACACTGAGACAGACATGATTTTAAAACGTCTCCCAGTGAAGTAAATGTATCTTTTGAAGCGGGCAGGTTCAGGGTAGGTAAGTAATCTAACATCGTCACACCTGGACTCGTGTACTATATAATACAATATCGTACGATACGATACAAAGTGATCAGTATGAAATATACGAAACTATACGAAACACCACACAGTGCAACGATACGCAACGATAAAGAGGGATACACTATTAAATGTAACACAATGAAATGAAATGATACGAAACAATATGAAGCTAAATGATATTTAAGGATACGAGACGATAATGAAGTGATGTGAAACAAACTGAAACAGCGAAACTGAGCGATACAAAATAAAACGTAATGAAACAAAATTATCTGATACAATAAGAAACGATACTAAACAAAACTAAAAGACAGAATAAAACTATATGAAACGGCGCAATATCAGATTTTCACTACGCTATTATCATTATATGACTTTTAAAAAAATCAAACTCTTGGCTCTGTTTACTGTGACTACTGTCACTGTCTCACTTTGGTAAATGAATAACTGAATGTATGAAGAGTCGAAGGTGTGAAAAGTGCACAGAAAGACGATTACACTCAGTGAGTTGATATCAAATAGATCCACAAACATCTGCACTGAACTAATCACATGATATCATCATATCTGTATTATTAACACACTATCAGTGTTTAATTTTTTCATGTGATCATCAGAACCGGTGCATCACCACCCGTCGACACAATATACTTTACTGTCCCTGTTATGGGTTTCCTGAGGACCGCAGGGAGGATCACAGACACTCTGTTCTGCAGGAAATCAAACTCCACCGTCCTGACGGGTCCGTCCTGACGGGGACGGGGACGGGGGCGGGTCCGTCCTGACGGGGCGTGGTGGACCAGATAATGTTTATGGTTTCTGTGCTGAGATATGAGTCTGTCAGTCTGCTCCTAGCATGGTGGTTGATTAGATCTCTGATGATGAAAAAAACAAACATATGACTGATAACGAGCGCGAGCACGAGGGCCTCTGTGGTGTTTGATTTCCAGGCAGGTGCAGACAGGTGAAGCCTCTCCTTCGTCTGGTGGAAAAAAAGAGTTGCTTCACCGAAAAATAAAAAAAACAATTACACCAAATATATTTGTTTCAGTTGATCACACCAGGTTGTGTATGTGTGTGTGTTCAGATGGGTTACGCCAACACTCAGCAGACGGCTGCAGGCATACACACTCGCCTGTACAGCCGAGCCTTCGTCATCGACGACGGGAGGCGGAGAGTCTTGTTCGTCACCGCCGACGTGGGAATGATATCACAGAGGCTACGACTGGAGGTGAACACACACACACACACACACACACACACACGCACACACTTGTATCCCACTACATGTCAGAGGTAAATATTGTACTTTTACTCCACCACATAAATAAATAACAGATTTGACATTATCACTCTATTATTTTGCAGACGTTAGCATGCTAACCAGCTAGCCCCGTCCCGTCTGTGGACGAAGTGCAAACAAACACTCCCCTGGACCTTGAGCTCCCATTTCAAACCGCTAGCTGCACAGCTAACTGAGCTAACTAGCTAAGGGTAGCTACAGTTAGCAGCAGTTAGCGGTTACTCTGGTGACTTGCTTGTTTTGAGTATGGATTTGACAGGTGGCCAGTTCTTACATGTTGCAGCTTTAATGTGATGGAGCTCAACACGGCAGGAACACGCTGCGTTAAACGTGACGCTTTATATTAAAGTTATAAAACAGAATCAATCAACACGAGAGATGAAGAACAGGAAGTAAAATGATAAAACTAAACATAAGTACAATGTGAGCAAATAATGTGTGTGTGTGTGTGTGTGTGTGTGCAGGTTCTGCAGGCCCTGCAGGTGAAGTACGGGGATCTGTACCGTCAGGATAACGTGGTTCTGAGCGGGACTCACACACACTGTGGACCGGCCGGATACTTCCAGTACACACTGTTCATGATCACCAGCAAAGGTTACATCAAGTCGTCCATCGAGCCGCTGGTCAACGGCATCGTCAAGGTGTGTGTGTGTGTGTGTGTGTGTGTGTGTGTGTGTGTGTGTTTGAGAGTGTGTGTGTGTGTGTGTGTGTGTGTGTTTGTTTGAGAGTGTGTGTGTGTGTGTGTGTGTGTGTGTGTTTGAGAGTGTGTGTGTGTGTGTGTGTGTGTGTGTTTGAGAGTGTGTGTGTGTGTGTGTGTGTGTGTGTGTGTGTGTGTGTTTGAGAGTGTGTGTGTGTGTGTGTGTGTGTGTGTGTTTGAGAGTGTGTGTGTGTGTGTGTGTGTGTGTGTGTGTTTGAGAGTGTGTGTGTGTGTGTGTGTGTGTGTTTGAGAGTGTGTGTGTGTGTGTGTGTGTGTGTGTGTGTGTGTGTTTGAGAGTGTGTGTGTGTGTGTGTGTGTGTGTGTGTTTGAGAGTGTGTGTGTGTGTGTGTGTGTGTGTGTGTGTGTGTGTGTGTGTGTGTGTGTTTGAGAGTGTGTGTGTGTGTGTGTGTGTGTGTGTTTGAGAGTGTGTGTGTGTGTGTGTGTGTGTGTGTGTGTGTGTGTTTGAGAGTGTGTGTGTGTGTGTGTGTGTGTGTGTGTGTGTTTGAGAGTGTGTGTGTGTGTGTGTGTGTGTGTGTTTGAGAGTGTGTGTGTGTGTGTGTGTGTGTGTGTGTGTGTGTGTGTGTGTGTGTGCTTCTCACAACATTTTATCTTCACATCATGAACATTTGTGGGAGATACGGACGGTACCGGTGTGAACAAGGACAGAGCTGAGCGTACAGAACTTCCTCCCGTCTATGACCGACCTGATGATCCGTTCATGTGTCGTCTCTGTTTTCACTCACGAACACAAACACAACTTAACTTTCCTCCCATTTTCTCAAAACATCCAGTTTTTAAAGAGAATCTTGGACCTTCAACATCACGCAGGCTGTTTCTTCTGGTGGAGCTGATGTTTTATTGTTTGATTATTCATATATGTCGTGAACACATCACGCTGGCAGGTACAGCTGAGAATAAAAACAAACACGGATCAGAACACGGGTCTGAGTCTCATCAGATGACTCATTATTCATGTGTGATTTAAAAAGAAATAACCGTAAATTTGTTTTTGAAACCAAAATCAAAGAGTGAATTCGTCTCCTCGCTGAGATCTTGTGACATGTAGCTTTATGTTACACAGATGCAACACACAGAGCTCTGGTCTGTAGTGGGGCACACTGGTCTCCAGTATATAGACAAAGCCCGATGTAGCATTTATTCAAGTCCCGCCTTGTTTCCAGAGTATAGACATAGCCCACGGGAACATGAGGCCAGGCAGGATCTACAGGAGCAGAGGAGAGCTGGACGACAGCAGCCTGAACAGGAGTCCTCACTCGTACCTCAACAACCCCGAGGACGAGAGACACAGGTGCACAGAGACACGGAGCAAATACATATGTACATATAGAGATCTGACTGGTGATATTGATTGGTGCTGTTATTGATCCTTTCAGGTACAAGCAGAACACAGATAAACAGGTGACGGTGCTGAAGTTCACTGATCTGGACGGAGACGGGATCGGTATGCTCAGGTACGGACGCACAGCACCCTCCCTTCATAAGAAATGACAACAACATGTCTGAGTATTAATTTTGTGATATTGATACCTGTCTTATCGGACAGAGGGATTTCATCAGAGACAAACTGGAGTCCAAACTCGTCTTGTTTTTTAGCAGAAATATAAAGTTCATGATGATGAAACATGAGCAGCAGTTATGAGGAGGACGAGGGCGCTTCATTAAATAACAGGATCCTTCTGAACGTTGACATGAAAACACTGACAACAGCTCTCTGTCCAATCAGAGATCAGCTCTGTCAGGACAGTTTCTGATTGGTCAAAGTCGTGAATTCATGTGTCAAAGTTCATTAAAGTTAAATCATCATGAAAACATGTCTGTGTTTGATCTGATCACTACATGCTTCTGTAATCTGAAAGGAACAGTTCACCCAAAACATCACCAGTCATCATCAGGAGGAGACGATGACTGAGCCTGACTTTATATCATCAGGAGGAGGTGATGGCTGAGCCTGACTTTATATCATCAGGAGGAGACGATGACTGAGCCTGACTTTATATCATCAGGAGGAGGTGATGGCTGAGCCTGACTTTATATCATCAGGAGGAGACGATGACTGAGCCTGACTTTATATCATCAGGAGACGATGACTGAGCCTGACTTTATATCATCAGGAGACGATGACTGAGCCTGACTTTATATCATCAGGAGGAGACGATGGCTGAGCCTGACTTTATATCATCAGGAGACGATGACTGAGCCTGACTTTATATCATCAGGAGACGATGACTGAGCCTGACTTTATATCATCAGGAGGAGACGACTGAGCCTGACTTTATATCATCAGGAGGAGACGATGGCTGAGCCTGACTTTATATCATCAGGAGGAGGTGATGGCTGAGCCTGACTTTATATCATCAGGAGGAGACGATGACTGAGCCTGACTTTATATCATCAGGAGGAGACGATGGCTGAGCCTGACTTTATATCATCAGGAGACGATGGCTGAGCCTGACTTTATATCATCAGGAGGAGACGATGGCTGAGCCTGACTTTATATCATCAGGAGGAGACGATGACTGAGCCTGACTTTATATCATCAGGAGGAGATGATGACTGAGCCTGACTTTATATCATCAGGAGGAGATGATGACTGAGCCTGACTTTATATCATCAGGAGGAGGTGATGGCTGAGCCTGACTTTATATCATCAGGAGGAGACGATGGCTGAGCCTGACTTTATATCATCAGGAGACGATGGCTGAGCCTGACTTTATATCATCAGGAGGAGACGATGACTGAGCCTGACTTTATATCATCAGGAGGAGATGATGACTGAGCCTGACTTTATATCATCAGGAGACGATGACTGAGCCTGACTTTATATCATCAGGAGGAGATGATGGCTGAGCCTGACTTATATCATCAGGAGGAGACGATGACTGAGCCTGACTTTATATCATCAGGAGGAGATGATGACTGAGCCTGACTTTATATCATCAGGAGGAGATGATGACTGAGCCTGACTTTATATCATCAGGAGGAGACGATGGCTGAGCCTGACTTTATATCATCAGGAGGAGGTGATGGCTGAGCCTGACTTTATATCATCAGGAGGAGACGATGGCTGAGCCTGACTTTATATCATCAGGAGACGATGGCTGAGCCTGACTTTATATCATCAGGAGGAGACGATGACTGAGCCTGACTTTATATCATCAGGAGGAGATGATGACTGAGCCTGACTTTATATCATCAGGAGACGATGACTGAGCCTGACTTTATATCATCAGGAGGAGATGATGGCTGAGCCTGACTTATATCATCAGGAGGAGACGATGACTGAGCCTGACTTTATATCATCAGGAGGAGATGATGACTGAGCCTGACTTTATATCATCAGGAGACGATGACTGAGCCTGACTTTATATCATCAGGAGGAGACGATGGCTGAGCCTGACTTTATATCATCAGGAGGAGACGATGGCTGATGATGTTTTGCGTGAACTGTTCCTTTAACTTCACCCTGGTCTGACTGTGGGTTTGACTCCGCCCCTCCTGACAGCTGGTTCGCCGTCCACGCCGTCAGCATGAACTACACCAACCGCATGGTGAGCAGTGACAACATGGGCTACGCCTCCTACCTGATGGAGCAGGACAAGAACCCCGGAGAGCTACCTGGACAGGTGACAACTGCCGTCTGACAGGAGGAGGGGCATGATGAGGTCACAGAGGTTTCACCTCTCAGGCTACAGCCAGGCTACTGTCCAACCCTCCAATTGGTCGAGGAGAGACAGTATGAGCTCGTCTCACGCTCAAAACAAATGTGAGCGTGATGACCCGAGCGTCCTGAACTGTTTCTGTTTCTGCTCCACGTCGTCCATCTGTAGTCGAGTCTCTCACTGAGATCTTTGAGCAGAGTTTTAGATTAACGACCAAAGATTTCAACCTCGATCTTCCTTAAAGGACCGACCCTGTTCGTTTATGTTCTGTTTGCATAAAAGTATTAAAATGACTTTATGTTGATGTACCAGCAACAGATGTCAGTAGTATGAGCTCACATCATGTCTCCCTGTCGTCTGAAGGAGCGCTGTGGGCTTCATCTGAAGTCATTTCTACAGCAGGAGCTCATTAGGAGAACGTGACATCTTTGTTTTTTTATTAAAAAGCTCAAACTGTGAAAGTCTCAAAACACTCCGTGCACGGAGGAGCGCAGTGTCCTCAGCCACGCCCCCTCATGGCAGAGAAGGGGTGGGGATCAGGTGGGCGGTGCCTGCTCAGGCCTGTGAGGGCTGAGCAATCAGAGCAGACCGGTCCTTAAAGAGACAGGAGTGTGAATAGAGGTGCTGCAGCACTGACCCGTACGGGAACAATAACAATAAGAGATGTGTTTTTTAGTGGACACCCAAAATTATATTTTCAATTTATGGTCCCTTGAAAG
>NC_140208.1:730121-740121 GCF_965226575.1 Pagrus pagrus
GGGGGCATTCAGGGACTCGGAGGTGGTGATCGCCGGCCTGAGTAACATCTACACTCACTACATCACCACCTACGAGGAGTACCAGGTACACAGTGAGGCTGTAATACTGCACAGCGCCACCAGGTGTGAATAATCCAAACTGCTGGTGAACGTTGTTACTTGTGTTCTTCAGGTGCAGCGCTATGAGGGCGCCTCCACCATCTACGGCCCGCACACGCTCAGTGCATACCTGCAGAAGTACAGAGGCCTGGCCAGAGCCATCGCACAGGTGAGACAGGACAGGTTATAATCAGGACTTTGAATCTGGAAGGAGAGGAAAGAAAACAGCTGATGGAGGAGAGCTGATTCTGTAAAACACTTACAAGACAGATGGACACTGTTCTCATCAAAACTCACACTCATTCCTGAGGCCTCACTCCGCTAACCCTCAACACAAACACATGATGCACACATGTTTACATTCAGTGTGACTTACACTTCCTGGGATATCATTATCTGTGATGCCCTTTCAAAATAAATGTCCATAGTTCCACTTAGAAATCAGAGAACCTTTACTCTGCAGAACTTGCCTGAGAAAAATCATGTTTTGAAGTTTTCGTCAGTATCAGTGATCCAGTGATAGTTGTCTGAACATCCATGAGTTCACTGCTAACAGGAAGTGCTAACAGCTAATGCGGCTACTATTAATGGAGACTACGTGACTAAATGTAAACAAATGTGGCTACTGTAGGTCCAAATTGGAATGTAAAGGTTTTCATGTTGCACGGTCCAAACATGGACGGTTCTGTCTCGTCATGGTTCTTGCGCTACTGGAGCATTAACAGTCGTGTGTGTTCCTGTTAATGTGTTTTCAGGACCGAGTGTCGGAGCTGCCCGTCGGCCCTCAGCCTCCCTTCTTTCAGAGCAATCTCTTCAGTCTGTTGGGTGCGGCGTCCGTTGATGGAAAACCAGTGAACAGCAGCTTTGGAGACGTCCTGGAGCAGGTTCTGCCCCTCTACAGACAGGTAGGACATGTGGCGTCCCTCAGGGTTCTGTACTCAGCCCACGCTGGTTTCAGTCAGAAGACTGCTGCGCTCCTCAACTACACTAACTCAGGGTTTTTATCTGGTTCTCAGGGTGACGTCGTCTCCGTCACGTTCGTAGCAGGAAACCCCCGACACTCCGGAGACATCGTAAGACCAGAACCTGCTTCTCATCTGTTTCGTTGCTCCTCAGCTTCTCTGTAGTTCAGTCTTCTGCCCTCCGTCCGCTCTGATCTCCTCGGTCTTCTCGTTTGTTGCAGAGAGATAAAACTTTTGTCACGGTGGAGATTTATGAGAACAGAACAAACACCTGGGAGGTCGTCTACACTGATGCATCATGGGAGACCAGGTAGGACAGTGTGTTAGGGACTTTCTATGTGAAGGCAGGTATTCAGATCCTTAACTTCAGTAAAATTATTCATACCTCAGTGTAAAAAATACATTTTCAAGGTTTTCTGAAATGTTTTTTCAAAAATGCAAATGAGGCTTTTAAATGAAACATGCAGTTTGGAGGAAGCTGCAGGTTCAAACTCCTTCATGATGTCGACAGAGTCAAAAGTTTAAAATATTATCCTTCATGTTTTTATGAATCAGGCTGTGAATGATTTCTGAGCAGAGCGCTGTGTGAGTCTGACAGCAGCTCGTCACCGACTTTAACACAGTTACTTTTTGTGTAACAAGTTTTCTGATATTTTATGTTGAAATATTTAAATGAGGCTCCTGATCTAATAGTCTGAGAGAAGACGGAACAAAGTCTTTAAATTGAACATGAAAATATTGATGTTTTCAGCTGCAATCAGGAGAAAATGTTAAAACAGTGAGAAATGTGGTGACAATGAGCCCAAAGTGACGCCTCCACCATGACTGTTCGGTCCAAAGCTCGACATTAATACACTTTCTTATAGATTAAATGAACAGGACAGAACGCCTGGTGTGACCCTTCACACCTGTGGGGACACTGCGAGGACCGGTTTGGGTTTTAGCCATTATTGAGAAGAGTATCAATAAAAACCTGGAGTCAGGGAACGATAACCAAACAGGAAAACAGTCTCAAAAAGTGGTGTTCGCTTGTAAACTGTAAACATTTATCAGATATTTCAAATGAAAGGAACAGTCAAGGAAATCATCTGAGTGCTGTTATCACAAATAATCAACGACCCGACCCGTCCAGCTGACACTGAATCACCATCAGCCTGCTGACGCTAACGTTTATATATTCAAATGGTTTATTAACCGAGGCGTCTCGCTGCAGGTTTCACTGGCTGAAGGGTTCGAACCGGCAGAGCAACTCCACGGTGGAGTGGCACATCCCGCCGTCGGCCCCCAGCGGCTCCTACAGGATCCGACACTTCGGACACTACAAGCAGCTGCGAAACCTGAAACCCGTCATCACGCCTTATGAAGGCGTGTCCGACATCTTCGAGGTCGCCGCCAGCTTTTACTATCAGTGACATCACGGCACCGGAAATACAGACAACAGCACTTCACAGGGAGGACTCTCCAGGACTCTCCATGACCTTCCAGGATAGTTTAATGACCTGAAACAAGCTCACACACCAACAAAAACACCAAAACTGTTCACAGTCCGGCTGTGACAAAACTACTGATGCCTCTCGTGTCACTTAATTCACTAAAAATGCCAAATTAATGAGTTGGTCCGGCCCACAGACAGAACTGAATCTCAGTCCAGATCCAGAACCCAGGTCTATGTCCAGCACCCACATCTGGACCAGAATTTGGTACTGTATGTCGGCAGTATGGCTACTGGGCCGGACAAACCTGTATTTAAATCACTTCACTGAAATCACTGCATTACACTGAAGACGTCAGAACTTTATAAAAATGTCATTTAATTTGTTTTCTTGTGTAAATTAAACATCACGAAGCAAAGAGCGTTTCTTCATCTTTTAAAGCTTCAAAGTACATTTATGTATTTATTCATGTATTTATTGTGAGTGTGAGTGGCTTCATGCTGCGACACAGAACGACTCCGGCAGATTAAAGGAGCTGCTGGCTGTCTGAACCGTCTGTGTCCACTGGGGGGCAGCAGAGACAAGCTGTGAGCACAACGCGGACATGTCGACCTCTCCTCAGCTGATCTATAGATCTATAGATCCATAGATCCATAGATCCATAGATCTATAGATCCATAGATCCATAGATCTAACACACACAGCAACGTGATCTGATGAATGTAAGTCCTGCTCTGCTTTGTTACTCTCTTTGTAGAAGTAATCGATTACCTTTAATGTGAAAATTGAAAACTTCTCAGAGCGTCTCCATCACTGACGACCTGCTCACTCTCGTTTCACCTCAGTTTCTATCACCTCACCTCCTCCCTCAGCTGCGTCTTCTTCTTCACACAGTTAGTTGAGAGCGAGCAGGAGGACAGCGCCTCGTCCTTCACACGCCTCCTGTGTGCTGCGAGCCTGCAGCCTGGTGTCACACTGACCTCAGGTCGGACCGAGCCGCTGTCCTTCAGGATGAACGCCTCTTCAGTCATCTTCAGGTTAATGTGCTGACGCTACAGAATAAAACTGACACAGCTGTTCATAGCAAAAATATTTATTTTAATCTCGTCTGTGTAGAAATCTGTCGAACAAACCAGAAGTGCACAACAACAGGAACATAATCAATCATCACAGCATGAATCCACGTAGAATAATGACTGCCGGGTCAGAACATCAGCACTGAGAGTCCACATCGTACCAACATGAGACTGAAGCTCAGAGGACCGACAGACAAACATTCAGTGTTCAGGTTGTCGTCACGGATGTTAATGACGTCACAGGAAGTCTTTTATTTATTCCGTCTTCATGACACGAACGCTCGCCAGGTCCAACAGCTCGTCCACCTGCAGACATCCTGACGTCAGCAGCTGAAGAAGACGGCGTGATGACTGAAAGCTCCAGAACAGTCGAGCTGAACCGAGGGAAGCGATTTGTCAAATAAAGTTCAGAACTCAAATTTTCTTTTTCTTCCTTTTGTTTTTTCAGCGGCTCTCGTCGTCTTCTGTACATTTCATTTCATTTTAAAGCAAAAACACGATGTCCTGGTTCAATCTGATCAAAGTGACGACGTTCTGCTGCTGACGGACAAACTGACAACAATCGGCCCAGAAACCTGCTGACGTTCATGAACTCTCGTCTGTCCTCCACCAGAGTAAAGTGCGTTCAGCTTCACACACACACACATAAAAAATGCTTTGGTCCGTTAAATGAAGCTGGATGGAGGAAACATGCTGACTCGTCTTTGTAAATCAACGCACGGCAGGATGCTGGTTTGAAGTTTCTTTAAACTTTATAAAACTCTGCTGAGTATTTACAGTTTTCACAAAGGTTCAGTTTGGAGAGGAAGCTGTGAGACATGATGACGTACCATGCTAATGCTATGCTAACATGCTACCTTAATGTAGACGTTTCCTTGTTAACTTCCAACATGCTAACAGTTACATTAGCATATCACAGGTGTGTTAGCATTTAATTCTAAGCACAGCTGAGTCATGTGGAGTTTGGCTAAGCTAACACTGGACATGAAACATTATCATGTTAGTTAACGTTGTAAGAGTGTTAGCACGTAACATTAGCACGAGTCTACTGTTAGCATGAAACATTTAGCACATTAAGGTAGCATCTTCACATTGAAATGGAAATGTTACCATAACATCTAACATTTGCATGTTAGCATGGAATGGTTAGCACGTGAAGGTAGCATGTTACCATTAAAAGTGAAACGCTGAGTTTGGTAACATTCGAGCATTAATATAACATGTGACCTTCACAAGTTAAATGCTAACATGCTAAGTAATTAGCATGTCAGTATATTAACATAGCATGTTAAAGTCAAAATATGATTCTCTCATTTACTTAACATGTTACCGTAACATTAGCACCGTAACTATAATATTAGCATGGTCAGGCTAGCTTCCCCCCCTTTTTCAAGTCTTTATGCTAAGCTAACCAGCTGGCTATAGCTTCACATATTTAGCATACAGAAATTACAGCGGTATCACTCATAAAATCTATTTCTCAGATACGCCTTTTCCAGGAAATTAGCTCTGGTTTATGATCTGGTTCTGTTGAGGAAGATTTGAGTGGAACCGTTATGATGAAGGATGCGTCATCAGAACAGACCAGAACACAAACAAACAGGTGCGGACCAACAGTTAAAGGTGAGACGTAGCTGTTCTCTTTCCAACCTGTTGAATAGGACACGCCCACTGATGATGTTTGGACTTCAGGTCAGTGAGAACCTGCATTTCTTGGGTTCCAGCTGGGAACCAACGTTTCTGGTTCCTGACCAGTTTATTTTGGGTTGAAACGCTCCAAATGATTCAAATTTAGGTGGGAGAAGAAGCTCCGTTCAACCCTCTGTTGTCTGATTGGACGAACACGTTAATGAAGAGTGGATCTGGTGTATCTCTGAGCTCAAACAGAACCGTCCCACCACCTCCTCTCCTCTGAACTGGAACATATAAAAGATCTTTTCTCCTCTCTGATGATCACATGAATCGGTTCTGGGAGCTTCTGTTCCCTCTCACAGGGTCTTGGTGACTTCCTGTTTGCTGAGGAGGACTTCCAGCAGGCGCAGCTTAGCTTTGAGCTGTTTGTATTCCTGGTACTCCTCCTTCATCAGAGTACGGTCTTCTTTCTGGCAGATTCTGTCAGTAAACACAAGAGTTTGTATTAGTGATGAACCACCAAATATAACAGAACCACGGGCCCAGGATCGATCCCTGTGGAGCACCTGGAAGAGCTTTGGACCTTTCTGACATGTGACCATCAACAACCAATCAAATCAAACATCTGTGTGACCAAACTATTCATTCACCGTCCAGTCTGACGCTGAAACTCGTCCTCAAACTCCCTCAGAACTTTACGCCTCGTCTTCTTCTCGGACCTCGTCTCCCTCAGACACTGCAGCAGCTGAGACCTGGAGGAGGAGGAGGAGGAGGAGGAGGAGGAGGAGGAAGCGGTGGTGGAGGAGGAGGAAGAGGAAGAGGAGGAGGAGGAGGAGGAGGAGGAGGAAGCGGTGGTGGAGGAGGAGGAAGAGGAGGAGGAGGAGGAGGAGGAGGAGGAAGAGGTGGTTTAAACATTCAGTGATACACAACAGAAGCTTTCAGACACACACACACTCACTCACTCACACACACACACACACACACACACACACACACACACACACACACACACACACACTCACTCACACACACCTGGAGGCCTCGTGCAGGTTGGCCATGGTCAGAGCAGGTTGTCGATGGACGGCTTTCACCTCGTCTATCGGGGACACGAAGGCGGGGTCGCTGTCCCGGTCGCTGTCCTCCTCGCCGGCAGCTGCTCGGGTCGCTCTGCGAGGAGGCGGGACGGGAGGTTCCTCGACCGTCGTGGAGCCCATCGAGTCTTCATCAGAACCGTCCTCTTCCTCCTGACGGACAGAACAGTGAAGAAGAGTCACTGAGGAGCTGCTGAAGCTTCAGTGTCCATCACGGCTGAATGTCACACTGTGACTCACTATGGTGGTGATGGTCGGGCTGGCACACAGTAAACGTTTGATCATCTGGTATCTGTCGTACAGAGGCTTCACCAGGCCTCGCTCCTGTTTGGTCCCCTGACAGAAGACAAGAGGACAAGAGGTTAATAAACAACATGAAGTCATTTAGTGGAGCACAGAGCAGTTTCATAGCACTGAAGAGAAGACTGTTGAAACTGGACTACATGGAGACAAAAAGTTTTTATGTTCGGTCTTATTTTAATTCATATCCAACATGTGAAGGTTCCTGAAGGATCTCCTGGACAGATTTTTGTTGCAAAGGTGCTTAAAAAGGTAAATGATGGATGAAAAGACAATATTCTCTTCAGATGACTTCATGCTGTTCTTCATGCTGCCCACCAGATGGCGCCATTACTTTACATGAGCGGCTGGTGACGAGACTCACCGGCCGGCCGTGAAGACTCTCAAAGTACAGCAGACATTTCTGCAGGGTGATCTTCTCCAACACCATCTGAGCCTGAGTCATGTCCTGCACACACACACACACACACACACACACACACACACACACACACACAGTTTGTCAGTATGTCAGGAGGAGAAAAGTAAAAACATGCAATAGAAAATAAAACGCAGGCAAAGATGAACAGAGTCTGGTGGGCGCGATCAGCTGAGCGTTGAGACCTTCATGTTGTCCGGCAGGCCCAGAGCTTGTCTCTTCTCTCTCAGTCGTCTGAACAGAGACTCCACTGTCTCCTCCAGGGTGGGTTTGTGCTCTGACGCCCCCTGCTGGCCGGAGATGTACCTGCAGGACACATAAACACTGACTGATGAATCTGACGGTACTCTGATTACACTCATGAGTGCTGATGTGTTGGTGCTTGTTACCTGCAGGTGTTTCCTGCTCCGTCCTCCTCCTTCGACTCAAACACAGACTGTCTGAGTCTCAGCTCTGCAGAGGACACAGACAGAAATGTAATGTAACTGAGTACTTTTACTCAAGTACAAAGTTAAGATACTTGTACTTCACTTTCTTCTTCTACTTCACTGCAGTATTTGTACTTTTGCTTCAGTAAAGGATCTGAGTAGCTCGTCCACCGCACTCAGAAATGAACCCTCTTTGAGCTGTCTGGACTTTGATATCCAGGATTTCTTTGAATCTTAAGAAGTGTAAAACATTTGTGACCTCTGCTGCTTCAGAAGACAGTTTATCAGCACGTACTGTCACATCTCTTGGATCAACACTGAACTGATCTGAAGCTGAGGTTATGAAGACGTCCGGCTGATGTTTTCACCTTTGAGCTGTTTGCGAGCCTTCGCTAGTTCACTCATCACTCGGATCATCTCTGGGTTGGAGTATTTATCGTTGTGGGACGGCTGAGGGACAAAAACACATCATGAAGCTGTTAACATCATTTCTTCAAGGAAAAACTGGACTAAAGCTTTGAACTAAATGATTTGGGGTCCTGGACTTGATTGTGGACTGGACTCCTGGTCCCTGCTGAGTTTACCTTGTAGTTCATCTCCTGCTCGAACTGATCCTCAAACCTGCGGACCCTCTTCTTCAGGGTCTGAATCTGTCTGCTGAGGAACGGGATGGAGGAGGGACACTCGTCCTCCGAGACCTCCGGCATGTCCCGACCCCGACACCTGGACACAGACACAGACAGGTAGATGGGCGCTGCACTTGTGTCTCCAAGTGTCAAAACAAGACCAACAAGTTTAAAGTCAAGTCTCAAGTCAGGACCAACAAGTCAGTTTGTCCCGAGTTATGACTAAAACAACACAGACTGGGAGACAGACCAGTTAGCAGACAGACAGGCAGACAGACAGGTGGACTCACAGTATGTACTGCTGGCTGCAGGGTGGTGAGGGTGCAGTGTCCGGGTCCGAGTTGAACCTCAGGCTGTGGCTGAGGCTGGAGCAGCGGGGGGATGGCAGAGGGCTTGGACCTCCTGCCAGCAGCTGGAGGAGAGCTCCTCCTCCTCCTCCTTCTCCCCCTCCACCCCCCTCACCTCCAGGGCTGCTCCTCTGGGGGGAGTAGGGGGAGTGGTGAGGGCTGGGAGGCAGCGCTCCGTCAGGGGTCAGGGGCTGCTGGCCCGGGTGGATGGTGGTTAACGGCTGGTATCTGGGAGACTGTGGAGGTCTGGTCAGGACCGTCAGCAGCTCTGCAGACGCCAAAAGTATGTGTTAAGATTGAGGTCATATTTATAATCAGTGTTTAACTGTAACATGTTGCTTGTGACTCACTATAATGAAGTCAGAACAACTTAGATCCTTTATCAACCCCGAGGGAAATTTAGGATTTTATACTTAAATGACGTCTGGAAACACCTCAAGGACCACCAGAACCTCCTCAATCACCCCAAAATCCACTGAAGACAATGACAACCTCCTCACTGCCCGACAGAGCCACCTACAGGACCTCTAGAAGCTCCTCTAGAGCCTCCTCAGTTACTGCTAGAACCAAAGTGACCCCAAGAATTAACACAAAGACCAACAGAACTACATATATAACCTCTTAAACCTGCTCAGTGACCGAACATCTAAAGGCCCACTGGCATGGAACCAATGGAACCACCACCTAATGACCCCTTGAAAACCTGAAGCACCAATAGAACCTCTTCAGTGACCACTAGAACCCTCTCAATGAGCACTTGAACAAAATCAAGAATATGTAGCAGCTCCACAGTTACCACTAGAACCTCCTAATGGACCGTAGAACCCTCTCAATAGCCCCCAAATCCAACAACCTCTTCATTAACCAATAGAACCACCTAAAGAAGCTCTAGAGCCTCCTCACTGACCTTCAGAACCACCACCAAAGTGAACCCCTTGAATCACCTGAAGGACCAATAGCACCTCATCAGTGGCCACTAGAACCCCATAAATGACCTCTAGAAGCTCCTCAATAACCCCAAAATCTACCCCAAAGACCAGTACATCCTCCTCCTCAAACAATACGATCACCTACACAACGTCTAAAACCGACAGGACCACCCCTCTAATGACCATTAGAACAACATTAAGAATCTCTAGAAGCTCATCAGTGATCACAAGAACCTCTTAAAGGCCCGTTAAAACCTCTACCTCTACCCCCATGTCCTGCCAACAGCAGTCTCTGTTTCTAACCCTTCCTCTCACTGTGCTCCTGATCACTCAGTTTACCTGCTAATCTGCTGATTTCATCTCCAGTTGGCTGCTGAAAAATACATGAAACAGATCCTCAGTCACTCAATAATCCCCCTGAGCCTTTTTACAAACAGCAGGTGAGGAACTGCACGGCCACAGTTCTGGAGGACCCGAGTGCAGAAATGTAAAAGCAGCTTCGGGAGCTTCAGGAGCGTAACAGCGGTCAGTCAGCGTGTCTCACGTGCTGCAGAGGGTTTTCACTGAGCTATAAATAGCAGCACACTGCTGGTGGCGTGCTGTGCAGAATGAGCCGAGTCATCACAAAGACCGAAGCTACACACTGATCAATACGGTAC
>NC_140208.1:742621-762621 GCF_965226575.1 Pagrus pagrus
ACAGTCTGCGCGACATCAGTCCTGTTCTACACATTTCATCTCATCCAGGCTCATTAACATACAAACACACCTCCAGAGCACCAAATATGGTCAACATGTCCCTTTGAGAGTCTTTTAAGTCTTAAAGGAACAGTCCTTTCAAAAAGGTAAAACCCAGTCATCATCTCCTCCTGATGATATAAAGTCAGGCTCAGCCATCGTCTCCTCCTGATGATATAAAGTCAGGCTCAGCCATCGTCTCCTCCTGATGATATAAAGTCAGGCTCAGCCATCGTCTCCTCCTGATGATATAAAGTCAGGCTCAGTCATCATCTCCTCCTGATGATATAAGTATGGACAGAATTGGGGTAAATATCTGGATAGAGTTAAAATGATACTTTCTCGTCTGCTCTTTGGTGGAGTATTTTTTGGCCGAATTAAAGAAGAAGCTGTAACGGATACAGAAAAGCTGAAGAGTCTTATTTTATCTGAATGCTTGGTCGGTAATCACAGCCGTGTCTTTAGTTTTGCAGTTTTAACGGCGTTCTGCTCATACAGACACCAGCTGGTTGGTTTGAGCAGTATTAACAAATAGGGTTTCCGGTAATATCCTTCAAAATAAAAGGCACAATGAATTTCGTCACAAGCTGTGTCCAAATTCAGGGGCTGCATCCATTGAAGGGCGCATTTGAACGTCACAACGCCGCGCGAAGGCTGTCCAAAATCCAAGGAACCTTTCGGAGGACGCACCGCTACTATCCTTCGCGGCCTCCCATATCCCAAGATCCTTTGCACGCCGCTGCTCAGTCCCGAAACAGAAGAGGGAAAGCAAGAAAAATGGCAACATCAAGTGGCGCAGACTTGACATTTAAATCTAAGTATTGGGTTTATACTCGGTTTTTACTCATTTGAACATCCAAGGCGAGATGTTAAACTTCAGGGGACAATAAAACCTCCAAATTTTAACTTTCAGTTAAAATACATGACGCTGGTGATGCATTAGCCTACAGCATAAATAAGCATTATGCCGTTGGTAGTAAAGCCTTAGTCCATTCAGTCAACTCTCTTTCGCGGGCCTGGGCAGCAGAAATCGTGACGTAAGGGTAAGGCCGGGAACATCTGGTGACGCAACCAGGAAATAGACCGTCAAATTTAACAACAGTGGACACGGCCTTCGAAGGTCTCTCTGAAGGACTCGCCTTCGGAGGCTGCAAAGGCCGCGTCCTTCGAAGGATGCAGCCTCTGAATTTGGACACAGCTAATGACTCTGGTCAACGTGCGGCGGAAGGTCTCATTTTCAAAATAACTTGAACTCACTGATGTGTTTAATGTCTGATAAAGTGGCAGAATGAAGCTGTGTGGTTAGCTAGCTCTGTTTAGTTTCCTGCTAACAGTTAGCTAGCTCTGTTTAGTTTCCTGCTAACAGTTAGCTAGCTCTGCTTAGTTTCCTGCTAACAGTTAGTTAGCTTTGTTTAGTTTCCTGCTAACAGTTAGCTAGCTCTGTTTAGTTTCCTGCTAACAGTTAGCTAGCTCCTCCATGTCAACTAAAGGAGCTAGCAGCAGTTTGACCGTCATTAAAATAACTTCCTGTAGTTCACAGCAGGCCACAGAGACCGTCGATCCAAAACTAGACAGGATAGAGACCGGAAGCAGCTGTAAGCGGCTGTTGGTGCTGAAGGTTGTCGGTTCGAGTCCTGTCTGAGTACATCAGGTAAATGCACTGAAGCATTTTCTTCTCGACTACATTCCAGAAGGGATATTGTACTTAAAAAGATTTTATTATATGAAATGATGGGGCAACACGTAAAAATAAATAAATAATCAAACTGAATTGTTAAATATTTCTGTATGACAATGCATCATTACTGACTATTGATAGAATGAAACTGGATATGAAATTAACTGTACAGTTTTTAAAGCCTGCAGATGTGCAAAGAAAACTTAAAAACAAGCACATCTCTCCTCCCCTGGCTACTGTCAGACAGCCATGAGCCAAACTACATGAGCAGAGAGACAAAGACCACTGTTTTTGTACAGATTTTATTTTTTTAACAGATCAAACTGCTCTGGCAAACTTGTTTTTGTTTTGTTTCTAACAGTCATGCCCATAAAGCTTTTTTGAATGGAGAGACAAAGCGAGTCAGATGGTTTCTTCAGCTACCATAGCAGCCACTGTCATAAAAATAATAATAATAATAATAATAATAATATTGATAATCTACAAACTGAGACGTTATAAAGCACTATATTCCCAGTATATACAAATAAGTCAGTGACACTCAAGCTTCATAACCACAAAATATCATCACTAAGAATCAATATGAACATAAATATTTCTTCTTCTGGTCCAAACATCTTTTTTATAATCAGTTTTTGCTCTGATTGTATTTTTCACTGTTCACAGCTCAACATTAAACTCAGTCTGTTCGGTCAGTGTGCGGTGGTGGAGTGAATTTCATAATCTTCCCTGGAGTCATTTAAAATATTTCACATTGGGAGCGTTGGCAGGACCCGGAGATCCTGTCCCCTAACAACAAGGACACAATCCCCCACTGGCTTCCCACCATGTTCCTGGCCACCATGCTCGCTGTTTCCCTTTGCTTCCAGTCTTTATGCTAAGCTAACCAGGCTAACCATGTCCTGACTCTAGCTGCGTACTCAGCACTCAGAGAAACAAAGATAATAAGACTATTTCCACTTCCTGTTTTGATGGTGTTGAGCGTCTGACTGTATTCTGCCCTCTGGTGGTGAAAACAGAACTTTTCCAGTATTTTCATGCAGAGCTGCACAGAAGTCACATCACTGATCAGTTTACAAAAGTATCACAACAGGATCAGGCTGCTAATACAAAGGCTTCGTACTAAAGTGAGACGACTATCAGCTGCTTTCACAAAAGGCCACGAAATATCAACACAAGCTGAAATAAACAGATGAATCACTTTTTTATGGTTAAACCTCTCGATCAAACTGATATATTACCAGTTTTCTGATATTTGATATTTTTATGCACAAATGTTTCATTGTGTTGTTAAAAAATGTTAGAGTCAAAGGTTTTTACAGAGGAAATTTTTGATATGTCTTTTTTTATCATTCTATAAATCAGAAAATACTGTCAACAGACATAAAAAAAAAAAAACGCTAAAAAAACCTCCAGGAAACAGTCAACAAAGATCACAACACCAGACCTGTTTGATTTGTTCACCAACTCAGATGTGAAGGTGATTCTGAGGTGTAGAACCACAAAGTCAGTAGATCAAGAGCCTTAAACACAAAGTAGGAACAATCCTGAAACTTGCTCGATTTTGAAACAAACACTTCATAAGAAACTCAACCAAGTCGTGCATGTGTGTGTGTGTGTGTGTGTGTGTGTGTGTGTGCAAAAATATGAAGGAAGTCTTGGAAATATGTACAAAATATCTCTTGTCATGCTATGATCCAAAGAGTCACAACATAACAAATGACAGAAAGGAAAGTTTAAAAGTAAAAATGTTCGTATCATCATCTGGTGAGGAGGACCGCTGCTACACCCAGACCTCTTTCTGTCTTTGGATTTTTAAAGTTACCAAAAATGAAATGAGAAGTGAAGGCATCATGGTGACCTCGAGTGTGTCTGTTCAGTCTTAAGTTCCTCTGTCTGCAGCCTGCTCTCAGAGGGCCAAACCTGGGTTCACAGGGTCAGAAAAGCCCATAAAGACTTCCAGAACCGCCTCCAGACCACAAAACACCACACCAGATATCACAGGACAGGCAGCAGTGATAGCAGAAGTATAATATCCCTCTAAGGGGTCAAAGATTAAGTGTCATGAACAAGAACACTTGACAGGAGCAGAAGCTTGACTTTGGCTGAAGAATGACAGGGTGTCTATGATGTCATTAGGAGGTATCTGAGGGGACAATTTGAATTTCTCAGCTTCTGGAAACAGAAAAACTGTCACTAACTCATTACAGTGCAATCCTCTGCTGGCAAACCTTTGGTCCTGGGACTCACATGGATCCCACTTGACACGATTCACCCATCTAAACACCATCGCAGACCAAGTATACCCTCTGATGGCAACAGTACTCGTAGATGGAGTGGTCCCCCAGCAGGACAACACACTCGGCCAAAAACGCAGAAGAGAAACTGCTCAGGAATAACCCGAGGAACACAACAAAAACCTCAAGGTGGCCTCCAAATTCTCCAGATCCCAATCAGATCTAGCATCTGTGCGAGGTACCGGAACAAGTCCAAAGTGCATGAACACAGGGCCTCTGGGTGTGTTCTGTAAAGTCCAAAGGGCACCTGCGACGGATTCTTTTAGGCCACTGGGTTGTACGTGGGGCCTCCATTGATGGTGGGTGGATGCTTGATCATATTGGAATCCAGGGGAATTGGGAGGCCAGGTTGATACCTTGAGATCTTTGTCAGACTTCTGGGGCCATTATCAGCCCTACCTGGCAACCCACAGGACTCAACCAGAGATTCTGTGTCCAGGCCTTGATGGGTCGGAGCCAAGTCCGATCCACAGTGGGGCCTCCAAGGATCAGACTTGTTCCAGCCTTTCTCATGGATGTTCGATTGGATTGGAATCTGGGGACACCTTGAGCTCTATGTCAGGTTTCTTGGGCCATTCTCTACATCACTTGTAACCCACAGGACTCAAAGGTTTTGCTGAAAATGCCCTGGTGCCAGGCACCACATGACAGCCCTAGAGCAGGACCTCCACAGGTCAAAGCCAAGCCTGATTCAAAGTTGGGCCTCCACAGAGAACACTTTGTGGGAAGTTCCATGGATGCTCGATCTGACTGGGATCTGGGAAATTTGGTGGCCAGGTGGACGTCTCATTAGTGAGCAGTTTACTGTCCTGATGGGGAAGACACTACCATCGTCGAGTGCTGATGGCATGAGGGGGTGTACTTGGTCTTCAACAGTGTTTGGGTGTGTGGTGTCAGGAAGCATCCACATGAATGCCAACGTTTGATTGCAACGAGATGATCAATGTTCACTTCACCCATCCATGGTTTTAATGTGTAGGCTGATCAGTGTATGCACCATGTTAGCGTAAAATAAATATTTATATTATATTTAAGGTATTAAAACTAGATTCTGGCAGAAAGACCCTAAATAAGACAAGGCCTCACTTGCCCACTTTGCTGGTTTGATAATCCACCCTTGTCTGTTCCTAAGGGAAGCACTTTGTGACATGATTTGCCCCCTTTAGATTGACCTGCTTTCTTCACTGACTGCCATCAAGCTATCTTTGAGGGTTGCAGCAATATATGGGACAAAAAACATGGCCGGTGCTGTGTGACTGACTGTTGACATTGAGGATACCCAAAGTTCAGCTGCAGCCACTCAAGGAATCTGTGGTTCTGGGTTCATGCTTCTCAGAGTCACTCCAAGGTACCACAAAAATGTCTTTCTGCATCGTTTGCACAGTTTTGTTGATTATGTTCAAGAGTTCTGGCGTGACTTTACCCAGTCATGAAACATATGGACATGCTTATACTCTTGCCAAAAAGAAGGTCAACATGTGGAGGACTGATTTCCTGCTCGTACAGACTTGATAACCAGGGGCCTTGCAGCAAGATATGGTACATAAAGCCAGAGCCAGAATCAGGGCTGTTGTCTTTCTTGTGTCTTTGCCCCGTTTTGTAGATGGAGTGATAATGTTCCAGAGTTCTGACAGCCATCTAAAATCTGAAGGAACGGGGATGACATTCTCAGGTCGTAAAAGTCAGAACTGTCTTGTAACCAAGGATGCATTGTTCTGAGATTTCTTGGACAGAGTTAATTCTCTGAGAGACTTGATAAACAAGTGGCCCTGGTCTCGGTACAAGGGACACCCTGTCAAAGTGAACTCATCCTTGGACATCCTCTCAGATGTTCTGGCAGGTCAGGGTTCCTCCCAGTAAGAGCAAACAGACCAGACCAGTTTGACCAGCGAAAGGCCTTCAGTCTTGTTCCATCTGCTGCCTACTGCATACTCGGTACTCAAATCATTTGGTGACACAATGTTAAAACAAAACACTGAGTGTCCAGCCACATTTAAAACCAACACAGGCAGACTAACAGTAAGGTGCTACGAGTAAAACATCCTCCAAATGGCACATGAACCTTGTCGTTGTTCAGCCTGGTGAGAATTTGTTGTCTTCTCAGATTTGGACCTCACCACCCACCGTAGGGTGTTGGGCTTTGGGTTTGGATGTGAGCTAGCCTAAAAGTCATAATCCCATCCAGAGTTGTCGTCCGGTGGCGGCTCGTCTGTGTCTTCAGGGAAACTGTCGAAGTTACTGGTGTCGGTCGAAGAGGAAACCTGGACAGAACCACACAGAGTCAAAAATCTTCAACAGAAGTTTAATCCTCATTTAAACGTTTTCGACCAAGGCGGTTCAGGTGCTGGTTTAAGAGCCAGTTTTTACTCTGGCACCAGGTCTTTGCTCCAAGCCGGAAAAACTGGTACCAGAGTGGCACCAACAATTTGCTCACATCAGGGGCTGGGGGCGGGGGTCATCCTATCCAATTAGTTCACCATTAGTTTGTTGGTTTTTGATTTGGTTTGTCTTGGCTCTTAGAGGGTTGAGAGATGAGTGAAAGATGGCTGTAAGATATAAACCACATGTCTCCATCTAGACTTGAACTGGGTTCATGATTGGTGCCTTAAATACCTCGGCCACCAGGGCACCTGAAGTAACCACATTTGCTGGATTTTTGGCAACAGCAAGTTTCTCAATTGATTTAGTCAAAACCGGACAATATCACAATATATACTGCAGATATTGCAAAATTATCTGAATCACCTTGTTATTGTGCTGTTGTCATGTTTCAGAACATTTACAGTGCTTTAATTGGTCAGGGGTCTAACATGAGTTCGATGTCTTTATAGGGAAAAATAATTTAATGTTTATTACAACTCACATCAGGTGTGATGGGTGGAGTCAGAGTTCCTTTCCTCAGGCCCTCCCAGTTAAAACCTTCAAACCACCTTAACAGAGACAGAGAGATCAGTTTTATCTTCACACTGAACTGAAAACTGAAACACGTGAGAGCTGATATAGCTACGGTCAGTTCACTGTTACTGACTTTACAAACATTTAGTTTACTTTTGGTTTGAAACAGCCAATCAGGTGTGAGCTTCCTCTCAACTCACTTACTTGTGCTTCTGGATGTCTTTGACTCCGTTCTTCAGGTTTCCAAGTCTCTCAGAGGGATTATCTCTGGTGACACAAATAGTTTAAAGATTTATTCGGAGACAAAAACAATGAATTTTGACTTGACAGGCTCACAGCGCCCCCTACCTGCAGAGCTTCTTGATGAGGTTGGCAGCGTTCTTGGTGATCTTCTTGGGGAACTCGATCATGTCGATGCCTCTCAGGATGACGTTGTAGGTTTTCATCGGATCTGGACCTGAAAACGGAGGACTGGAGACACACAGAGACACTGTAGGACAGCAAATAACAATGTTTGACTCTACTGAACTCTACTGTCCCTCCTCTGTTTGTATCCTCACCTGCCTGTCAGCAGCTCGTACATCAGGATGCCCAGAGACCAGTAGTCAGCTGAAACATCGTGACCCTTGTTCAGGATAATCTCTGGAGCCACGTACTCCGGCGTTCCGCAGAACGTCCACGTCTTCTTACAGACTCCGATCTTCTTGGCGAAACCAAAATCCACCTGGAAAATGACAAAATTGATTAAAGGAACAGTTCACCCAACAACTCAAGTCAGAAAGTGGTACCACTTAGTCTAGCATGCTAACATTAGCAGTGATTCGCACTGGATGTTACCTTCCATACATATTAACTGTTGAATAGTATTTTATGATGAAATATGGAATTACCAGCTTGGCGTATCCGCGGCTGTCCAGTATGAGGTTCTCAGGCTTCAGGTCTCTGTATATGATGCCTTTGGCGTGCAGGTAGGCGAAGGCTTCGACCACACAGGCGGTGTAGAACCTGGTGGTCGAATCTTCAAATGAACCCCTGAAACACAAACAGGTCAGACTGTGACGGCTCCCTGAGGCCTCTCCGTTCAGAGCTTTTTGATTCTTTGAAAGTTTAGGTTTACTGAACGTACATCTTTAACTTTCTGCTCCATTGTGCTAGCTGTCTTTAGTTGTTTCTTGTCTGTCTGCAAACTTTTACTTATACTTATTGCTTTTTAGGGTTTCAAATAACTAAAATAAACATTTTTAATCTGCGGGTTAGTGGACGTGACTGAAGTCACATCCACTTTGTTTGTTTGTTGCATGTCTTTACTGGTCAAAAATACATTTTTGTTATATCAATTAAAATTAGAATGGCACTCAGGGCCGCCCCGGTAGCTCAGTTAGCACAGCGTGTGACCCTAGTCAGAGGCCTTGTCCTCATTGCAGCGGCCCAGGGTTCAAGTCCAACATGCGGTCATTTGCTGCATGTCACCCCCCCACTCTGTCGATGATGAACTGTGTGAGGTGTCACCTGTCTCTCAGTATTGTCCACAGCTCTCCTCCCAAACAGGCCTCCATCAGCATGTACAGATATTTACTGTCTTTAAATGTCCGGTACAACCTGAACACAAACAGGAACGACTCGTCAGAAACTGAGAGGAAAAATGAACTGATACTATAACATTTATCTGTGGGGAGTTCATGTTTGTTGTCATATTT
The DNA here is from genome assembly GCF_965226575.1 of Pagrus pagrus. Lineage (NCBI taxonomy): Eukaryota > Metazoa > Chordata > Actinopteri > Spariformes > Sparidae > Pagrus > Pagrus pagrus. The sequence goes on from NC_140208.1 coordinate 751,228, forward strand.
TATGTTTCAATCTTTTAACTGTTTTATTCATTTATTTTGATGATAATGGTCGTCGCACTGACCTGACGATGAAGTCAGAGTGCGCCTCGGTCATGATGTGTTTCTCTGCGCGGATGTGTTCCTGCTGTCTCGTGTCGACAATGTGACGCTTCTTCAGGATCTTCATGGCGAACGTCTTCGCCTCCTCGTTTTTCAGCTGCACCTGAACAGGAACAAACATCCAGTCAGCATCACACCTGGACAGGAAACAACCCCCTTTGTTGTCATGTTCAGCCTCAAACCAACAGTGAATAAATCTCCTCTCAACATATATACTGATTTATCTTCTTCCTCTGTGAGTTATGTTATGTTGAGGGTCAGACTGGCAGTCGGAGGTCAGGTTTTTCCTCGGAGCAGAGTTACACTATGACTCAACGACTATAAATATCTCCAGAGGGATGATGGGAGAACCTGAGCGGGGATTCCTTCCTGTTTTTGGGCAAACCCTCGCAGGGCTTCCCCTCAAACCCCGCCTCCTGCGGCAGAGACACTCGACCCTCGCTGCTGCAGTGCACCTCCCGCTACGTCCTCCACACCCGTCTTCACTCACACTCACACCTTGTGTACACTGAGAGCACTAACACAGTCTGATAAACAAGCAAAATACTAAACGTCTGGTTATAATGAACTGAGAAACTCATTAAGACAAAACAGCTCAGTAAAGGCCAGACGTTTAATATCTTCGTTCCACTGTGATTATTTTTGTTCCTTCCAGAACCTCAGAGAATCCTGCGGGAGCCCGGACTCTCAATCACATGATTACTGGTTTCCAGTTACCAGCACTGATACTTTACTGGAAAGTTACTGAAAATAGCTGAGAGCACACACACACACACACACACACACACACACACACACACACACACAGTCCTGTACAGAATAGACTATTAATCAGATCAAATCTTGAAATACAGAAACTGATGCTTTCTTGATCCAACTCAGTGTTAATTCTTTTATTGAACACCTTTTCTACATGACGAAGACGAGATGATGATCTTTGTATGTTTTGTTTTATGTTGACGAGACGGGTCTAAAATGTCAGCGGTGGGCTGTCACACAAAAATATTTTTCCAAAATTTTACATCTAGTCTGTCTGTCAAAACAAAAGCTCTTGGTCATTGATGGATAAACTATTCAGAAACTGGTCTCAACCTAAAGGTAGTTTCAAAACCTGGCCTGAGACTTTTCTAAAACAGCATGAGATGTTGATTATCACTCTCGTCTGTATCACCACATGAAGATGAAAATCTTAAATCTTGCATCATTCGTTGTAAATCAGTGAATATCTCATTTTACGATGTTGCCAGATCGTACCAGCTCGACGCGTCCGAAGCCGCCGACTCCCAGCGTGTCGATGATGTTGAAGTCGGTGAGCTTCAGACTGGAGAAGAAGGCGTTCTCTGCCTCGTACCTGCAAGTACAAAACACAGCGGTGCCTTCACTGAACACAGGAAAACAGCACTTTAAACATTTTCAGGACATTTTGAAAGATGAACCACATTGCACGGATCATCTTTCATCTTTAGTTCTTCAACCTGAAATCTGTAAAGATGTAAAGATGATTTCAAAGAAGATTTTGAATCAGATGCGAGCGCCGTGCCCCACGTCATATTTTACCTGCAGCATTTGACCACGTGGAAGAACGGGAACTTCTTGGAGGTTTGGATGGAGAAGGAGGTGATGGGGAAGGAGGAAGAGGAGGAGGAGGAGGAGGGAGGAGCAGGGAGGCTGGTGATCCGCTCTCTCTGCTGCCTCACTGGGACTGAAAACAACTCTCTCATCTCCAGACTTTATTAATCCACAAAAATGGACCAGACAGATTTCTCAACTTGGTAAGTCTTTAGTTGATTTTATCCCCAAAGAACTGGTTGAGAAAAGTCCTGAAACATAAAACTACTTCAAGAAAATAATTTTTGGAAATCTTGGCGGTCTGGTTCTTTATTCTGCAGACAAAAGTCTTCAAGTTCCTTCAAAACTTGGAGCAACGGCTCTTGGTCAAAAGTGTAAAAGTGCAAACAAACGTATCGACATTAAACTCGTCTTCGGTCCTCACGAAAACGTTCGGCACAGCGTCCGTAAGAGGGCCGTCTCAAAGGAAGAGCTCCACGTCCAGTTTACATGGTGAGGGTTGGGGCGATGGTGGCAGAAAAGGTCCGATGTTTTGGTCTGGTGTGACCGGCGGTGCAGTGAGGTTGCCAGATCCTCCAGCTCTGTGTGCAATAAGGCCAAAAATGATGCCGGTCCTGAGCCGAGCGGGACGCCGTGAGAATCACAAAAAGACGAGGATGAGGACAGCAGTGTCGCAAATAGGAAATATCACAACTTCTTTGTACTACTGATAGATTTGGATGATAATCTACCTCAAGTCCTGCTTTTTTACCCTATTTATTATCTAGACTGCAGGTCTGTGGGCGTCCTGCTTGGAAAAAGTCCAACTGAGCACGCTCAGACAGAAACTAGGACTGAGGAAAGCCGCAGAGAGGTTTGTCCTTTTAGTCAAAACAGCGTCCACGTCTGCTCCAGCTGAGTCCTGCAGGGTGTAATGCCAACCTGACAGGACGAGCTGCATGGCAGGAGGCTGCTGCTGGTATTTTTAGCACGTGGAAACATTGCTCAGAGGTTCACCCAGTAAACGAACCTCAGTCATTAAACAGACAGACAGGAGGCTGCAGGACAGACTGTCCCGACCTCAAAACCAGAGGACATGAAGAATCCAACACATTTATGAGGAGGCTTTCCTGTGAACGCCATCTGTTTAATATTTACAGTCATTTTATCATTCTTATAAGTTTATTAAGTTTGTAGTTTTAATTAAAAGTTAACCCAGAAAGTTAAATTCAGTCTTTATCTCCTCATTCCTGAAGTCTTGTAGTCCACAAAACATTTCTGGAGCTTTCTAAGATGAAATCTTCACTGTAGCTGCTGAGCTAACAGTGTTAGCATCCCGTAGCATCAACATGCATCCCGTCCGACTGCATGTTGAGGCTGTAAAGCTGGTCTCCTCAGATCAGGCTGTGATCTCTGTGATCTCAGCAGACGAGCTGCATGGAGACATCTGATGTTTAAATCATCTCCAGCTGCTTCAGGTGTTCAGCAGAACGCTGCAACTCTGTTTTACTGTGAAGCTCCAGAAATGTTCTGTGGACTACGAGACTTCACCTGACTTTATATCATCAGGAGGAGACGATGACTGAGCCTGACTTTATATCATCAGGAGGAGATGATGGCTGAGCCTGAATTTATATCATCAGGAGGGAGGAGATGACTGAGCCTGACTTTATATCATCAGGAGGGAGGAGATGACTGAGCCTGACTTTATATCATCAGGAGGAGATGATGGCTGAGCCTGACTTTATATCATCAGGAGGAGACGATGGCTGAGCCTGACTTTATATCATTAGGAGGAGACGATGGCTGAGCCTGACTTTATGTCATCAGGAGGAGACGATGACTGAGCCTGACTTTATATCATCAGGAGGAGACGATGGCTGAGCCTGACTTTATATCATCAGGAGGAGACGATGGCTGAGCCTGACTTTATATCATCAGGAGGAGACGATGGCTGAGCCTGACTTTATATCATCAGGAGGAGATGATGGCTGAGCCTGACTTTATATCATCAGGAGGAGATGATGGCTGAGCCTGACTTTATATCATCAGGAGGAGACGATGACTGAGCCTGACTTTATATCATCAGGAGGAGACGATGGCTGAGCCTGACTTTATATCATCAGGAGGAGACGATGGCTGAGCCTGACTTTATATCATCAGGAGGAGACGATGGCTGAGCCTGACTTTATATCATCAGGAGGAGACGATGGCTGAGCCTGACTTTATATCATCAGGAGGAGATGATGGCTGAGCCTGACTTTATATCATCAGGAGGAGACGATGGCTGAGCCTGACTTTATATCATCAGGAGGAGACGATGGCTGAGCCTGACTTTATATCATCAGGAGGAGACGATGGCTGAGCCTGACTTTATATCATCAGGAGGAGGAGATGGCTGAGCCTGACTTTATATCATCAGGAGGAGACGATGACTGAGCCTGACTTTATATCATCAGGAGGAGACGATGGCTGAGCCTGACTTTATATCATCAGGAGGAGACGATGACTGAGCCTGACTTTATATCATCAGGAGGAGACGATGACTGAGCCTGACTTTATATCATCAGGAGATGATGACTGAGCCTGACTTTATATCATCAGGAGGAGACGATGACTGAGCCTGACTTTATATCATCAGGAGGAGACGATGACTGAGCCTGACTTTATATCATCAGAGGAGACGATGACTGAGCCTGACTTTATATCATCAGGAGATGATGACTGAGCCTGACTTTATATCATCAGGAGGAGACGATGACTGAGCCTGACTTTATATCATCAGGAGGAGACGATGACTGAGCCTGACTTTATATCATCAGAGGAGACGATGACTGAGCCTGACTTTATATCATCAGGAGGAGATGATGACTGAGCCTGACTTTATATCATCAGGAGGAGACGATGACTGAGCCTGACTTTATATCATCAGGAGGAGACGATGACTGAGCCTGACTTTATATCATCAGAGGAGACGATGACTGAGCCTGACTTTATATCATCAGGAGGAGATGATGACTGAGCCTGACTTTATATCATCAGGAGATGATGGCTGAGCCTGACTTTATATCATCAGGAGGAGACGATGACTGAGCCTGACTTTATATCATCAGGAGGAGACGATGACTGAGCCTGACTTTATATCATCAGAGGAGACGATGACTGAGCCTGACTTTATATCATCAGGAGGAGATGATGACTGAGCCTGACTTTATATCATCAGAGGAGACGATGACTGAGCCTGACTTTATATCATCAGGAGGAGATGATGACTGAGCCTGACTTTATATCATCAGGAGATGATGGCTGAGCCTGACTTTATATCATCAGGAGGAGACGATGACTGAGCCTGACTTTATATCATCAGGAGGAGACGATGACTGAGCCTGACTTTATATCATCAGAGGAGACGATGACTGAGCCTGACTTTATATCATCAGGAGGAGATGATGACTGAGCCTGACTTTATATCATCAGAGGAGACGATGACTGAGCCTGACTTTATATCATCAGGAGGAGATGATGGCTGAGCCTGACTTTAGGCTCAGTCATCATTACTTTACATTTGTGTAATAATATGAAACACAGATTGTACATGCAGTGAACATGTCATGTCAAACATTGATTTCATGATTAAATATGCTATAATCAGTGGAAGTGATTTCAGTTCTTCGTGGCTCCAAATAATAAAACATGTAAACAACACAGGATCAATAAAAAAACAACCAAACATAAAGATCAGAAACTAGTGACATCATTTTGAAAAATGTCAACAATAGAAACAAAAAGATTTGTCAAACTAAATCACTGAACGGAACAGCAACCAATAAGTGAATCAATAATGCAGATATGTTTGTAATGATGAGAGCAGGAGGAGCAGGTGCAGCTTCACTTTTCACTTTAACAAATAAACATCATGAATATAATCATCGTCTTTGTCTCTGGCTGCTCTGCTCCACTGTCACACACACCTTCACTGGTAACATCTTCACTTTATCCCGAGTGTTAATGAATGGAAACATCCTCTCAGTGAAAGTGTGTGTGAAGGTGTGCAGGTGTGTGTTAGTGTCAGGATCAGAGAACGACAGCTTTCCTCTGGTCCAGTCCAGATTCACTCTGATCCTCTGGAGCTTCTTCTGCACTACGAGATCAGTGAGACCTGATGGTGACTCTGCAAAATATTCACCTTCATTTAACCCTATTACCCAGCATCCAGACTGCGCGCGTCCCTTCCTCTGGACAGACTCTGCACACAAACCCAGGTCCCAGCGTGTACCGTCTCCAACCCCGACCTCCCAGCTGTGAGTCCCTGAGTTAAAGCCCTCAGAGCCCAGGACAGACCCGTAATAATCAAACCTCTCTGGATTATCAGGAAGCTGCTGTCTCTCTCCTCGTCTCACACTGCTCAGATCTTCAGACAGGATCAGGACTGGACCAGCAGTGTTTGGGTCCAGAACCACAGGAGTGTAGGAGACCATGTCCTTCATCTTGCTCCAGATGTTGAAGCTCAGGTTGCCCAGGTGTTTGGCCTGGTCTATCAGAGCTCCTGAGGGCAGCTGTGGATCCTCCAGCAGGGGGCGCTGCTGGACTCTTTCCACTGCAGCCTTGTAGTTGTGCAGGAATGAGACGTCTTCAGCTCTCAGCTCCTCCTCTGTGGCTCTGACTGTGTGTGAAAGAGCTGCTACCTCTCTGCTCAGAGCCTCCATCTTCTCCTTCATCATCTGACTCTTCTGCTCCTCTTCCTCCCTCAGTGCAGCCATCCTGGTCTCCTCTTCCTCTTCTAGAAACTGGTGCAGCTTCTTAAACTGCTCCTTAATCTGCCTCTCTGTGTGTCGGGCCTGGACCTTCATGTGTTCTGCTGTCTGATCAAACTTCACTTTAACTTCTTCAAAAACCTTCAACTTCTCCTTTAAAGGCTCCAGAGTTTCCTGAAGTTTCTTCTTGTGTTGTCGTGCAGCTTCATCGATGGGTCTGAATCTGTGGTTGGTGTGTTGTTCTGAGTCTCTGCAGACGAGACACACCGGCTGCTGATGGTCCAGACAGAAGAGCTTGAGTTTCTCAGAGTGCAGACTGCAGAGATCCTCTGAAGCTCTCTGGTCTCTCTCCTGTAAGAACGACTCACACAGGTTCTTTAAAGCCCGGTTTAAAGGTGGTTCTTCTGTTGATGATATCTTCTTACAAACTGGACACACATTTAATCGTTTCTCTCTCCACCAGCTCTTCAGACAGTCTTTACAGAAGCTGTGGCTACAGGACAGAACAACAGGAACTCTGAAGACGTCCTGACAGACCGGACAGCAGAGATCCTCCTCTGATCTGGAAGCCATTTTGTCTCTGAGTGAAGCTGAAAACACATCAGACAGAAGTCCAGTCAGTCATGGCTCCCCTCCCTCTTCTACTTACATCACTGAAATTCACTCTGAGTTCAGTTTTTAGTGAAACTCACATTGTGTCAGCAGGTTGAAGCAGCAGTGTCGTAGTTTTTCTCTCTCGTAGCTGAACTTGGAGGATGTCGTCAGTTTGGTCTGAAGGTGAACTGAATCAGTCTGTGCGTCTCTGTTCAGTGACAAAGGATAACAAACTGTTTCCTGCTTCGTCTCAGGTGAGTCAGGTGAGTCAGGTGAGAAGCGGAGTTCTGTCAGACCGCCTCTGCTGGTTGTTTTTCATACCAAAGTATTAATTCACTGCTTTATCAGCCAACCCCAACCCTCACCGAACATCAACCAGGAACCATCTGTCCTTGGCTGTTGGCCCTGGTTTAAAGTGAACAGAGGGCTTCAGGATTCACCTGTACTTCTACCTGCTCTGATGTAATGTTTTAATTCTACAATCAGCATCAGTTGTTCATTTGAATCCAGTTTCACTCTGGTATCTTGAAGTCATACCAGGTGAGATACTCATTCCTCTTGTCATTTCATGGTGTGTTCCCCAAGTGAAGGAGTTTAAGTATCTCAAAGCCTTGTTCACGAGTGACGTGAAGATGTAGCACGAGATGGAAAGGTGGTTTGGTGCGGCGTCAGCAGTAATGCAGGCGTTGAGCTGGACCGTCTTGGTGAAGAGGGAGCTTAAACAGAAGACGAAGCTCGTGATTTACCAGTTGATCTACATTTCAACCCTCACCTGTGGTCATGAGCTCTGGGTAGTGACCAAAAGAATGAGATCACCTATACAAGTGGTCCTCGTCAAGGTGTCCTAAAAAATATCTACAGGATTAAGATGAACATTTATAGATAGATACTTCTACACACTACCCCTGTAACACACCGGCCACTAGTTCACACACGACTGTACCCGGTCCAGCCACATACTTGTTGTAGACTTCGTCTTGTTTCGATCGTTGTCATATCATTGAAGCGCGCCATGGGAGGACTCAGAAGAAAGTATCTGTCAGAGTAGTAATACTGCATTCCTGAACACAGTACACTCTGACTGTCAGTGCCTGAAGCGCTTTGTTTGTTTCAAACACTTAAAGTAGAAGGAAGAGAAAGTATCAGGGGATGAACGTACCAATATAATCAGATTGGCCATCAGGAGCACTGAGAAAATCCTGTTGGTCACACCCCCACACCAGTGTGTGAATAAGGGGAGTGACAGCACTTTTTCTGATATTTTAGTTTTTCACTTTCATAAGTCCTCTGATTCCAGCTTTTGAAATATATCCAGACATATTTATGTTGCTCTTGCGGATTTGAATGTTGTTTCAGCGAGCAGTGTTGGCACTGGAGGACGTCTGCGCTCGCTGAGTGACCTTCTACTTTGAATTTGTTTCAGCTCAGCTGCTGTCAGCCCGTCCACTGGTCTGACAACATTACATCAAGGTGCCAAAGACTCGAGTTTCAAAGATGCCTATCAGGCTAGTTTGGCATATTTCTGAAGATTTTTGATATGACAACAGCTGTCAACTCTCACCTCCAACATCTCAGCTCTAAATAAAATCTTGACACTTGCCAAAGAAAACACAGCGGTCCCAACCCACCAGCAGCCAACCAACCCCGACAGGGCCTGGACTATTTCCTGGAAACTAACGCTGTGGAATCAGATTTCTGCAGAAACAGAAGCTGCTGCCGGTCGTTCTATCAGGACAAACCAACACATAAACACTCTAAAAATAGTCGGTTATAGTGAGAGAGAGATGAACTGTTAGAGCTTCAAATACCCCAACCTTCACCCTGCTGAAGTGTCCCTGAGCAAAACACTGAATCCTACACAACTGTGAGAGGCAGCAGCGACACATCAACACGTTTAAACTATAATTAACTTACAACCAGAGTCTAAAAGAGTCTGGACGCTGTGAAATATAAAAACAGGATGTTATTTTTAACAAACGAGCTGTGTTAGCTGTGTTTCCCAGTCTTGTGTTGACACTGTCACAGCTGTTTGAAACGGACATATATTTACAAAAATCAATGAAACATGAAATATACTGTCTTTGTACTGTTTTGTACAAGATATATAAGTAAATGTCAAAGATGGAAGAGCAGAAACAGTTATGTTGTAAAACCACTAACTAAACTATTCACACATTAATACATTACATGATGGAAAACATCAACTCATTTAATTTGACATCATTTAGCTTTTTTAAGAGTCAAATAGTTTTGAAATTGTAAAACATTGACATAAAAAAAGCTTCTTGAAAAGACATAAAAGTAAGATTAAAGGTGCAACATGTAAGAATTTGTCACCTGTCAAGTTCAGCCTTAAAACAATTAGGAGGCAGCAAATCACCAGAGTAACTGCTAACTGCTGCTAACTGTAGCTGCTGTTAGCTAGCTGTCTCAACTGCGAGTTTGGTGCGCTGGGTAGGTGTTGGTTGCTAGCACAGGAGCTTTGGAACGGGACGGGCCAAGGCTAGCTGATTAGCGGGCTAACTTAAGTAGATATCGCTGCAACGCAATTCATAGTCATAATGACAAAACTGTTATTTCTTCACATCCTGTTGATAATCAGGCTCAGATTCTTACATCTTGCCCCTTTAAGTAAATCAGATTTTTCAAAAACCCTGAAAGTGACAAAAACAGCAGCAACATTCACATTTATGGATTTCTTTGAAACCTCTAAGATATTTATGTTAAAATCTTTTTCAACACATCGAGTCGACTAATATCACTGTTTTTACGACCCTCAACTTGACTCGACAGAAAATAAATGACGTGATTCGACTTGGAAGTAGGGATGTTAATTTTAAGCTTTCTTTAATCAATAGTCAGCCGCCTAAACAATTGATTGTTGGTTAATCACTATGAATAAATGAAATCTGTTGGAAATTTTCCATTTGAAAACTGTTTCAACCACTGACATGATCTGTGTTCGATGCACAACCAGGGTCGGCTGCATTCGGAGCTAAAAGGACCGATAACTCAGACAACAAGTTACCTGAAAGATAAATTACAGAACACGTGATAACGACTCATTTTAACTGCTGTCGCGATTCAACAACTGGCTCTATAAAATCCATATTGAGGCTCATAGTTTGCTAAAATGTATTATATCGGTTTGTATTAAATGCTCTTTGTATTTAATTAAAATACAAATTGCTTGTATTTTATTTAAATACATATTCTTGTGCCAGTAATTTGTTTTTTATTTTTAATATATTTGATAAGTATGTATTTATAATCTGACACGATACTTTTTGATGTATTTGTACCCGTCTCTGATTCAGTTTATACATTTTTTAAACAATTCTTGAATTCTTGATTGATTCATGACTCATCATTAACACTCTTCTTTAAAGGCTCTTACGACTCGTCTATTTATTTTCAGTTCAGTAATATTTTTTTTAACTCTGGATTTCGTTGTTTAAAAGTGAAGTGAGGGAATATTGTTCTGACTGAGAAGAAATAAGAAATAAATTAACTTTGTAAAGTTATTAGTTTTGTTTGCTTACATTACTACTAACTGGATATCAATAATTGGAATACAAATTTAATCCATTGTCATACTTGTTAGATAAGTTGGCTGATCATGATATTAGACAGGTACTAATGCCTGGTCTGTTCTCTTCGTTAAGAGAAGATACTGCAGGTGAGACCGGACGATCTCTACTTCATGTGCAGAAGAAAAAAAGACTTGGGACTTGCTGAAGACTCGGCTGAATGACTTGAGTCACATGTCTGTAATTTTAACGGAGAAATCTCGTGAACGTCGTAACGTTCATTGAGTCATTAAAACACTCCTGAAGAAAACTTCAGAATCAAATATGAAATAAAACATAATAAAAATGGAGTTCAGTTCATAAACAGTGTGCAGCAGCAGGTCTGAAGGACACACACTCACACACACAACACATTTTACACACACACAGCAACGTTTGTGATTGACAGTGAGACACCTGCTGTGTGTGTGTGCGTGCGCGTGCATGTGTGCATGTGCGTGTGCGTGTGTGTGCTGTATTGAATCTATACCATAAGAGGAGATGACTTCATTCTGTCACATGACCAACAGTCATCTGATACACGACACAACATGTGGTGTTACAACCCGACCGCGTGTGTGTGTTCTACACATTTTTGTTACCTACTGGGGACCTTCTCTGGTACACCACCTTGTTGGGACCAACAGTCCTTATGGGGACCAAAGGCTGAGCCTACTGCAGCAAAGTGTGATATCTGAGTGTTTGAGCATGCGTGTTTATTGTATTGGTGCTACAACTAGCCCGAACTGATCAAAACTATTGGTTAACAGACCTTTAAAGGAACAGTTCACCCAAAACTGTAAACTCAGTCATCATCTCCTCCTGATGAT
>NC_140208.1:767621-777621 GCF_965226575.1 Pagrus pagrus
GACATTTTCCTGATCGGACCTTTACTGATGAAACATGGTCGATGCAGGACTGAAATCTGAAGGACTGAAACTTAAAACCTGCTGAGAACGAGAGCGTGTGATCTGGACACTCTGATGATCTCTGCTGGGATTTGAACCTGTAACTCTGACAGTTGGTGCCTTGCTCATCACCTCTTGAGGAAGTCCATGTACTCGGCGTGTTTGATGAGTCCAGTTCTCATCATGATGGTCTGGAAGCACTGACGGTCGATGGCCCACAGCTTCACGTGGACCAGAGCTGAAACACACACACACACACACACACACACACACACACACACACACACACACACACACCAAACATACGTTCAGTTATTGTCATCATTATTTATATTAAATGTCATGAATGTGTGTAAACTGCAGGTGAATAATCACGATGTCTGGCTGCAGCTGCTGCAGGACGATAACACGAACGTCGTTATTAAATATAACCTCTGTGTGTGTGTGTGTGTGTGTGTGTGTGTGTACGTGCACTTTTGTCTCTCTCTCTAATCTGCATGTGAGAGATGAGATGAGAACATAAATCGTGATGTTGTGTGTGTGTGTATGTGTGTGTGTGTGTGTGTGTGTATGTGTGTGTGTGTGTGTGTGTGTGCATACAGTGTGCAGGTGTCGTCATGGCAACAGTATGTACACCGGCGACCACTGCATCCATCCAGCAGCAGGTCCAACATTCACACGTTCACACAGTTCGAGGATGAAACAGTTACATTTCTATCATCGTGATGAAACAAGGAAACAGTTTCTGGGTTCGATCTTCACACCTTCAGTCCTGAACGTCATGTCTGTAGCCTAGCATTAGTGTTTTACTGCTAAACATTTCATTTACGCTTCAAACATCACAGAGTGGAGTTCATCTGTGGAGATTATCTGGATGATCAAATCCTGGAACGATCATAAACTTCAGATTATTTTCTGTGATAATCCAAAATCTAATTCAATAATCCCACAGAGGAACCAGAGTGATGCTAACTGCAGTTAGTCGGTAAATGAGAGCCGAGCAGACGACTGCAGGGACGGTCCGATCACCTGGTCGTCACAGCAGGTTGACAGGGAACAGAAATCCACAACGCCTCCAGTCTGGGATTCTTCTCAGAAACACTTCATTTATTGACATCAGTGCGACACGTCCGGCTGAGAGGGGAAGTGTTTGTGGTGGAGGGCTGACGTGGACTCAGAGGACTGACGTGGACTCAGAGGACTGATGTGGACTCAGAGGACTGACGTGGACTCAGAGGACTGACGTGGACTCAGAGGACTGACGTGGACCCAGAGGGCTGACGTGGACTCAGAGGACTGATGTGGACCCAGAGGACTGACGTGGACTCAGAGGACTGACGTGGACCCAGAGGGCTGACGTGGACTCAGAGGGCTGACGTGGACTCAGAGGACTGACGTGGACTCAGAGGGCTGACGTGTCCTGATGTGAGCCCAGAGTTTCAGACATCCCATAAAACTCAGACAGAGCCGGTTACTACGGTTACAAGTCATTTACCGGGGTGCGTGTCAGCTGCCGTTACCTCGGCAACGTGCCAACTTGTACAAACTTCCTTCAGTTTAACGAGCAGAAGTCAAACACACACGAACATGTTTTACATCGTCTGTACAGCCGAATACCAGTCGTTGTAAGTTTCTGAGGCGAGTCGCAGGTTGTGTCGGTCGAGTCGCAGGTTGTTTCTGTCGAGTCGCAGGTTGTGTCGGTCGAGTCGCAGGTTGTGTCGGTCGAGTCGCAGGTTGTGTCCGGTCGAGTCGCAGGTTGTGTCTGTCGAGTCGCAGGTTGTGTCCAGTCGAGTCGCAGGTTGTGTCGGTCGAGTCGCAGGTTGTGTCGGTCGAGTCGCAGGTTGTGTCGGTCGAGTCGCAGGTTGTGTCTGTCGAGTCGCAGGTTGTGTCCGGTCGAGTCGCAGGTTGTGTCGGTCGAGTCGCAGGTTGTGTCGGTCGAGTCGCAGGTTGTGTCGGTCGAGTCGCAGGTTGTGTCCGGTCGAGTCGCAGGTTGTGTCTGTCGAGTCGCAGGTTGTGTCTGTCGAGTCGCAGGTTGTGTCCGGTCGAGTCGCAGGTTGTGTCGGTCGAGTCGCAGGTTGTGTCCGGTCGAGTCGCAGGTTGTGTCGGTCGAGTCGCAGGTTGTGTCGGTCGAGTCGCAGGTTGTGTCGGTCGAGTCGCAGGTTGTGTCCAGTCGAGTCGCAGGTTGTGTCCAGTCGAGTCGCAGGTTGTGTCGGTCGAGTCGCAGGTTGTGTCCGGTTGAGTCGCAGGTTGTGTCCAGTCGAGTCGCAGGTTGTGTCCAGTCGAGTCGCAGGTTGTGTCCAGTCGAGTCGCAGGTTGTGTCCAGTCGAGTCGCAGGTTGTGTCGGTCGAGTCGCAGGTTGTGTCGGTCGAGTCGCAGGTTGTGTCAGTTGAGTCGCAGGTTGTGTCCAGTCGAGTCGCAGGTTGTGTCGGTCGAGTCGCAGGTTGTGTCCAGTCGAGTCGCAGGTTGTGTCAGTTGAGTCGCAGGTTGTGTCCAGTCGAGTCGCAGGTTGTGTCCGGTCGAGTCGCAGGTTGTGTCGGTCGAGTCGCAGGTTGTGTCGGTTGAGTCGCAGGTTGTGTCGGTCGAGTCGCAGGTTGTGTCCGGTCGAGTTTCAGGTCTTTTGTTACAAGTTATCAAGACACTCGAGTAGACTCAAGTCAGTGTAACAGTCACCATGTTTTCATAAAGCGAATTTTAAGATCTATGGTGCTGGGTTTTTTTGATGATCGGGGATTTTATTCAACAAATCTGTCGTGTACAAACTTTTTTGCATATTAGAGGAAGTTTATCGAATTTAGTCGTTTCCATAAAATTTCTAAACACTGTTGACTCGTGTCCACATCTCTGCTGTGAAGAAAGTCATCTTTTGTCTACGTTTGAAAAATTTTAAACTACTTAAAATCAGTCATTATAATTACTTTATTACTTAAAGGTGCACTTTGGTTGGTTGTCACATATACAATTATCTATACATATAACATACATTTGTTTGTATAAATGTGTAATATACTAACTCCATGTACATTCATAGATTAATATGTACACAAATATTTGAAATATCATCACAGTGTAGCAGGTTTGGGTTTGTTGTAGACAGAAATGGGATTTTCCAGAAAGTGATTTGTGAAATGTTGCCTTTAACTCTGTGACTGATTTAACTGATGGTGCACAAGTGTTTTACCACAGCAGTAACCGTGATCTATAAGGTTGGTTTATTGGTCTGTTGGTTGGTTGGTTGGTTGGTTGGTTGACTGATTGACTGATTGATTGATTGACTGATTGATTGACCTAACTCCCAACATGCTTTGATATATATTATTTTAATATATGTACATGTACAGATTTCATGTTTTAAACTTGTATCTTGACGTGTATGAATACATATACAGTATATTGTTTACATGTATGGGAACCAAAATACCAAAAAATCCAGCATTAGCACATGTGTCATAGTGTACATACACAGCCTCACTGTGTCATAAACATTTCTGTACAGGTGTTGAAGCACTTTAAATGTTGTACTTTGCTACATTTCAAGATTCATCTGTAACAGAGAACATTACCTATACTTACTATTTACCTATAACAGTTAAATTATATCTTTAAATTTCTATGTGTTGGCGATGAATATAAACAGCTTTTATATAGAAAGTTTGAAATAAATTAAATGAGTCCTTCATATGAAAATCAGCTCTGCAGCTGTTTTTAAAAAGTGTGTGTCAGTTTTTCATTCAGGACCAAATAAGTTGGATGTGACAGAACTACATTCATACGACCAGAATCAACATGTGGTCCAACAAAGAGAACAGTAGTGGAGATATTAATGTTCAGAACGAAGTGATTTATTGATTTATTGTTCATCCCCAGTTTATTCACTGTAACACCTGTGAGTACTACAGAGCCCTCCACAGTACCACAGAGAGGAGCTGTTGCAGTAGTACTGCAGTACTCTGTGGCATCTGTTTGGTCATTACTTTTTATTTCTTGTTTCCACTGCTTTATGACCCGCTGTCTGTTGCTACGGAGATACCAAGTGTCTCTGTAACCACGGAAACAACAGGAGACAGTAGCAAATATTATGGAGTGAGGAGAGTTTAATGTGCTGATTATTATTATTATTATTATTATTATTATTATTATTATTAATAATAATAACAATAACCACATTCAACAACACACACCCACCCACCCACACACACACCCACACACACACATATTCCTACTAGTGCTAATGCTAACACTACTAGCCCACTACTGCTGCTATCACTCATAACACCACTGCTCGCTCTTTCCTGTGCCGTTGCTACCACTAATGCTAACACTGCTAATTCTACTTGCTGGTCTACCACTTTAGTTCAGTCTTGTGGATGTTACTCAGACAGATGTCGTCTGTGTCCTGCTGATTTCTCATTAACTCATCTTTGTCTGAGAACGAGTTTCTGTTACGTTGGCTTTTTAAAGTGCAGCACCTGAACTCTTCCCTTTTAAACCACATCAAGACGTCTTAAATCTGCATAGCTTTGAAAAAGAGTTAGTTTTGTTGAGTCCAAACCAAAACCTCAAGGAACCGTTTCAGCATTTAGAAGAAATAATAATAAACCTCCCTTCAGCCGTGTGTTTCCTGTCAGTGTGACATCACTCAGAGTCGAGTGTTTTCTGTTTTTGCATAAACTGATTAAATTATTGAAACGCAGCTGTAAAAGAGACTCCGACCGCTCTGTGTTAAAGTGTAGAAGCAGAGAAATAAAGCAGATAAACTCCAGCTGGAGCTTGTGTGTTAATGTGAAGATAACGAGCAAAAAGCTTCAGCAAACGGAAACGAATCCCCTCGAACCCAACGCTGTTGCCAAGAGACACCGCTGCCAAAACTTCGCTCATTGGCTGGACCGGATGGTGTTGCCAGGCAACCGCTGCTTAGCGAGCACTCTACCAGGAAGCGCTGACAAAAAGTTGGAGGTCCACACACACACACACACACACGCACACACACACACACACACACACTGCTGTCAGAGTTGTGTTGATGTTGTCTTGGTTCAGACTGCAGACGCCCACTCGTCCTCTCGTCCTCTCGTCTCTGAGCTCGGATCAGTTTCCTCCGGACACCAAACAGTTAATGTTCCCTGCTGCAGAGTTTTTCTGGAGGAAGTCTCAGCAGAGGAAAAACTTCCAGCTGCTAGTTTAGAGAACTGAAGTCTGTCTGCTCATCAGGTTGGATATTACTGACCTCTGGTTACAGGACCGGGCCGGGCCGGGCCGGGAAGAACCTCTTCTTCTTCACATGTTTAATGACATGAGGGCAAAGATTGTGTTAGCTCTTTTCAGGGAGAATTAAAATGCTGCTGCTGCTGTAATTATAAAGCTGTCACCTTACATGATACATACATCGCTGGAAACTCTGCTCTGATATGATGTTTCTTCCTTTATGAAGTAGAGACGCTGTGCCGGCCGTGTACATCAGGCACAGTGCGTCACCAAATCAAAGCCTGCAGCTGAAGTTTAAAAACCAGTGACACTGTAACTCAGAACAGACTCTGCCCTGATTTACTGTCACTGGAGGTCATCCAGGGTCGACTGTCTGTGCAGCTCAGACGGCAGCTTCCAGCTCTACCTGAGGCCGAGCGGTGTCCAGGTACCTGTCTGTCCATCTGTCTCCACTGAGTGGCAGCTTCACACACACACACACACACACACACACACACACACACACACACACACACACACACACACACACGTACTCACTCCTGACAGTAGCCGTCCTGGTGCAGTTGTAGAGGATGGCGAGCTCTCCGAACACTTTGCCCGGTCCCATCGTGCACAACTTCATCCCCTCTTTAGTCACCTCCACCTTCCCCTCTGGGCGAGAGACAGTCACAGAGAGAGAGAGAGAGAGAAGACTGAGATTTATTTTGAAAGATTTAAACAGGAAATAACAGACAGGCTGTTTAGTCGAACTGCTCAGACCTGAACTTCAACACATGACAAATAATAATAATATAAACAGCAAAACAATTTTCTCTTTTCAGATTTTCATCTCGTGTTTCACTGGATCCTGCTCTTTGATTTTATTGCTGAGTCTTTGTTATAATTATTTGCTGTGTGAAAAGTGTTAAATAAACATATTATCATTATTATTATTATTATTATTATTATCATTATTATTATTATTATCATTGTTATCATTAACATAGTTAATTAAAGATGCTGTTGGAAAACAAATAAAAGTACACTGACAGCGAGCAACAGACACATGAAGGATGTTTCATCATTGTGTTGGTTAAAAATAAACTATAAGCTGCATTATGTTTCCTCTGTAACATATATGATCTTCTTCATCTTCATCTTCATCATCTTCATCATCATCATCTTCATCTTCATATCTTCATCATATATAACATGTCAGCTGTCAGTTTCTGAGTGAGACGTGTGACATCAGACCAGTTTACAGGCTGATGCTGCTGCCTCACGTCTGCTGTGTGTGTGTGTTTGAGTGTGTGTGTGTGTGTGTGTGTGTGTGTGTGTGTGTGTGTGTAATAGGAACAAATGTGTTTTGTTCTGCTGCTGCGACACATTGGAAACAAAATAAATCTCTCAGATGTGCTTCCATTTATTTTATTTGAGTGTTGGATTAAACTCGACAGGTGGCCTGTGTGTGTGTGTGTGTGTGTGTGTGTGTGTGTGTGTGTGTGTGTGTGTGTGTGTGTGTGTGTGTGTGCGTGTGCGTGTGTGTGTGTGCGTGTGTGAGGGGTTTTGCATATCAAAGACTGTCTGCTCTCATTAGTCCTGAGGACACAGAGACATGAATCGTGTCCTCACCTTCACCTGAACACTTGTGATTGGTCGTGTCTTCACTCTGATCCGTCCACAGCAGCTGTTTCGTTGTCTGTCTGTGTGGACAGTTTCTGCTCTCTTTGTTTCTTCATGATTGTTTTCTCTTCGTGGTCATTCTTTTCCTCTTTGTCCCATTGTGAGTGTTGTTTTGTGTCTTTGTCGTCCCTTTTATGTGTATTAGTAGTAATTTTTGTGTCTTTGTTGTCGTGTTTTGTCTCGTACACGTTACCAGTCTGACGTTGGCTGACCTCGTCCCTCTGTGGACGCTGCGTCAGCTGACCGTCTCCTCTGCTGCCACTGGAGGACGCTGTCACTCGAACAGCTGATCAGATGTAGTTTTTGTTTGAACAGTCTCGAGTCCTCGAAGTCAGAAACAGTGAAATCTTAAACTTCAGTGTTTCAGATGAACGTGTGTGTCGCTGCAGGTGTGTGTGAGTTTATCAGTGTGATGGTTTCATTGCGTGTCTCAGATGTCAGGCAGCGTTTGAACACGCTCTGACATTTCAGACTTTCAGACTGATGAAGACGGATTCATTCAGGAAACTGGAAAATGTCAGAGTGATCACTGTCGGCACAACAGTGACTCACAACCACAAACACAACACAGCTCACACAGACAGACGTGACAGACGCAGAAGGACCGGAGACGTTTGTACGACCTGTTCCTGTGTTCTCCCATCACACTCTGAGTTTTACTAACAGACTCGGTGTGAGCGAGCAGACTGTTTCCACGCAGTGAACTGAAGGTTCATCTGACAGGAGACAGCAGATCTGAGCTGAACGAAGCCACAGCGTCTGATCCAATATCTGCTTTCCACCAGAAGCTGCTGGGACACGTCACGTGGTCGACGGGAAATCAGACCACAAGTTTTGTCTAAGTTTTTTGAAGTCTCATAAACAGCCTGGCAGACACTCGCGTTAAAAAATAAAATGTATTTCAGCCTGACTGGACTGTTACTGATTAACATGAACGTTGTTTTATTAAACTCTATCAGTGTGAACAGACTCAGATGTCTTGTTTGGGTTGTCTGTCTGTCAGATACACAACAGTTACAGACCAAGTGATTAATCAATGAATCCAGAAAACAATCTGCAGATTCATTCATGATGAAGCTCGTCGTTATCTGCAGTCCAACGGGGGAAGTGTAGTGTGTGTTAGTGATGACGGACACTAACTAAACTACAGGGACAACTGAGAGGGACAGTGAGTGAACCGTCCGTCGTCCTCCCTCCTCTGTGGGTCCAGTGGCAGGAAGTCAGCTGTCTTCTCATTATATAAAGCACATCTGGTCCGGTGTGTGATGGATAACACACGGGTGTGTGAGTGTGAGTACACACTGCAGGATTAAACCTGTGAGGCTGCACGCTCAGTTCTGACTGACTGACTGGATTCATCATCAGCGGAGGACTCACAGGTCGAACTCGAGGAAACGCGTTTGTCGTCTCGCGGAGGTGGACGAGCGTGGGCGACCGACGACCACAAAGAGAGAGAGTCAGTAATGAACCAGACCGGTTCAGTCCTGTGCTGCTGGTTGTACTGTGGGAGTCTGTCTCTGATCGGCTGGTTTAGTCGTTTCACACTAATTTAAACAAACGAAAAAAACGACTTGACTTTTATTTTGAAGGAGACTCGTCACAGGAAATGCAGAATAAATCACTGAGATGATTTTTACTGAGTGACTTAATATTCAAACTTACTGAAGACACATGAAGCTCTGACGACTTCTGCATCACATTTATACTGTCGCAGTATTTCTGCTGTGTACACGTGCGCATTGATTGATACATGAACTCTTCCTGTTGCCATGGTTTCCATCCAGCGGTGTAGAGTTGTTGGTCCAGGTGTGTTTGATGGGATTTGGAGGGACGTCTGTCTGAAGACAGCAGTCTCAGTCCACCGTGTCGTAAGATAACCTGAAGTACCGAAAAGTTGTTGTCATTAACTGTAACTGCAGGTGAAGTCAGTGTGTGTGTCTTCTTCCTGGTTTGGGCGGCCTTCGGTCTTCTCCTACGCACCTGTCCACCTTTAGGTGTGCAAAAGCTGCACTCTACATAATTAATATTCAAAATGTGCTTTTTACAGCTGTTTCAGTGGTTCATATATCATTAATAATCGTCCAGCAGTTGTTGAGTTTTTCAGTCGGGCCACGGAGGAAGCAGAATCACGTCAGACTCTCGGAGAAAGAAACATAAAGAGAACATCTGTTAATAAAAACAAAGATGCGTTCAGGTGACCGTCGAATCAGCTCCGACATCTGCATTCAAAACATGAAGCTTCCCCTCGGAGACGAGAAGGAAGCAGCGGATGGAGAAACTGTTAATCAGGAAGAAAAGCGTGTCTGGAAATGATTAAACGACATAATGTGAGGCTCTGTGAGTCCCCGCGGGGTGTTTAAGTGTCTGAACTGGGAGCGCTGGGTTAATGTGACTGTAATGATGACGGAGAGCACAGATCAGAGCGAGGCTCCTCCACTCACACTGATTTCTGTCCTTGTTGCTCCAAACTGAAACACTGAAACACAGAAATTAATTTGCATCCACTCGACTGTTCGACGTTTGAGTTGTGGTTTTATAAACTCGTTAAAGCAGCTGGAGAGCTTTCAGCGGCTCTGACGGCCGCCGGCAGGTAGAAGACTAATTAAAACCAACTACAAGAGGAAAAACTCAGCAGCAGCGACTGCGTTACAAAGACAGCTGTGGGATTTCTGCTGGTCGCACAGGTGACGGACAGACAGACGGTTTATAACGTCTGGACAAAAGGAAAGTTTGAGCTTCAGTTAACCTTCAGTCTAACACAAACTCTGAGGAAGAGGTGCACTGTGGGTAATGTAGGCGGGAGGGAAGAAGAATGTGTGGACTATAAAGACGATATCTATTTATAGTTCTGCTGAAGGATGATTTTAAAGATACAAGGTGTAGAAATGCTAAACGTCTAAAACCGACCCGACTTTGTTCTGTGTGTTGTTGAGTTGTGTTCTTACATTATCACACGTTACTCAAAGTAACGGTGCGTTTCATTTGGTCGCCTGTCGCTACCTTCACGATGCAGAAGTTGTTCAGATGAATAAAAATGTAAAACTTTCACTCGTCTGTGAACATTCGTGAGTCACGTCAGACAGATTTTCACCAGCAG
>NC_140208.1:782621-800121 GCF_965226575.1 Pagrus pagrus
CACATTTCCCTGTAAATGTCACAAAGCTCAGAGCCTCCACGGCACAACTGCAGCCGGGCTGTGTTCTGAAGAGGTCCGGACTCAGTGAACGGTCGCATGAGAGATGTTCAGTGAACGGGACTAGAAATTAAAGCCAAAGAACTCTTAATGACAGAAAAACCACATGAACAGATGAGACAGGTCGTGAGACAGGTCGTGAGACAGGTCGTGAGACAGGTCGTGTGACAGGTCGTGAGACAGGTCGTGAGACAGGTCATGTGACAGGTCGTGAGACAGGTCGCGAGACAGGTCGCGAGACAGGTCGCGTGACAGGTCGCGAGACAGGTCGTGAGACAGGTCATGAGACAGCGTGTCCTCACCTTCCATCACGTAGACCAGAGAGCCCACGTCGCCCTCCTCGATGATGCAGGCGTCCTTCCCGTAGTCCACCGGGTACATGCAGTCGACGATCTCGTGGATCTGAGACAGCTCCAGGTTCTTCATGAAGTCGTTGTCCAAGATGGCCTCCTTTATCATCTCCTTCGACCTGAGGGGAGGAAACGAGGAGAGGTGTGACACGTGAAATACTGTCACCTGATTGGCTGATTGTTGAGTCAAATTATCCAACAAGACGAAACACAGATCGAGAGCTGCGACGGTGGTTTCTGTTACCTGACGTTAACTGGCTGTAACAGGATGAAGTCTCAGAAACTGTTTTAATCTTAAATATTAAAATTAATAAAGTTGTTAATAAATGAATAATTATGACTCCACATTATTAAAGTCCAGAAAACAGTGTCTTTATTTTAGTTCACAAAAATGAATCAAGAATATGAAAAACAGCGTTCTCACTCTCGGTGCAGATTTTTATTTTATTCAGCAGAAAAAATCCTGACGAGATGATTTTGATGCATTTGTGTGGTGCTGAAGAGAATCTGAAACCGGAGTGACGGAGGAGAGTTTGTCACATCTTCAGCTCAATAACAGACGTCTGATTAATGACTTCAACATTTAACAAAGTTTGTCTCTGCTGGTTTCATCGTCTGTCTTCATTTCTCCGTTAATGTGAGTTTGATCAACAGCTGAGCCGCCGTCATGAAGCTCACAGAGACGTGACAGAGACGGTGGAGGACGCTGCAGCCGTTCACTTCCTGTCGTCTCAGAAAAACACATTTTAATTCGAGCGGACTGAAAAGAGACAAAGAGAAAGAAGGAAAGAGGAAAAACAAACAAACAGTCCAAATATCAACGCTCTGAAAATAAACTGATATTCGACCAGTGAAGTCTCCTGACGAGCCTCAGAGGGTTCAACAGATCTGGAAACAGATTGTTCTGACACGGTCCAAACTAACAGAACCTGCTGAATAAACATGTAACATCTTATTAAAGTCCATACAGCTCGTCTGCTGTAATCACAGTCTGATGGCTGAGCCTGACTTTATATCATCAGGAGGAGACGATGGCTGAGCCTGACTTTATATCATCAGGAGGAGACGATGACTGAGCCTGACTTTATATCATCAGGAGGAGACGATGACTGAGCCTGACTTTATATCATCAGGAGGAGACGATGACTGAGCCTGACTTTATATCATCAGGAGGAGACGATGGCTGAGCCTGACTTTATATCATCAGGAGGAGACGATGGCTGAGCCTGACTTTATATCATCAGGAGGAGACGATGGCTGAGCCTGACTTTATATCATCAGGCGGAGACGATGGCTGAGCCTGACTTTATATCATCAGGAGGAGATGATGACTGAGCCTGACTTTATATCATCAGGAGGAGACGATGGCTGAGCCTGACTTTATATCATCAGGAGGAGATGATGGCTGGATTAACATGTTTGGGTGAACTGCTCCTTTAAGCTCTGTCTGAAACGTCTAAACTCAGGTGACAGTTTGGGCCAAATTAAAGTTGAAACATGCGTTTTCGGGCCGACAGCTCTCTGAGAGGCTGTGAAGCTCCGTCTCATAAGAGACGAGTCTGATGTGAAGTTTTATGTCATCCAGCCGAGCTGGATCTTATTTTGGTGAGTCTGCAGAGAGAGAAATGTTTCAGGCCGGCTTTAGTATCTGCATGTAGTGAGGAGGAAACCGACTTCTGTGAAGACTCAGTGTGACCGGACGGAGGAGGTGATGAAGGACACCCTGGTGTTATTACAGCAGCAGGAGGAGGATTTACAGCTGGAGGAGCTGAAGGAGAGAATAAAAAGCAAAGAGATGAAGTGAAAGAGACGAGAGAAACAACAGAGAAACATAAAAGAAGATATTTAGAGTCGAGGCGACTGAGAGAGAAAACGGAGACGGAGCTCAGGAGACAATAAACAGAGAGGAAGTAAGACAAACAGTACGAGAGGCAGAGGAGGGAGAGTGAAGAAGACGAACAGACTGAGGAGATAACAGGAGGAGAGCACCAGAGGACAGACGCTCACATCCTGCTGGAGTCCTCAGACCAACAAGGAGGAACCTCGAACGCTCGTCAGTGAAGAGACGTCGTCTGAGCAACGACGCACTCAAGGAATGTAAATAAGTACAATTACTCAGGTGCTGTACTTAAGTACAGCACAGTGTGACAGACAGGACGTCGGCAGTTTTCAAAATAAGAGTCGTCTCTCTCAGCTGATCATAACCTGTCTGCTGTGACGAGCTGAAAAATGCTTATGAAGCTCTGCTGCAGACAGCAGGAGAGCTGGTGGGCGTTCACAGCCTACACACACTCTACTGTAATACTTTTATTTATGTTTCAAAGACACACACACACACACACACACACACACACACACACACACACACACACAAAGAAGCAAGCTGCAGGACGCTGACAGCCAGAAGTGGTGGGATGGTAAATGAAACCCTGTCAGCTGCCTGTGTGGAGCTGTGTGTGTGTGTGTGTGTGTGTGTGTGTGTGTGTGTGTGTGGGCGGGCCACACAGATTAATAGCTAACACAGTGGTTGTTATCTCTGCCATGGACAGACAGAAAAACACATTATATTACAGAGAGCTCTGAGCGGTGGAGGCTGACGAGCGATACTGAAGTGAAACCTGCAGAAACATCATCACTGAGGACGACGGGACGAAGTTCAAACAGAAAATAAAAGTAGAAACTGAATCAATGTTTCTTTTTCATATGTAATCTGAAATATCATGTTGATGGAGACGGAAGTCTTCTGAAATCTAACAAAGAAGTTTTCACGCTCGCTTTAGATGGTTTCTGCCTTTTTTCCAAAAAAGCGTTTCTGAGCTGAACGCGAGATGGAAACACCTTTTCAGAACAAGTTCTGACCCAACAAACATTTAACTCACCTGACTGATCAGCTGTTCCTGCTGCGAGGACAGCAGGAACAGGGAACTAAGGTTGAGCTTCCAGTTTGTGACCTCTTCTTCGGCTCCATTTATTACTGGGTGAAATGTCGTGACTACGATCAAAAGCTTAATTGATAAAAGTACAAACTGAATTGTAGAAGTAGAAAGAGCCCAGTTACAAGTGTCACCGCTAACATTGTGGTTACAACATCATGACGAGTTGAGCTACAACACAAACAAGCAGAACGAGAAACGCCGTCGCTTCGAGTTAAAAGATCGATCAGATTACAACTGCAGCTGCTTTTAAACTCATCATCTGGAGAGTTAACCTGCCAGCTACAGCTAACTTGCTAAGCTAGCAGGCCCTCACCTCTGAGCCAATCAAAGAAGGGATTATTTTTGAGTAAGTAATTGCAAATTAAATGTAAATGATTATTTACTTGCCTAAAAAACACGATACTTGATTTGTCAACATAAACGATATAAGCTGGAGTACCACACTGACAGCAACATTGGATTTAGCTGCCCTCTGTTAGCATCTGCTAGTAGCATGTTGTAGCATGTTGCATGTTAGCAACATATTAGAAAGTGATCTTTCCATCATTTTTAAATAACTCTCTCAGCTACTTTCAGTGAAATTCAAAGGTTGAGTAGCCTACAATTAGCATAGCATTTGAACATGCTAATAATTAGTATGGTATCGTTAGATGTTTACATTTAGCCTGCTAGAAAGTGATCTTTCCAACATTTAGACAACTTTCTCAGATACGTCCACTGCAGCTGATACAGAGGAAGAGGAGCCGTTACTACAAAATAAATTCATGCTCTTATCAGACCGAGCAGGTCCGCTGATGTCAGAGTAAATTGATCAGAGTTCAGGAGGCTGAACGCTACAGCCTCCTGCTGTGTGCTTAATGAGAAAACCCTGGGGGAGGAGGACCACCTGCTGCACAGGTGCACACTGAACAGGTACATCACGCTCACAGTCACTCATTGTGTGGGAGTCACAGAGGCTGAAGGTCTCACAAAACACCTCTCCACCTGCGTCTCCATGAAATCACTCCAACAGATGTGACATGGTTTATGCACAGCGGCCTCAGAGGCGTCAGGTTTCAACCCTTCAGCAGCTTCCATCCAAACTTAAAAATGTCATTTCCAGATGACCATCAGCATCTGTATTCATCACCTGGTGAGAAACTGTGGTGAGATACTGCATCTGAACGTGAACTAACATCTGAGGTGTGATAAGCTGCAGCAACAGATTATTGATTCATATTGTATCAGCGCTGTATCAGACGCTGCCTTCTCTTTCTTTAAGTCTGTAATCGAACAGTTTGTGCTCCACAGGAACATCAGCGGCGATCTATAACCTGATGTTGTCTGAGAGCAGTCGTCCGTCTCTGCATGTCTTCAGGCTCAGCGTCCCTCCCACTCACGACTGTCTCACACACACATTTTCACATTCGTGTGCGTATAAATAAAGATCTGTGGCAGCAGCAGCTGTTTCTTCAGCAGAGACGACCTGCAGCTGCTGATCCCATCAGGAAACTACAGTTTTTATGTGTGTGTCTGTTAGAAACCAAACCGTGCACGGAGGAACTGCCATTTTCTACAAACATCGTATTTTCCTTTTGTTGTTTAACTCATCACGTTAGGTTAAGTATGTGTCTTTTTCTTTCTTTCTGATTTGGGAGATACTTTACAAGGTTCATCCTGCAGGAAGCAACAAAATGATTCAAAACTGGATTCAAACTTCAGACCAGGTTGCATCAGATATAATCTGTAAGAATCCTGCATTGAAATGTCTAAAAACAACTGGACCTTTGTTCTACGTGTTGTCGAGTTGTGTTCTCACATTATCAGAGAAAATCACAGAAACCACAGAAATCCTCCAGTTTCCTCGAGGTAACGTTTCATCTGGTCGCCTGTCGCTATAACTTCCAGGAGAGTCACAGAACGAGTGAAGCATAATCATAAATTCAGGATCAGATCATTTGTTTCTAACAAACATCTGGAAACTGTTGTTCATGCTTTCATCAGCAGTCAGTTAGATTTCTGAAAGTCGTTGCTCTCTGGCATCAGTGAAATCCGTCTCCGGCCTCCCGCTCATCCAAAACTGTGCTGCCAGAATCTTGACTCGGACTAGAAATCACTGATCCGGTCTTCTCTACACTGATTACCTGTTGCTTTTAGAAGTGATTTTAAGATTGTATTGATTACTTACAACGCCTGAGAGGCCTCGCTCCAAGTTACTCAACTGATCTTTTATTGGCCTGCGTTCCTTCTCGCAGCCTGAGATCCTCAGATGGATCTTTCCTTGTTGCTCAGAGGTCCAGATTCATTTATAAAGGTGATCGAGCCTTTGCAGTCGGAGCTCAAAGACTTTGGACCGACCTGCCTGATGTCAGTGTCATCTTTTAAATCACTTTGAAAACTCATTTGTTTCAGTGATTTTATCTGCTTTAATGAAGCGTGTCCGGCTCTTCTGTGAATTGTTTTTAGTCGCCGTGTGTTTGATCACTTTGTAACTGTGTTTTGAAAGGTGCTACATAAAAAAAGTTTATTAGTTAGATAGATTTTAATCAGTAAACATGAACTTCTTTGATCTCATGATACTTTGTCTTAATTGAGAAATTGCATACTGTCCATTTAAATCTTAGTTAATGAAGTGATGAGACAGTCAAAAGTTCACGTGTGGCGACATTTTGTCAGCAAAATCTCGATAAAGCAAAGAACCAAACCTGAAAATAAAAGATAAAATATGCAGGTTGTGGAACAAGAGGCTAATCAGTCTACTAATACAAACTGTCTCCAGTGTTTTCTGAGGATTAACAGAATACGTTCAGAAATAAAAACACTGCAGTCGAGCTGTTAGATACCATATTTCAGAGCTGTCAGCAGCTCCAACCTGGATGAATAAACTGAAAGAGATGGAGACTGGAGAGACGCCACATACATATTCAGCATGTAAATATTCGCTCTGCCAGGATATAAATGGTTTCCTTCTCCTCCACCTGTGCACTGTGGACTGACGGACTGAAAACATCTGAAAGTTTGAATCTGCCTGCAGGACATCTGCTGGCAGCCTCCACTCAGCTGAGTTCAGACGTCTCCATGAGAACAGAGCCTGGTGGGCATCCAGAGCCAGCTCACTTTAACTGCCTGCGTCCCCTTTTTAAACAACCACAGAAGAAGAATAGTTTATAGAGAGGTTGTTTTGTCTCCCCAACCATTGGGACAACACAGGAGGGCCAACTCCTCAGGTCCAGACTCTGCTGTCCACTTACATCTGGAGGAGACAAATCATTCCTTTGAGGACAATAACGTAAACATCTTGTCCAGAGAAGACAGATGGTTTGAAGGAGGAGTAAAGAATCCATCTATGTCAAACTGGAACGACCGTCTCTGAACAGAGGAGGAGGACTAAGACATCACCGATCACCCACCTACTGTACTGAGTTCTCTCCAGACAGCTTAGCAACCATTCACACCTGAGCTCACCTGGCCTTAGCAACCCACACGAAGGCCGGTTAGGTCAACGACTCACAAGTGTCCTTAACCACTCTGTAAGGACACTCCCACACTCTATAAGGACACTCCCACACACAGTAAGGACACTCACACTCTGTGAGGACACTCCCACACTCTATAAGGACACTCCCACACTCTGTGAGGACACTCACACTCTGTGAGGACACTCCCACACTCTATAAGGACACTCCCACACTCTGTGAGGACACTCACACTCTGTGAGGACACTCCCACACTCTATAAGGACACTCACACACACAGTAAGGACACTCACACTCTGTGAGGACACTCCCACACTCTATAAGGACACTCACACTCTACAAGGACACTCACACACTCTGTGAGGACACTCACACACACAGTAAGGACACTCACACTCTATAAGGACACTCCCACACACCGTAAGGACACTCACACACTCTATAAGGACACTCACACACACAGTAAGGACACTCACACTCTATAAGGACACTACCACACACCGTAAGGACACTCCCACACACCATAAGGACACTCACACACTCTATAAGGACACTCACACACACAGTAAGGACACTCACACTCTATAAGGACACTCCCACACACCGTAATGACACTCCCACACACCATAAGGACACTCACACACTCTATAAGGACACTCCCACACTCTATAAGGACACTCCCACACTCTATAAGGACACTCCTACACTCTATAAGGACACTCACACACACTGTAAAAAATAAAACAGTTTCAACAGCACACACAAAGTGGACTTACTCTGGGCTCTTGGGGTAGAAAGGCAGCGTGACGTGGCTGAGGTCACTGATGTCACAAGCGGTGGGCTCAGCGGAGATGGCCTGCCGCTTGCTGCGGTGCTGGTCTGGCTGAAGGACAAGGCTCTGCTGCTGGGCCTGGACCTGCTGAGCCGTGGCGGGCCGGAGCACAGACCGGTACTTGTCCAGCTCGTTCTGCAGCCGCTGGATCAGCTCATCCTTCTGATCCAGCTCCAGCTCCAGCTCATCGATCAGGGTGTCGCGCTGCCGCAGCTCCTCGATCTTCTCCTGCAGGGCGTACTGCAGGTCCCGTAGGGTGCCCATGGGTTCTCTGTAGGGGGGTCCCAAGAGTTCTCAGGGTTCCTCTAGAGTGTTTGGGGGGTCCTCTGAGGTCCCCAGATTTCTTCTGGAGCTTGAGGGTCCCTAAAGGGTTCCTCAAAGTACTTAACTCTTGGGATCCTCAAAGTCTTCAACTCTCACCAGATTTCCTGATGGTCAGGGTTCCCTCAGATGCCTTCAGATTTCTTGGTTTCTTCAGAGTCTTGCTCAGGGTCCCTTTTGGATGTACAGCAATTGTCAGAGATTCCTAAAGTTTCTACAGGTACCTGAAAGCCGTGGTTCCTCAGGACACTTTAAATTTCCTCCTCCTTCCTCCTAAATATCTTTGGGGTCTGGAGGGTCTGTCTGGATTTTCTTGAAAGGGGTTCTTCCGGGTTCCTACGCGATATGTAACATCTCCCAGAGCTTCCCAACAAGTCTTAAAGGTGCTTAGGTTTCTTCTGGGGTTACTTGGTGTAATTAAGGGTTTCCTCCAGGATCTGCTGGATGTGAATCTTCCTCAGAGACTTTAGGGTCCTTAAAAAACCCTTACAAAGTTTTTTAGGGCATTTCAAAGTTTCTCCAGGTTTTCTCAGGGTTGGAAAGTAAGTCTAGGATCCACAGCTTTCCTCCAAGATCTCCTCAGGGTCTTTGGGGTCTCAAGGTTCTCAGACAGTTTTTCAAGGTTCTTTTAGGATTCTTACAAGAATCTTCAAGAGTTTTAAGGGCCATAGGTTCCTTCTGGGGTTCCTTGAAGTAGTTTTTCTCCAGATGTATGGCAGCTCCTAAGGCTTTGGGGTTCACTGGGCTTCTCAGATCCCTGTAGTTTCTCAAAAGGTTTGTCAAGATTCCTCCAGGATTTTTTTTTGAAGGTTTTTCACGGGCCCCCCAAGGTGGCTCATTTGTGGTCTTTAAAATCTTCAGGGTCCATCCAGATATCCATGGTTCCTTAAAGTTATCTGCTTCTTCTTACAGGATGGAAATCTGATTTTAGACATCAAGAAAATAACACAAACTGGGAAAAGTCTGGAAAATCAGAGGCACTAACTGGTTCTCGTGGGCTCTTCTTCCTTTCTTCCAAAGGGAAATTCTGATGTGAAACAAAGGTGATGGATGAAGCTGAAGACCAGGGAGCCTTTTTACTACTGCCTGGATTTCCTCTTCTGCAGGAAATATGATTACAGCAGATGTAACACGTGGACGAAGGACAAACACACCAACAGAAGCAAAGTGAGCAAAACAAAGTTGAAAGTGAGTCGATGAAAAATAAATCGACAGATTTGATGATTTTCACTTCAAAAGACTGTAAAAATAATTTAAAATGTTCCTGATTTAAACTCCTCAAAAGGCTCCAGGCAGGAGTCAAACATCAGAGAGAAACTCTCCAGCAGACTCCAGGTGAGAGACATCAGAGGCAGGAAACAAGCTGGAAACACTTTAAATCCGAAATAAAACGTGCAAACAACGAAACAGTCAGGAGCTGGAAGAAAAGTAGAAACCGCGTCTCACAAATCCGCAGAGCAGCGAGGCGAGAAGGAAAAGTGCGATGACCGAAAACCCAAAAGAACAAGAACCAAAAGAGCCGCAGGAATCAAGTCCGGTCCTCCAGTCAGACAGCAGGACAGAGCCGGTGGAGATACTCCGGCTGAAAACCTGCCTCACATGTGAGCCTGGAGCCGGAGAGAGGCGGAGGAGGAGGCGGAGATCTGCAGATGATCTGTGGAGAAGAATTAAATGATCCGGGAGTCCAGAGAGGATGTGGAGCTGCGGCTCTGGTCCGCTGTAATCACCTCCATTACTTTAATTAGTTTAATGCGGAGCAGCAGGAGGAGGCAACCCGGGAGAGCACCGGCAGGCTGCGGCCAAAGGTTGGTCCTCCTCCTCTCCTCCTCCTCATCTCCTCCTCCTCCTCTCCTCCTCCACCCCTCCTCTCCTCCTCCTCCACCTCATCTCCTCCTCATCTCCTCCCCCTCCACCTCATCTCCTCCACCTCATCTCCTCCTCCTCCTCATCTCCTCCTCCCCCTCCTCTCCTCTCCTCGCTGTTCCTCTTCTCCTCCTCCCCCTCCTCTCCTCTCCTCCTCCTCTCCTCCTCCTCATCTCCTCCTCCTCTCCTCACTGCTCCTCTTCTCCTCCTCCTCCATCATGTTGTTTCAGTTAAAGTTCCTCCGCCCTGCTCCTCCCCCTCCTCTCCTCCTCCCCCTCCTCTCCTCTCCTCCTCCTCTCCTCCTCCTCATCTCCTACTCCTCTCCTCACTCCTCCTCTTCTCCTCCTCCTCCATCATGTTGTTTCAGTTAAAGTTCCTCCGCCCTGCTCCTCCTCCTCCTCTCCTCCTCCACCTCATCTCCTCCTCCTCTCCTCCTCCTCCTCCTCCTCCTCCTCTCCTCCTCCTCCTCCTCTCCTCTTCCTCCTCTCCTCGCTGCTCCTCTTCTTCTTCTCCTTCTCCATCATGTTGTTTCAGTTAATGTTCCTCCGCCCTGCTCCTCTCCTCCTCTCCTCGCTGCTCCTCTTCTCCTCCTCCTCCATCATGTTGTTTCAGTTAATGTTCCTCCGCCCTGCTCCTCTCCTCCTCCTCTCCTGCTCCTCCTCCTCTCCTGCTCCTCCTCCTCTCCTGCTGCTTCACAGTAATGAGATCAAACATCTGGAACATGTTGTGGCAGCAGATAACTGTTATCTTCTATCAGCTCTGCCTCCGACAGTCGTTTCAACTGAGCTGCTGACATCAACTCTTTCTAATCAAGTTGTAATAAATGATGTATTTCACTGATCGTAGCGAGTAATAGATTACATGGACCGTGTAGATCAGACGGAAGCTGTGTGTTCATGTTATTCTGTCCCACCATCTGGCTCCAGGTGTGTCAGATCATCTGCTCCAGGTGGATTTATTTAGAGAAAAAGCTTCATAACGACTGAACATGAGATGAATTTAAATAATTAATGAAGGTGCTAAAATTCACTCACAGCCTCACGGTCAGGTCAGACGGGGCGTTCATTACCTAACACGAGGGCTACTGAGCATGACGTCAGATGGACAAACTACCAGAAACAGGTGCGAAAGACTAAAGGATTTTAAATACTACAAACATGAGCATTAAACAACACGGGGGGGCAACAAGGTGCAGCAAACTACAGGAGGTGCAACAAACTACAAAAGGTGCAAAAAGACTACAAAAGGTGCAACAAACTACAAAAGGTGCAAAAAGACTACAAAAGGTGCAACAAACTACAAAAGGTGCAACAAACTACAGGAGGTGCAACAAACTACAGGAGGTGCAAAAAGACTACAAAAGGTGCAAAAAGACTACAAAAGGTGCAACAAACTACAAAAGGTGCAAAAAGACTACAAAAGGTGCAACAAACTACAAAAGGTGCAACAAACTACAAAAGGTGCAACAAACTACAGGAGGTGCAGAGACTACAGGAGGTGCAGAGACTAGAGACGGTGCAGACTACAGGAGGTGCAGAGACTACAGGAGGTGCAGAGACTACAGGAGGTGCAGACTACAGGAGGTGCAGAGACTACAGGAGGTGCAGAGACTACAGGAGGTGCAGACTACAGGAGGTGCAGAGACTACAGGAGGTGCAGACTACAGGAGGTGCAGAGACTACAGGAGGTGCAGAGACTAGAGACGGTGCAGACTACAGGAGGTGCAGAGACTACAGGAGGTGCAGAGACTACAGACGGTGCAGAGACTACAGGAGGTGCAGAGACTACAGACGGTGCAGACTACAGGAGGTGCAGAGACTACAGGAGGTGCAGAGACTACAGGAGGTGCAGACTACAGGAGGTGCAGACTACAGACGGTGCAGACTACAGGAGGTGCAGAGACTACAGGAGGTGCAGACTACAGGAGGTGCAGAAACTACAGATGGTGCAGACTACAGGAGGTGCAGAGACTACAGACGGTGCAGACTACAGGAGGTGCAGAGACTACAGGAGGTGCAGAGACTACAGACGGTGCAGACTACAGGAGGTGCAGAGACTACAGACGGTGCAGACTACAGGAGGTGCAGAGACTACAGGAGGTGCAGAGACTACAGACGGTGCAGAGACTACAGGAGGTGCAGACTACAGGAGGTGCAGACTACAGACGGTGCAGACTACAGGAGGTGCAGAGACTACAGGAGGTGCAGACTACAGGAGGTGCAGAGACTACAGACGGTGCAGACTACAGGAGGTGCAGAGACTACGGGAGGTGCAGAGACTACAGACGGTGCAGACTACAGGAGGTGCAGACTACAGGAGGTGCAGAGACTACAGGAGGTGCAGAGACTACAGGAGGTGCAGACTACCGATGGTGCAGACTACAGGAGGTGCAGAGACTACAGGAGGTGCAGAGACTACAGACGGTGCAGACTACAGGAGGTGCAGACTACAGGAGGTGCAGAGACTACAGGAGGTGCAGAGACTACGGGAGGTGCAGAGACTACAGACGGTGCAGACTACAGGAGGTGCAGAGACTACAGGAGGTGCAGACTACCGATGGTGCAGACTACAGGAGGTGCAGAGACTACAGACGGTGCAGACTACAGGAGGTGCAGAGACTACGGGAGGTGCAGAGACTACAGACGGTGCAGACTACAGGAGGTGCAGAGACTACAGGAGGTGCAGACTACCGATGGTGCAGACTACAGGAGGTGCAGAGACTACAGACGGTGCAGACTACAGGAGGTGCAGAGACTACGGGAGGTGCAGAGACTACAGACGGTGCAGACTACAGGAGGTGCAGAGACTACGGGAGGTGCAGAGACTACAGACGGTGCAGACTACAGGAGGTGCAGAGACTACAGGAGGTGCAGACTACCGATGGTGCAGACTACAGGAGGTGCAGAGACTACAGACGGTGCAGACTACAGGAGGTGCAGACTACCGATGGTGCAGACTACAGGAGGTGCAGAGACTACAGACGGTGCAGAGACTACAGGAGGTGCAGACTACAGGAGGTGCAGAGACTACAGACGGTGCAGACTACAGGAGGTGCAGACTGCAGGAGGTGCAGAGACTACAGGAGGTGCAGACTACAGGAGGTGCAGACTACCGATGGTGCAGACTACAGGAGGTGCAGACTACAGGAGGTGCAGACTACAGGAGGTCATGTGCTCCTCACAGCTGCTGTCATATAGTCCTGAGACCTCCTGCTGGGCTGTGACCCTCAGGTTTGTCACCACTCATTAGATTAGTTGATGTGGTGACGTCACGTCGGTCTCCACTGTGATCCAGTTAACGTGGACACAGTCCGGTGGCGCTGTCTGCTGGCTGCTGCCTGTCATTACATCCATTCACTCAACATGTCAATGAACCATGAGAGGCAGAGAGCTTTACTCTGTGTGTGTGTGTGTGTGTGTGTGTGTGTGTGTGTGTGTGTGTGTGTGTGTGTGTGCGTGTGTGTGTGTGTACATGCTGGATCAGAACTAAATGACCTTTTTTAATTAAATTGATATTACACAGTATAAACATGTTATCTTCTCTCACTTTTACCAGAGTTATATTTTAACATGATCTGGATGTTAATGCACTGACAGGATAACTATCACTGTAAATGAACACTGAAATGTTTTTCTGAGGAAATATTCAGGCGTCTGGAAAAAGAAAGGACGCAGTGTGACCTGATCCTCCCGACTGAGAGGAGCAGCAGCGTGATGTCATCATAGCTCTTTATTCCCTTATTCACACTAACTGTGCATGAAACAGTCAAAACAAGTGCTGAGGTGGAAAAAACATACATAACACATACATGTGCATCATTTCCTATTTTAGGGCTTTAAAAACTGATACTGATAAACTATATATTACTGGATCTGAACTCTCATTGGCTGCATGATGGATCATTCATCTGGAGGCTGGCGTGTGATTGGCTCAGGAGGGAGCAAGAAGAGAGAGTGGGTCTCCGGTCTACACGGTCACTCATTGGCTGTTGTAGGCTCGAGGGCGGGCGTAGAAGCTCCTGTCTGTTTAAATGAGCTGTTGGGAAACTGACCAATGACGTGTGTGTGTGTGTGTGTGTGTGTGTGTGTGTGTGTGTGTCTCCTCTTTTCGCTCATTTCACTGCATCATCTCGACACCGGACATCCTGAGATGGCCGTTGTTTGATTGACAGCTCATTAGAGCAGATAGGAGCTTCTGTGCCCGCCCCAGAGCCGACAGCCAATGAGTGATCATGTAAATAACATATCTTCTGAAATAAGGTGGAAGGACTTCACCTGTTTATGAAGACCCGCTCCTGCTCTCTCCTGCAGACTAAAGACTCCAGGTCCACTGACCTGTCGGATGTCGAGTTGCATCATGGGTAACGTTGACGCCGTGTTTTCAGAAGGATGTAGAGTGGGTGGAAGAAAAAAGACGATCTTTTTAATCGTCCATCACGAGTCTGAGACGATGTCTCTGTTGTGTTGTTTGAGCTGTTCAGTAGGAACATGAAGGGTTAACTTTATATTTACACATGAAATCTGATTATATATGAAAACACACAAATAAACTAACGACAGTAAACTTTGATATTTGGGAGAAAATCTGTTTTTTTATTTCACAACTAAGCCAAAATAAATTCTGTGTGTGCCGATCGTCTCCACCTGTGATCCAATCAATGACCTCACTGTTCGACTGCACACACACACACACACACACACACACACACACACACACACACACACACACACACACACACACACACACACAGTTAAAACATGCAGGAAACTTCCAGTCAGCATCAGCAAATATTGACTGAACTGAACAGACTCTGTTTCCTCTCACACGACTGACAGCTGGACTTCATGTTGTTCAGGTTGCTTCACATGAAGAAGACGTGAAGATCAGCTCACAGTTACAGAAACCTTCTGCTGGCTGTATGAAAGCCGACGCTGGACTCTCATGTTTTAAAGCAGCGTTATTTAGTTGCGACGTGAGTCTGAACATCAGCATCAAACAGCTGCAGCAGCACTAAACACATCAGCTCAGCGTCTGATGCATCAGTTTCATCCAGACGTCTCTGAAACAAGGAAGGAACGAGCAACAGACGTCCTGACAGGAAGACCTGCAGACACGACTCAGGGCTGAAAAAGTCCTTTAGCGTCCTCTCACGGGTTTTTCAGGTAAAATTAAAAAAATATTTAATTTAAATTTTGACTCATAGTTTATTCAGTCCTGCAGTGCATCAGTGTGTCGATGTACTTTTGAGTAATAGATTACAAACAGGTGCAAACTGTTCAGGTGAGCCAGGAAAGGATCATGTGACTCACCTGGTCCTGTCACACACCAACACAGCTGGAAAATAAAACATGCAGTTTACCTGCGTTACTTCACTAATGCAGCTAAATGTCCCGACACGGCTGGAAACTGACCCGATGGTTCACAGGAACTCAAACTGCCAACATCGTACTCTGGTGTCCAGCCTGGTAACAGCTCAGCAGGCCGTTCCTGAACGTGAAGGACAAACAGGAGGACAACCAGCCTCTGAGATGAGACAGAAATCACTGAGCCTCACAGACTCTGAGCCAGCTGCAGCGACAGAGACTTGAGCCTGACAGTCACAGCTGAGGGCGAGTCCACCACCAGCGCCCCCTACTGACCACATCTCGTTACAAGACGACGCTCCACCACCAGTCACACATTAAACTACAAACATGGCCTCCTGAGAGTTTTAATGCTAATGAAATGCATGCTGGGAAGTGGGCTAATAAGCTGGCTGTTTGATAACAGAAGGGACCAGAGACACTTGAACGCCTCACAGAGTCATGTGATCCAGTGTTGACAAAACCAATGATTCAGTGGAGCCTTGAACGCATCTTTATATTTTATTTAACTATTTAACAATAAAACGTCGACAGAAGAAAGTGATGAATAAAGAGTGTAACAGCTGTGTGTGTGTGTGTGTGTGTGTGTGTGTGTGTGTGTGTGTGTGTGTGTGTTAGTAGGTGAAGAGACCATTGCAGAGCGCCCTGATGCAGATAGTGACTGTCGGTCAAAGGCCTCCTGCAACACACACACACTTTGCATGTGTGTGTGTGTGTGTGTGTGTGTGTGTGTGTGTGTGTGTGTGTGTGTGTGTCCACAGATAGCAGCAGGTTAAACATTAACGCTGGCCGGCTTGTAAAGCTAACACCAAGACAGTGAACCTTTGGAGTTTGATATGATGTGATCACACACACACACACACACACACACACACACACATAGAGAGAGAGAGTGAGGCCCCTGATGACACGTGAACACACACACACTGTGTGTTCAGAATGACACAGCTCTGATCGGAGGAGGTGATCTCTGAAATTGCTCAGGTGAGTTTTTCTGTTTTTCAATCAAAACTTTTGAGTTTCATTAATTTAAAGACAGAGAGAGAGAGAGAGAGAGAGAGAGAGAGAGAGAGAGAGAGAGCATGTAAAGTAAGTGTTGTTCAACCGCTCTTCTTCGCTGGTGTCTGATGAACAGCAGCTATCAGAGAGGCTAAAGCTAACTGAACAAACAGGCCGAGCAGAGAGAGAGAGAGGATAAGTAAAAGTCTCTCTGCCCGGCTGTCGCTGCTTGAATATAATATAAAGTATCCAGATACTTTACTGCAGTACTACTCCATCACAAGTACAAGTCCTGCATAATGTTGCTGTTTTAAAAGAATGACTTAAAGAAACACACCAGCCTGTAAACACTTCCTGTTCTCTGTGAGGTTTGAGGGTTAAAATAAAATGACCGAAAGCTGAAAACTGTTCAATAATATATTCAACATGATAATAATAATACAAACACGTGGACTGCATGTCTTTTAAACTCAAAACACTGTCTGTTATTATCTGAGTTAAAATTAACCCATCAGATAAAATCTGAATCTGTTTAATAATGTAAAGTTAATGTGACAACAGCTGATTAAAACCCTGAGTGTGAGTTTGATTGTGACGCTTTCTGCACCTGAAAAAGGACTTTGATCCTTTAAGTTCTGACTTCAACATGTTTTTTAAAAAACAGTGAAAGTACTTTTTAAATTAAGCACAGAAGTTTCCACGAAATATTAAAGGAGCCGTCTGTAGTTTTATAGAAGAAACAGGGACAAACTCTGTCCATCAGTGAATAAACCAGCTGTTCTCAGAGGAAAATAAGGTCCCAGACAACTGTTTGAAGCTAGAGAGGTGGCAGGGTCCGCCACATATAAACAGAGTAACACAGTATAAACTGTGTTGTCCTCTAAGGTCAGTTTGTTTATTCAGTCATGAAGATAAATTATTAATTTAGTTTGTTTTAGTCAGTGAAGATCTTTTCTGCTCATTAACATTTCTTCAACAAAACTACAGACTGCTCCTTTAATCTGTGTATTTCAGGTTGTTTGAAGTGATCCAGCTCATGAATGACGACACACTGAGACGTTAGCAGTTTCTCTGAGCTCCCTAAACGTTGAACTGTCCCTTTATTGTTCAGTTTGAACTGAATGATCAGATCACTGATGTTTCTCTCAGTTCATGTTATTCTTCACTGCAGCCTCCGCCCACCATAACTGATGAAACCAGACGGTAACTAAAGTATTATAGATGTTCTTCCTTCTCTCGTCTGGACGTTATCTGGATCTGACTCCACTTATTAGACAAGGCAGATCCAGAGAGAGACGGGATGTTGGTGCAAAACCTGAACCGG
>NC_140208.1:802621-812621 GCF_965226575.1 Pagrus pagrus
AAACACACGACTGTAATCAGACGACCTGGACGTAGAAAGCTTGGAGCATTTCATAAATCATTTCTGTTTCCTGTTGGTTTAAACAGTTTGTAAGAACAACGTGACGGAGTGACTTTTAAATGTCTCTATAATTTATTCTTGTCATCAGATCTCGTGTTCTGGTCCAAACCAACAATGTGTTGAGTCTGTTGTACCTCAGGGCTCAATGTTCGCTCCACTGTTGTGCATCATGTACATCAATGAGCCACTTTATACTCACAAACTGACGCCTGATGTTTTCTTTGCAGACGACTCTGTTGTATTTTCACAGCCACATTAACCTGAAACACTCAGTCAGATCTTCTGTCTTTTTTCGTCATGTGTCATTACGTCGTCACGCGATGCACCGCGGCCCAAAATCACTTTTTGCCATGAGCTTACTTAAAGAAACGTCTGTAAAATGGTGGGTAAATTGTTTTGAGTGTCACAAGAAGAAAAGACTTCAATCCAT
This sequence comes from Pagrus pagrus, assembly GCF_965226575.1. Lineage (NCBI taxonomy): Eukaryota > Metazoa > Chordata > Actinopteri > Spariformes > Sparidae > Pagrus > Pagrus pagrus. The sequence goes on from NC_140208.1 coordinate 803,112, forward strand.
TTGGTCCAATAACATTTGGAAAGTCTATAAGAGTCGCATGATTAAATTATTTTATCTCTCTTCAAGTTAGCCGGGCGCTACACAGGAAGTTAGCTGGCTCGGTCGGTGGAAGTCTCTAGTGCTCACGCTCTGTGGGCCGCACAGCACTGAAGATCCAGGTATTCAAGCTCCACTGAGCAGCTTTCAGAGGAATGAACCGGGCTCTGCCTCCAACGCTGTGTCCAGATTTCTTGATGCGTTCACGGTTTACACCCGAACCAACAACATGTCAATCCGTCTCTCAGTGCTGTCGGACTTCCTGTCTGTGGCTCATTGGTTCCCACTAAAGACATAAATCTTTAAAGACTCCTCACAGATATGTAGCTTTCAGTGATTCATTGCGTCGTTGTCTTTACGATGTAAAGAGATTATACTGAGACAACACAGTAATGATGGCTGAGGCTTTGTTTCACGAGGGGTTACAAGATGTTTGAATAATTGTGTTCCCATAATTCCTGGTGTGCCTGCAGTCAGTCAGACTGTCGGGCTGCAGCCTGTTCAGAGTCTCTGTCAATGATTACAGGACAGACCTTGACCTCTCTGCTGCTCACTTCACCACTCGTATCTGTTGTTCAGAGCAGGAAAACAGGAGGAGGAGCGGCAGAGTTCAGCTCTGTGAGGACGCCACCGAGGTCATCGTTTTTACTTTATTCACCTTTATTCAACAGACACCAGACAGAAAGAAGTTCATGTCGAACATTTGCTGAATTTACAAGAAGGAACAAATAAGTCAGAATCAGTCAGAGACAGAGTTTCACACAGTTTATAAAGTGTCTCCAACTCAACAACTCACTAAACTGACACATTTGTTAAGGGAGTCTGGGGACAAAGAAGTAGCCTATACTGGTTACTGTTAGTGTGTTTGTAAAATGTGACATGTTTTGATCAATAAAATCTCCTTTTATAGTTCATTTTCACTCAACAACTCTTAAAATCCAAAGATATGAACATCTTTGTCTGCAGGAATTTAAAATGTACAGTATGTTGTTGTTTTCTTGTTTTCCAGTGAGCACCCCTAATTTCCCTGATTTACGTATCGCTGTCAATCACACACAATGGAATCCAATCAGAAAGCGGGCGGGGACGGACTGGCAGGGACGCAGAAGGAGGCGGCACTGCGGGCGCTCATGCAGCGCACGGGATACAAACTGCAGCAGGTAGCAAGCTTCCTCTGAAACGGAAATCCAGATGTTGAGTTAGTTAACCAAACAAACCAGCGACTGGTGGACTTGATTCTCAGACGTTCGAGTGTCCAGATGTTGATATATATTTGTAGAGTCTGTATGTCTTTTTAACTTTATGATTCCTGTTTCAGGAGAACGGCCAGCGGCGGTACGGCGGCCCACCGCCCGACTGGGACGGTCCGCCTCCAGAGAGAGGCAGCGAGATCTTTGTGGGGAAACTACCGAGAGATCTGTTTGAAGACGAGCTGGTTCCTCTGTGTGAGAAGGTGAGAGAGGCAGAGAGTTTTGTTTCTCCAGGATAATACTGGGATGTTGTTCTCACGTCTTCCTGTCTCCAGTTTGGTAACATCTACGAGGTGAGGATGATGATGGACTTTAACGGGAACAACCGCGGTTACGCCTTCGTCACCTTCAGCACCAAACAGGAAGCTAAAACAGCCATGAAGCAGCTCAACAACTACGAGATCAGGTCCGGGTCCGTTTGGTTTTTAATCTCTCCAACTCTCATTTTTAAATGTTCTTTAAATGATCTCATCGCTGCGCTGCTCTCCCTTCCTTGCAGAAATGGCCGCCTCCTCGGCGTCTGTGCCAGCGTCGATAACTGCCGTCTGTTTGTTGGCGGGATCCCCAAAACCAAGAAGCGCGAGGAGATCCTGTCTGAGATGAGGAAGGTCACTGACGGGGTCGTTGACGTCATCGTGTACCCCAGCGCTGCCGACAAATCCAAGAACCGAGGCTTCGCCTTCGTCGAGTACGAAAGTCACCGGGCGGCCGCCATGGCCCGCCGCAAACTGCTGCCAGGTAGACGCCAAAGACCCGACACTCGTCTCGCAAACACTCGTTTGTTTTTCAAACTAAGTCGTGTGATAATTCAGGATGAGTCAGTACACAGTCAGTATTACCTCAATCTTTGTTGATACATGTTCAACAGAGTGATTTATCCATATCCATGTTGGAAAGAGCCGGACTCAAACAGGAAGTTGTTGATTTAAGACTGAAATTTATCTGGTTAGAGAAGTTTCTATGTTTTTATACAAGCGTAAGATGTTTACAAACTATGATAAATAAACTTAAGTCAGTTACCTCATGAGTAAAAAGTCTCTACGGGATTACTCACTTCAGCCGAGTACTCAAATTTGTTGCATTTATGAGACTCAGTCTGCAGTCATGCTCGCAGCTTACAGCCTTTCTTTGAGCTAAATGCTAAACTCAGTCATACTCGAGTAAAAGATATGTGAAAGTCACCCATACGAATAGTACTCGAGTACAAGTCTTACAGTATCTGATACATATATTATAAACGGAATTTGTCAATAAAATAAATTTGATTTATAAATAGTAATGATAAAAATAACAGATACATTTAAGTTTTTTTATTTAGTAAAAAGTGCAATATTTGGCTCTAAATGTTGTCGAGTGAAGAATAAAGAAGCAGAAAATGGAAATACTCAAGTAAAGTACAAAAACCTCAAAACTGTCCAGCATGCTGATGTTTAGCAGGTGACATTTGACCATGTTCACCATCTTAGTTTAGCATGTTAGCATGCTAACATTAGCTAATTACCATTAAAGATGAACTGAAGTTGAGACTGATGTTGTTAGTTCTGCAGGTCACAAAACAAAGTGTGATGATGATGATGATGATGACGATGACACTTTATTCATACAGCGATACACAACTTCTCCGTACAAACACAGTCGTGCTCCAGTGAGGCGGCGTCTCCATCAGCTGTGATGGTTTTGCTAACAAGTTATTTTAAAGCTGTACGAACATTAAACACCTCGTAAAAATAAACACAACATCAAAGTCTCCTTCTGACTGCGTTATCAGCAGCCAATCACAGCCGCTGTCACTGGGCCAGTGTCCAATGGCAGAAGAGCTCTGATGAGTGCGATGATAAGATAAGAAAGTCTACGTGATCAGAACGACCATAAACACACTCAAACACCCATGTTTCAGTCTGAGCGCTCTGAGCGGATCAGACCTGCGATAACGAGGCCGGCGGCGATAAGATACAGACGCGGGTTTATTGTGCAACATGAAGCCAGACGGAAAGAACCGGAGGTGCTGAGTCACCACTGGTTCTGTTTTCAGATCAGTTCAGAACTCACCGTGATCCAAATAATTACTGCTGAGTACACTTTACCTAGCTCCAGTTACTGGAGCTTGAAGGCAACATCAGGTCACAGCGTCACGTTCACAAATAAAGTAAAAGTAACTGATACATATGTTATAATGGGATTCGTCTGTCAAAACAAACATTTTGATTTATGAATAATAATAATAATAATAATAATAATAATTATAATAATAATTATAATAATAATAATAATAAATCATTTTAAACTTGGCTCTGATGCAGCATGTAATCTGTAAAGTGACGAGTAACTAAAGATATCAATAAATGTATTGGAGTAAAAAGTGCAGTATTTGACTGTACAGATGTACAAATGTACAGAACTGTGATCAATGAACTGAGGTTCATGTGTTCTGTGCGCCCCAGTTTCACGTTTCTGATTATTTGCAGTGGAACTTGAAGGCAACATCAGGTCACAACCTCACATTCATAAATAAAGACAATGAAGAAGAGGAGAAACCGACCTGCTCTCTCTCTCTGCCAGGTCGTATTCAGCTGTGGGGTCACGCCATCGCCGTGGACTGGGCGGAGCCTGAGGTGGAGGTGGATGAGGATACCATGGCGACCGTCAAGATACTGTACGTCAGGAACCTGATGCTGCAGACCACAGAGGAGACCATAGAGAAGGAGTTTAACAGCCTCAGACCAGGTGACAGTAACACTACACAATCCAGCAGGCACATATTAAAGCTCTGATGTTGGAGTGTCCTTGAATGCACCGGCGGGACCATAGTGTGATGGATTATTGAGTTTTGAACTCTGCAGGTAGATTTAATGATTTGGGATGTGAAGTAAAGACTTCTGCACAGGATCCAAACAAACGAGTTTATGGCGTTACAGGTGCGGTGGAGCGAGTGAAGAAGATCAGAGACTACGCCTTCGTCCATTTCACCCAGAGAGAAGACGCCGTCAACGCCATGAACACTCTCAATGGAAAGGTCAGACCGTGACAAACTGATCCAGACTGATCGGAGAACAAAAACACATTTTGACTGTTAGGACAGAAACACTGCAGACACATCACTGTTCATAAAGTGAGCTCAAACTTAAAGGAACAGTTCAGCCAGAAGTGTCATCATTTCTTGCTGAACTGTTCCTTTAAGTGAAGGATCTGAACGCTTGTCTTGTCCTCCTCCCTCCAGCTGGTGGATGGCTCTCCTATCGAGGTGACTCTGGCCAAGCCGGTGGACAAAGACAGTTACGTCCGTTACACCAGAGGGACCGGAGGACGGGGAGGATCTCTGCTGCAGACCGACTACACTGCCTACACTCTGGGACAGGTACGAGTCCCGCAGGAGACCGTCCACGTCCCAGAATATCTCATGTGACAGCGTCAACGTAGATTCAAGAGAAGAATTCACGGTGCTCCTCTTGGACCTACGATCTGTCATGTTTGTGTCACGTTAAAGAAGCTACAAGAAATACAAACTCCATCAGTGAGTAAACCAGCTGCTCTCAGAGGAAAACAAGGTCCCAGAACACTGCTTGAAGCTGGAAAGGTGGCAGGGTCCGCCACATACAGTATAAACAACGTAAAGCAGCACAACTGTTAAACTACAGGCTACTCCTTTAAACTACAGACTGCTACTTTAAACTACAGACTGCTCCTTTAAACTACAGACTTTAAACTACAGATTGCTCCTTTAAACTACAGACTGCTCCTTTAAACTACAGACTGCTACTTTAAACTACAGACTGCTCCTTTAAACTACAGACTTTAAACTACAGACTGCTCCTTTAAAGACGCTCCATCAGCTGACAGCTGCAGCCTGAAGCTGAGACGCAGCAGTGGCTGATGGGATGATTGAAGCGTCGCTGTGGTAAACAGCTCCATCTAGTGGACAGCTTAGATCATTACCTGATGAAGAGACCGGCAGGTAACTGATGTAATGCCACAAAGATTAATGATGTTAAAGAGACAAACGACACAGAACACGCTGACGACCCTTCATGACCCTTCACGACCCGTCTGTCTCTCTAAACTTCTGAAGTCACGATCACGAGTTTCTGATGAGACTCGTTTCCTTTAAATAATTCATATCAAAGGTAAAACACGCTCTCTTCTCTCCCCAGGTGTACGACCCGTCCGCGGCGTACCTCGGTCCGCCCGTGTTTTACGCCCCCCAGGCCTACACCGCCATACCAGGTCAGTTCCGCTTCCCGCCGGCCAAAGCTCACGTCGGAGGACGAGGTTTGATCAGGACGCCGTCTGTCAGAGGTGAGGACAGTCGTCTCTGCTGATCCACGCTCAAACAGACGAAACTTGATCGTCAGCTGGCTGGATGTTAAAACAGATGGACGGGGAGCTCACACTCACAAACGTGCTCCAATATTTGATTTCAGATGATGAACTTTCTTCTTCAGATTTCATGACTTCCTTAAAACAAGCCGAACACGGTCAGACCTCTGACCTGGTCGAACACAAAGCTCCTGTGAGTCTGAGCTCCTCTACAGCTGTTCTTCACTGATATTTAACATCATGAGTTTAAATCAAACTGCTGAACCTTCTCTTTGACAGACGTCACATTCTCAGTTCAAGTCCAACTGCAGATAAAAAGTGTCTTCAGTGATTTGACCGTTCACTAAACCCCGCCCCCAAACTGCAACTGTCCAATCACATGTAGCCACCAGAAGTAGTCCCAACAAGCTAACGTTAGCAGCTCTGCTATGTTACTGGATCAGACCTCGTCCTCCGTTAGTTTCTCTCGTGAAATGAAACAGACTGAAAGACCAAGAGTGGAAGCTGAGCAGCAACAAAACATCTGGTGCGTCAGGTTACTTTCATGCAGGACCTGTTAGCGTTAGCTTCATGGACCTATTTCAGATGTAAGATATATAAGAAGATATTTAAGAACTAAAGTTAGCATAATCAACGAGCGAGCTACATTTGATAAAATTCACCAGTGACAGTCGTCATTTCAGCAAACTGATGGTCACCAGCTAGAAATGAGACGCTGCTTCTGTCTGGACCCGTGCTTTTAAACATTAACATGAGTCAAATCTGCCACAGTTTTCTTTGCAAACTCTAACATTTTTTCTTTTTCTGCTCTGAAAATAATAACATCTAGAACTAGAATTGCCCTCAGTAGAGTGCGTACCTCCGCCAAGGCCCAGCCCCCTTTGATTCCATAAAGCCTGATCCAATATCAAATGAAACATTTCAAATCCACTAGATCTGGATTTTTTGTTTGGATCCACATCAGAGCCACCGAAATACACCTGATTTTTTTCATCAAGATCCATGAATTATTCCTTGAGAAATTTAGAAAACTGGAAAAAAAACCACCCTGTCTTGCGATAATTAAGAAAGTGATAAAACATCCCTGGATCTGTCTCTTTATCTGGATCAGCACCAAAACTTAATGAGGTCTATTCTGGGCCGAGACTCATCGTCCAACAAAGTTTGATGGAAATCTGTTCAGTAGTTTTTGTATAATCCTGATCACAAACCAACAAACTAGCTGGATTGTGTTGCATTAATAATTAACTCAGACTTCAAGGAAATGCAAATAAATACAAACAAGCTTACATTCTCAGGAACACACGGCAGGGAGGCTGGATGCAGAGCAGACGGGTCTGTGGCCTGAAGCTCACCTGTCTGTAATTGGCCATCAAACAGGGAAAGACTCACCTGTGCTGAACCTTCTGTCCACCAGGGGCCGCCATTTAGACAGTATGAGAGAAATCACAACACTTAATGTGGCGCTGGAGGAGCTGGAAGGTGTGCAGGTGTGGAGACAGTCACTGGGGGGGCGGGGCTTATGAAATGGTCAAATCATTGAAAACATTTCTGAACTGTTTGGACTCGAGATCCGATCAGACACAAAGAACGTGAATGTTTCTTGATCGTTGTTAAGAGGAATCAAACATGATCCACTGAATCAAGAGTGAAGCTTCTTCACGTTAATCAAACATTAGATGCCGAGTCGCTGTTCTGATGACTAGACAAAAAATAAAAGACTTCCGACTCGACTCAGACTTAAAAGTTAAAGACTCGTGACCTGAGTCATGACGACTTCACCTGTCCGTGTTCATTTTGTTTGTTTTATATATATTTTAGTCTGTCTGTATTTCTCGTACTTTTTAATTGGGAGATAAACTAAGAAATGAAAATGTTTTGATTGTTTGATCACATTTATTCCACTGAAAATCAATAATTTTAATACAAACTGAATTCACTATCAGACTTTTAGAGACGGTTAGATAAACTCATGGTGAGACAGGAACTGATACCCTGCGCTGTCTCTCCCTGAAGACTGAACGCTGCAGGTAAAGCTGCGTCAGAACGAACACGAAGAGAAAATTCACCTCGTCAGTTTGATCGCAGGATTATTCATTTTTATTGACGTCACCCTCACGGCACCCAGCTGGGTGAGTTTCAGCGTCTGGATGACGACAGCTTCCAGCTCTACCTGAGGCGGACAGGTGTCCAGGTCTCAGCTGCAGAGCGTCTGTCCATCTGTCTCCACTGAGTGGCAGGTGTGTTAAAATCAATAAATATTAACTGTGACCAGCAAGTAGACGTAGACTGAATGAATCCGTCTCACCACGTCAGTAACAGCCACGGTGACTGATGATTATCGTCTGGACATCAGCGACGTTCACGTCATGACTTCAGTGTGAACGTCAACGCTGATAGACTCTCAGACGACGTCACGAGAAATCCTCGCGCTGCGTCATTGACTTTGTATTTAATGTTGAATCTTGAATAAACTTGTTCGTGTTCGGTCTGAACGCCTCAGAACCCTGCAGTATCTTGGGGAGGGAGTTTCTGGACCTGAACCTGAACTCCTGACTCCACTTGACTCGACTCGACTCGACTTGATTCCTATAAGAAATGAAAATCGGACTAACTTGAGACTTGGACGAAAGGACTCGAGTCACATGTCTGAATCTTGAAAGAATTTGCAAAAACGTAAAACTGTAAAAAGAATCATGGAGATTAAAAATCCTCAGCGGATGATAGGTAGACGCACCGTTACCATGACGACCACTGTACCTGTTCACTCTAATTGTCTCTGTGTGATTCTTCTTCCCGGTTGATTTCCGGTGATTTGATTGATTTCACTGCCTTTTCGGTCTCCTGTAGAAATTTACATGACTGTACCTGTAGGGGCTGCCGGGGTGCGGGGGCTGGGTGGGCGGGGCTACCTGGCCTACGCTGCCGGGGTCGGAGCCATGGGTCGAGGCAGTGGTGCTGGCGGCGCCGCCTATGGGCTGAAAGGGGACAAGCAGGCGGAGGAGAAGCTGTACGACCTGCTGCCGGGCATGGAGCTGACCCCCATGAACCCTGCTGCCATGAGCCTGAAGGCCGCAGCCATCAAACCTGCACCACAGGTAACGGAGCACACCTGAGAACCAGACAGTTCACAGTCCACAGGATGATGAGCTCTTATGTTTGTTTTTTCCACCATTTCTATCAGTTTTATCATTTCCCAAAGTACTCACTGAGATCTTTGTTTGATGAGCTGGATGGAATCAAGGAAGTTGTCATGAGTTTGCCTGTGACCACTTCCTGTGACCGTGTCCCCCAGGATGATCACCTGGAGGACTCGGTCGCAGTCCTGGGGTGGTTCCTACAACCCAATTTACTCCATGTGTGTCCAGACCACCAGCTCATTTATGCCCCCTTTATGTCTGAGACAAGATCTGTTCATCTCAAATGATGCAACCGTCACCACCAACATCCAGTTTCTGACAACAACAAACATGGAAAATGTGGAGGAGGTTGTGATAATCTGAGGTCATTAAACACATCGTAACATGTGGACGGAGAAACTGATGACAAACATCCTTTCTAGGACTTTCGGATGGCTCACTTAGCTACACTGCCACCTATGATTTCTGGTGGTACTGCTCAGTTTCCTCAGTAATCTCTTAGATTAGAGTACGTTCAGAGGACTCTGTCTGGATCCACATACGTGTCTAACAATTATCATCAATGAGCTTTTAATATTCTAATCGTAATAAAAAAGATGGACCGCATGCTAGAGTAGCAAAAATGTAGTTTAGTGTTTGTAACCTCTTAAAATGTTGATGACTCATCCTGCACTCGGGGGTGTTTGCCACGATAGAGAAAAAAGATCCTTCAACCAAACTGAATCGAGTCTTCGGCCGGGCTCCTCCAAACAAATTAAGCCCACACTTAT
>NC_140208.1:815121-827621 GCF_965226575.1 Pagrus pagrus
GCTGACTGAAACAAAAAGGTTGAGAATTAAAGCCTTGTTGTTCGCAAACAGTGAAGTGTGAATGCACCGTCATGCTGCTGGCTGCATGGAGACGAAACCCGTGTGGGCTTTTGTATCGTCAGACATGATTTGAAAACCGCTGCTGGAAGTCGTATCGGACTCATCAGTCGCCCTGAAACAAAATCCTCGCCTGTCACACCTTCACCAGTCTCTATTTTGTCTCTGCTCTTCTACCTGTGTTTGAATAATGTGTTCATACATATCTGTGTTTGTTTTGTGATTGATTAGCTAGCCTGTGATTGGCAGTTTGAAGGTCTGAATTAATGTTCTGATCAGTTAATATGTTTTCGTTTTTTTGCATGTTTCTAGTATGTTTACAATATTCAATTGAATCAGCTAAGTAGATTTTGTTATTTTATCCTTTTTTGTAACCCTGCATTATTATCTCAAACTGGGATTTGTAGTCCTTCGGTTTGCACTGTTTTGACCGTTTCAAATGTTTTTTTTGTCCAGCAAACAAAAGTATGAAAAATAAGATGAGAAAAAACAGCAAAGACTAAAATCTGTTGTGGTGTCTGAGGCATTCTGGACTTCGTAGTTCTTTAAACTGTGAAATGTCAGAGCCGGTTGTACTAACAAGAAGGCAGGTTTTGTAAAAAGAATGGTGGTTTTGAAGCGTCTCAAGTCGGTGCCAAGAGAAAACACATATCAACGGGGGAAGTGACTTTGACACGACGCTGGAGTGTGTCTATCCAGTGAATGTCCGTCTGTTCACTCTTGTTTCACCTCGGTTTCTATCACTCTCCCTCTTTGTTGTCCCACTATTACCTGGGGAGAGTGACCTGGGAAAACAACGCCAATGGTCGCTTCCTTTGTGCTTTAGTTCAGTCTTTATTATTCTGAGAAAAATCCAGCCTGGTGTCAGACTGAATGTCAAAGTGAAAGTGAGGTTTACAGAGAATCAATCTATACGCTGATGACATTACACTGTGACATCAGGATTTACTGCAGATTGAGAAGTTTTTAAAAAGTTGTCTATTGCCAGTTTAATTAAAAGTCAGAAGCTAATTTTTTTTTGCCTTTTGAACGCTTTATTACAACTACCTGTAACACGTCTGTCGTGCTTCTTTGATGACATCTAATCAACATACTGTATATTTAAAGAAAAACACCTGAGTGTAAACCTCAGCTGTTGAATGCTTCAGATCGTCACTGTTGTTGGGGGTTGATATTTCTTTACCGTGTTTCAGTATTTTCATGTTCACATCGTGAAAGTCCAGCCAGCCAAGTCTTCTCTGGAGTTTTTGAGTTTAGCACCAAAGATGAACATCAATATTTGATATTTCTGCAAACCCCTGATCACATTCATTGCATTCTCTGTTATTTTGTTTGTTTTTTTGTCCAATGCAAACTTTTTTCAAACTCTTTAAACAATATCTGTGTGTGGCAACTTCAGCGGTTCAAGTATGGAAGAGAATTGGAAAACATTTGCTAACGGACACCAAACCAAAGCTCCCAATCAGGACGGAGCTTTGACTTCTGTGTTGCTTCATGATGGTCGCAAATAGTACATAGGAATTATAAGTCAGTAAGTCAAAATGATAATATTGAAACTCATGACTGGATTCATTGAGAAACTGGCTCTCAGCTGCCTCCTAGTGGTGACTGTGAGTAGAGTCATGATGTGAACAAGTCGGACGACGTCTCATCAGCAGCAGGTGATTCAGTCCGACTTGATGTTTGTTTCTTGAAGTGTTTCCAGAGAGTTTTACGTTGACGACACGTGCTGCCATCTGAGCTGTGAACATGCCAAAGCAGAGACAGTATTAAAGTGTGTGAAGCACTTAGAACTTATTTTTATACCAGGAAGAATAATTAATATCCAGATGCTATTTGTATAGAGTTATTTTGCATTCTCTTTGCCTCCACAATTGACCTGGAAACAAGAAACATGTGGAAGTGAATCAGTGCTAATCAGTGATGAACAGAGAGGATTGTGGGTATTGTTCATGTCATGAAGGAAGCGGCTTTGAAACAATTGTGATGTTTTATGATCCAAAATCTTCTAGAAATAAAAAAAACTGACAAAAATCTGCAGAAGCAGCAGCAACTCCACTGTGTCGGTGTTATTTTACTTTTATTACATTTTACATTATTACATGTTACTGTTGTTGACCTTCAGTTGGGTCTGGACACACGTCTGCTCACTTGGCAGCATTAAAAGTGAACACACTCAAATGTCCATCAGACAAATTTGATTTTGGGGTTCGCTGACCTGAGACTGTCTGCACATCGTGTTTTCAGTCATCACTGATAAAGAAGAAAGAATGTCACAGAATGAGTGATTAACTTCCTGTTTGAGCGAACAGTGTCCCTGCTACTTTTCCTTTGTTTGTTCTGGTCACTGCCGAAATACAGTACACAGAATAATTACACACACACACACACACACACACACAAGTTGTTTGTTGAGTTGAAGTTTGTTCAGCTGTTGACAGACATCAGGTGAATCTCCACCACAGCTCCAGTTACAGTGAGTGCTGTTAATGTTAATTAATAACGTATTAATGAAAAAGTCTTCGTCTGACATTTTATCAAACCAACAGTCGTCTACATCAACAGTTTGTAAAATCCTTCGTCCTCCCTCTGAGGAAAAGTGAACTAACCACTGTCCCGATGTTGTTGCAGACAGTGAACTCACCACAGACGATCCCTGGTGATGGTCAGTGGGATTGTGGGAGATGTTGTTTAAAGTCTGAAAACATGAATATTGAATAAACATCCTATTTTATATTATTATCCACATGTCGTGATTCAGACACGTCACATAATTTCGAGCGCAGTGTTCGATGTTTAAATGTTGAAGTCATTTTTGGTGAGTTCTTCTTACTTCTCAAGCAGAACCGTAACGTTCTGGTTTCCCATCAGCTCTCTTCTCAGTTACATGTGTGACTCTGGTTCAATGAATACATAACACCAGAATCAACTGAATGTGTCATCACAGGTTAAAAAAGTGGATTTAGTATTTAGTTAGAAGCATTGCATGCTAGTTAGCCAGGCATTGCTAGCATGTAGCCAGCCTGTTGTTCCACAGTAAGTGTGTGTTCAACACAGTTAGCAGCTTGTTAGCTTCCTCACCGCCATGTCAGTCAATAGCAGATTAGCTGGTCCAGTCCAAACATCAGCTAACGTCCCACGCTGATGTTGCAGATCTTGCAGCTTGGGTCTTTCTTGGCGTTGACGGTGGACTGACTCATGAGCTGGTGCCCACTGATCCGCGTCACCGTCCCTAAAGACAAATCCACCGGCTCCGTGTAGATCACCTCTAGGATAACGTCCTGAGCGTGGCGGAAAGACAGCGAGCCGTCGTCCTCCTCAGCGCAGCTCAGGAAGCAGTTGTTGGACCTGTCCAGCGCTGGCAGCCTCCCTTTACAGAAGACGTCTCCTTTGGAGCCGTCAGGAGCCAGGACCAGGATGACGTAGTGGTACGACGTGTACATGCAGTAGAAATCCCCAAAGTAGATGTTGGTGTTCTGGTTGAAGAGGAGGTCTGCTTGGATCTGTGCAGAAACAAACGCAGTATCAGAATTAAAACTTCAGCCTCTAATAAAATGAAGACTCTTCGTGAAGTCAAAATTAAGGTTGGACTGTTTTTATCACACGTCTTCCTCCAGCATCAGGCCCAACAATGACAGAACGATTGTTTTGTAGGTGTTCTTGATGCTATTTTTTGTATAATTTCCTGAAAAATTATAAAAAGATGTTGATGAGTCATCCTGCACTCGGGGGCATGTACTAATCTTTTGTCCAATAGCTGTCCTCATTGTTATGAAGCTGTTATGGTCGTGTTTCTTTATTCAACTGGATTTTATTTTATGGAGAAAGTATTTTCTGACGTCCTCCGGCTGCTCTGCCTTGACTCTGGACAGATAGCTTTACTCGTTGCTATAGTAACCGCTAACTGCTGCTAACCAGCAGCCTCACAACGAACGCCTCTGGACCGGAGCCGAACGCAGCCTCCGAGAAATACGGAGGACAGTTACAGTACCAAGGCGATTTATGGAGCTTCCTCAAAGACAGACACCATTAGCTTTGTTGCTACAGTAACTGCTAAATGTAGCTACAAGTAGTTAGCTCATAGCTGTGCAGCTAGCAGTTGTAAAGGAATCCAGCCCAGTATTACTCCCTCCGACCGGCCCAGTCCACTGGGAGCCGCTAGCTCCACGGCAGAGGACGTACCGCACACTCAGCTATCGGCTGCTGTAAACGCCAATCAACATCCATGACAAGTCCCTCCTAGAAACACCAAACTATGCCGAAGCAAGTCCATTCGCTGTTTCATGAGCCTGATCCTGGACCAGATCCAAAACCCATGGACGACCTTTAGATTCTGTATGTCCAGAGAAACCAGAATCCAGTGGAGCGTCGTCCGCTTGTGTGAGGCTGTGAACGGTGCCGATGAACCTGCTGAATGTCTCTGCAAAGACACAAAACAAATCACCCGTGAGCGCCCATGGTGTACCTGGAAGCGGTAGGGTCCATACGGGGAGTCCTGGGGGGGTTTCCCCGTGTTGAACTCGGTGTTGCAGCTGAAGAAGACGCCCTCCAGTTTGCCGCTGATGGGCGAGCCGTGACTGCCGCTGTTGTCTTTAACCGCCGGCAGCATGCGGCGACACTGAGCGTCTCTGGAGCGATACGAGGGGCTGTTCAGGACACACAGGGTTAAAACACAGGTCACGGGTGGTGGATACACACACACACACACACACACACACACACACCTGGCCTGTTGGAAGTACTCCTGCTGCTGGTTCCTGTAGAAGACGGTGAACGGCAGCATCCTGCCGGCGATCGCCTCGGCTTTCTGCAGCAGCTGGTTCAGATGGACGGTGGAGTAATCTGCAGACACAACACACACACACACACACACACACACACACACACACAGAAACAGTTTCAGTTTGATGTATTCACTAGAAGTGTGATGTGACTCCTGGGAGGAAGTTTTGTTAAAGCTGAATCCAGAAACACAACAGGCAGGAAACATGGACAGTCTGAGCGCATCAAAACAAAAAGGGGAAAGTTTGGTTGTCATCAGGATTTCCGGTCGTGACCACGAGCTCGCAGCCCGGCAGCTTTACAAGCAGCAGTGATTTACAGGCTTGTGGTGGAGGCTGAGTGCAGCCTGCCTGCAGACGACACTTAGGTCCACAGCTCGTCTGCATTCTCAGGTGCAGCTGTTTTAAATGAGCAGATATTCTGCTGACTCATCATCAATCAGGCAGAAGCAGTGACTGAAATAAAACATTATCATTAGACTGTTCATTAAGTTTACACAACATGAACACCTTTATCATAAAGGATCAGGTCTACTACTGGAGATTATTATGAGTGCGTTATATATTTTCTATCATTTATTATTTAATGTTAAACAGGCAGCAGTGGAAGTGAACACAGCGTGATGAGTTCAGGTGTGTCGGACCTGCGGTGCAGAACTCAATGATCCCGCTCCACTGAGACACGGCGTACTCTCCGTCCGGCTGTTTGGCAGCGGTCTGGACGGCCACGGTGTACTCTGTGCGAGGACTCAGGAACCAATGACCTCTCACCGTCATCGGCAGGGGAACCGCCTTCGCCACCAGCTTCGTCGGGACGTCCTGAAAAACAAAGACGCAGCCGGTGGTTTTTGTTTCCATTTGTCCGCAGACCGTCGTGTCCCTTCTCTCTACGTTATTGTCATTATTAAAAGTGCCTTGAAGTCCAGGGCTGCAAAGTACAATTAATTTGACTTTTGATTCATCTGCAAATTATTTCTGAAGAAGTTAATTTATCATTTTGTCTGTAAAATGTCAGCGAATAACGTCAGTGAACAGTGAAGTCTGGTCCCACCAACAGTCCACTGTGAAAAGATCGAGTCCTCACATTTAAATTAAATCATTATCCGATTAATCAAAACAGTTTCTGGTGATACGATGCATCGTATCGATGGATGGATGCATCGTATCGATGGACGGATGCATCGTATCGATGGATGGATGCATCGTATCGATGGACGGATGCATCGTATCGATGGATGGATGCATCGTATCGTATCTCAGGACCGCAGGTGTTATTCTGTCTCGTCCTCAGAGGAGTTGTTCGACCCACCTTGTGTTTGAACTTGTTCTCCTTCTTGTTCTCCGTCTTGTTGAGGTCGATGAAGTAGTGTGTGATCCGGTCCCGGCCTCTGCTCTCCATGTCCCAGCTGATCTTGAACGAATCACAGGTGATGCTACTGATCCGGATCTGCTGAGGAATCGGCAGGTCGTCCACGTCCCCGATGCCGCTGTCTGCAGACTCTGTGCCTGAAAGAGAGTCGCATCACATCAACACACGAACACACAGACGCTGGTTTCACATGTTACTGATCCAACTGTGAAATAACTCAGGATCATTTTACTGTGAACTGGATGTTTCTGGTGTTGGACCAACGTGACCTCTGCTGCCACACTGAACATGTAACGAGGAAGATTAAACCAGTCTGAACAAAGCACAGACATGATGGTTCATGAGCAATGTTAGATCACGTTACGTGAAAACATCCATTTATCTCAAAAGCAATCCAGGCGACAGTCCAGAACCAGGTCCGTACTGTGAACACGTCCAGAACATCTGTGGAGCCGTGAAAACGTTTGAGACAAAATCAGTTCAGCAGATCAAAGCCTCTCACATCCATCCACCCCGAGGCCCACTGGTGATGTAAGAGGATTATGTCACAGTCACCATCAACACAGTGTGTGTGTGTGTGTGTGTGTGTGTGTGTGTGTGGTAAAGTGAGGGATTAACCCTTCATGGTTCAGAGTTCACTCTGACCCGGACTCACATCAGATTCATGTCCTGAACCATCAGAGCCACGACAGGAAGTCCTGCTGCGAAAACTTCAAAACCTCAAAGCTTTATTGATCATCGAGCGCCATCGACAGGTCCACGTGGTTTATGACCACTGACAACAATCATATCATTTACAACATTACATTTTATTACCTCTCTTATTTTCCGACGTTTAACCTCAGCAGTTCTGGATCGTCACTCCGTTGCTGTTGTTGTTGTTGTTGTTGTTGTTTATTCTTGTGTTGCTGTTGTTTATCCCTCCCTGACACAACACTTATAAACACTAAATATTTGGATCAGTTACTTCACTTGTACTTTTTATATGAACGTTCCCACGTGACAGCAGATGTTTTGTGACTGTCAGCTGGCGGTCGACTCATCGTGATATCTGCTGGTACGACTTCATGTCATTACATCATCATGACATCATCGTGACATCACATGTGTCAGCTGTGGAGAACAGTGAATCAGCAGACTGAGTGAAGACAACAGTGTGACTGTTCACCTTCAACCAAACCAGAAACCTGTCGGTAAAATGAAAAAGGTGTTTAACGTGTAAAATCTGAGCATTTTATTTAAACTTGATGAAATACTCATGAATCCGAGCAGGTGGACGTGTTGAGGAGGATTTCATCTGAAGACGACAGTGAAGAGTTTGTGCATTCAGCCTGCTCTGTATCTGTATCTAACTTGTTTACCCTCCTGTTTCTATTCACCCCGTCTCTCTTTCTGTCTCCTCGTCCCTCCTTGTGTTCGGAGGACAAAAGGCTTCAGTCAGCAGAGACGCTGAGACCTCGCAGGCTGAACAAGGAGCCTGTTGAGGAGGAGGAGGACGCTTCAAACTGCCAGCGTAACGTCTTGTTTCCACCCGAATCTGATGTTTTCTCAGCGTGAACAGGAAGCTAAAACTCTGCGTCGGGAGAGGGAGAAACCCTGAACCTTTTTAAATTAACGAGAGAGTTTAACCTGCTTTGTGCCGAACACTTGTGGAGGAAGTATTCAGTTCCTTCACTCAAGTAAAAGTACAAACACTACACTGCTAAAAACCTTTACTAAACATTTGCAGCAACTACCTGCAGGTGCAGCTGTCGTGTAGCTAGCTAACAAAGCTAACGTTAGCATGCTATTATCTAAGAGGTAGGACGGAGTAGAGCGCTGCTTTGGGACCAACATAATTATCCAAAAATAAACAGCGGCTCCTGTAGATTTACTCAGTCTGCAGGAGTAATGTAACATTTCACAAAGTAACTCCCTCTCTATGTTAACGCCATCACCAGCATTGAGTTTGAATATAGTCTGAAATATTACACAAATGGATGTTTCAGCTTTTTGCTTTGACAACATATCAAATGAAAAACTGGACTGTTTGTGGAGACAGGTGTGCTGACAGGTATGAACTTCTTTATTAACATCACGCTGTGTTTTCCCTGCAGGTTTTGTGTCGGAGCGGGACGAGGAAAACTACGAAAGAGTATCAGGGCTGAGAAAAATATGACAGCAGGACTTTTTTCCATTTTGCACTTCGAGAAAAAAGTAAAATGTGGAAAATAAAGTTCACATTTCAGGATTAAAGTCAAGACTTTGACACTTTGAGGACAACAATGTAAACATCTTCTGACTCCCACACAGAGTTTAAAAACCTGCAGCTCCTCCAGTTAGTTAGAACTGAAGAAGATGAAGATTAACAACAAACCAACAAACTCAAAGTCCAGTCACCTACGATACAGGACTTAGACTATTGAGATGACGTCAAGCAGCTCGTGTCCGTCTCTACAACATGTCTTGTGCTGATGACCTGGTGAAACTTTAGAATCAGCTTCAGGAACAAAGACGTTGTTTCTCTCTCAGCTCATAAACACAGTGTAGACGTCAGTATGAGGACTTTGTTACACCACACAGGTCGTTACGCTCCAGCGATGTAGTGAAGTAGTAACGGCACCGACCGGCGGCTGTTTCAGTCTGAACTGGATCTGACCGACCAGAAGAGTCGACTTTATTCTCCACACTTTGACATCCTGTCAGTGAATGGAGGAGGTGAAGCGTCTGTTCATTCAGGCTGGGAGGGTGATTGGCCACAGTGATCTGTGGAGATTCACCAGAGTCCTGAAACTCCACTCTTCCTGTGATCTATAATCCTGATGGCTGATCCTGATGCTAATCTCTGCTAATCTGCCGCAGAGTGTGTTAGCTGCTGCTCTGCTTGGATCAGCCTCAGTCAGCTGGGATTGAGAGTAACTAAGTACATGTACTCAACCCTCGTGTTGTCCTACGGGTCGAAAATGACCCGCCACCACGTTTACCAGCAGTGAAAACCCCTGAACAATCGTCTTTCAGCTTCAAGTTTGATGACTTAATAAAAATATATTCATATCTCAATTAGTAATGAAGCTGTTACCACTGTTGTGGCTGCTGGTTTCTTGAGTTTGATTTGAGGTGCTGAGTCTTTACTTCTCATGTCGCTTTCTACATCTACTCCACTACACTTCACTTTCATCTGACTGCTTCTTACCTCTACACCTGACCTGAGGGTTAATACACAGAACATTAGTGGTAGAAGTAGTAAAGGTTGTAGTAGATATCATAGGCCCCTGTCACTCCCCTGTCTCTGCTTCCTATCTCTGACAGTAGAGACGTTCTGCTGACTCATCATGTTTTTAGGGCGAGATAAGGTTCTGATCCACTTTGGCTTTTAGTTTCTTCTCTCCAGTGTTGCAGGTTTCTCTACATTGTGTTATAATGTGTTGACTCTGGTTGTGTTGGGAGAGCAGTGTTGCTGTGAGGCTGTCAGACTGTCTGAGAGGGGCAGTCAGCCTCAGGACCAGCTGACAGAGGGGACTCTTCTCTGGGCTCAGCTCAGAGTCTGGAGGGCTTTGGAGTGGAGGCGTCTCTGGCTGGACTTCAGCTGGTTAACAAGTGGAGCGTTCTCTGTTGGATGTTAATTATCAGCGGGTCTCTGCCTCATTCTGCTCTACATGCATTTGTTGGTGTTTTTCTGTGTAAAATGTGTCTGCAGACTTCTGCATGTAAAGACTCTGTTGGATGTTTGTCCCAGCGGGTTCAGTTCTGATGACTGAGTGGACCCAGACTTCACCACCGTACAGCGCAGTGGGCTGGATGACACCATCAGATCTCTGAAGCCAGATTCTGACTGGAGTCTGTAAATGATAAATGTTCTCTTAGTTGCATGTCGGGCTCTTCAGCTGTTTCCTTCAGTGCATCACTGCCATGTTGAAACTCCCTGAAACTATCCCCCCCCCCCCCCCCCCCTCTGACTAAGAGTTTACACACAGAACACCAGAGAAGTACTGTTGATAAAAACTTACCAGGCGTTTCTGCATCAATCAGTTCTGGTTATTGTTTCTTGCTTTAAGATAATATTATCATAAAAACACAATGAAATGTGTTCGACAGAAGGAAATGACTCGTCAAACACGTACACTGCCCTGATGCATGCAGGGGCTTTTTTCCAGAGAACTGGTGAGCCAGGAGGCAGTGCTTTTATAAGCGTTGATCTATTAATGCCAATAGAACCAGGAAACTTCTTCCCTGTTCAGTTTTCACTGAGAGCAGACGTGCCCACAGGCAGATGGTAAGATTTACCTTCATTACAAAACTTCACTTTCTTTATGTTGTGATTTAGTTTGAATGCTTCCTTTTTGTTTCTATCGTCGACCTTTTCATATAAAAACAACAAAAACAACTTATTTTCATATCTTTGTCTGTTTCTTTATCATTGATACTGTGGAAAAAAAATTTATTATTTTGATTTGTGTGTGGATCACTAATGAAAATAACTAACCAATAACTTAGAAGTAAAACAATAGTAAAGAAATCATTGTTCAGATCCTTTTTCAGGAAATTCATTTTAAATTCTTGTCCAGATGATAAAATCTTGAATGTTAATGTAATTCAGTCAGATGAATCGTTTTATATAGTTTTTAAGGCGGATGCGACATTTAAAGGTGGAATAATAATAATAATAATAATACATTTTATTTGTAAAGCACTTTTCATAAAGTAATCTCAAAGTGCTACAGAAACCAGAAACAAAATAAACAAAAGACTAAGAGAAAAATCAGACACATTAAAATCAGCAGTAGATAAAACAGCTAAAGGAGGAGATGAAAGTGCAGAGAGAGAATAAAAACATCCAGGGACGACATAGGAAAGCCTGTCTGAACAAAAAAGTTTTAAGCCCTTGTTTAAAGGTGACCACAGACTGGGGCTGTCGCAGGTGTTCAGGGAGGGAGGTCCAGATGTGGAGGGCAGCGGAGCAGGAGGCTCGGTCTCCCATGGTGCGGAGTCGTGTGCGGGGCTGATGGAGGAGGTTGGTACTTTGGGACTGGAGGTTACGGCTGGATGAGTGAGGGGTAAGGAGGTCTTTGAGGTATTGCGGGGCCTTGCTGTAGATGCAAAGGTGGGTGATGAGGGCGATTTTGTATTGGATGAGTGAGGTTATGGGGAACCAGTGGAGGTTCTGAAGAACTGGGGTGATGTGGTCGTATTTGCGAGTTTTCATCAGAGTTCGGGCAGCACAGTTCTGAATGAATTGAAGTTTCTGAAGGTGTTTGTTGGGTATACCGATGAGCAGGCTGTTACAGTAATCAAGCCTGGAGGAGATTAGGGCGTGGACAAGTTTTTCTGCATCAGAGAAAGTGAGGAATGGGCGGAGTTTAGAAATGTTCTTGATATGGAAAAAGCAGGTTTTGTAGATGTTTGATGTGGTTTACAAAGGTAAGTTGTGGGTCCAGCTTCACACCGAGGTTGGTAACTGAGGTAGAGAGGGGGATGTCTTGACCAGAGAAGGAGATGGTGGTTATGGGTGATGACTGGACCTGATGAGGGGTGCCAATCTGTATGGCTTCGGTTTTGGAACTGTTCAGCTGGAGGAAGTTGTGGCTCATCCACGCCCTAATCTCCTCCAGGCAGTTGGAGAGGGCTAGAGTAGCTGATGATGAGCCGACCGGGGTTGAACGTAGGTTGGGGTCAGTTCTGAGGTACAACTGAGTGTCATCGGCATAACAGTGAAAAGAGATGCCATGCCGGCTGATGACACGACCCAGTGGTAGCATGTACAAAATAAACCCCCCCCCCCCCGACTAAGAGTTTACACACAGAACATCAGAGAAGTACTGTTGATAAAAACTTACCAGGCTTAAGGAATGTGTGTGTGTGTGTGTGTGTGTCTGGCAGAACAAAGAAACAATGGTGGTCACTGATATCACATGTGGGTGTGATATGCTCCAGGCTTAAGGAATGTGTGTGTGTGGTGGTTGCAGGAGAACGTTGGGATTCCAGTGTTGATGCTGTTCTTGCTGTGAAGGACTGATGAAAGTCGGCAGAGGAGGAAACGGTTCGCTCCTTTCCTTTGCAGGGATAGCAGCTCGGTGCTAACTTGCTTGGTGTTCCTCAGATTGTGAAGTTAGCTGGCAAGCTTTGCGTCGCAGCTGCTGGTGCTAACTGATCAGGAATACTGGCAGGACCTCGTGTCGCTGCAGTGAGGAGAAGTTCTTTGGGCCTGCTGCAAATGAAGCTTGCAGCTCTCCGCAGCTGTTAGGCCCAGAAGAGATCTTGAGGGCAGGCAGCCCCGTGGGGGGGAGATGGAGAGGAGCCCTTGAGGATAAGAAGTT
>NC_140208.1:835121-895121 GCF_965226575.1 Pagrus pagrus
GAAAACAACATTTAAGCAGCTATGATGCACATATAGAATATAAGTCCTGACAGTTTTGGGTGTCTGTGACAGTGATGAACCAGCGGGAGCCACCAGAGGGCGCTGTCACAACACAACTCTGTTTTTACCTCTGGAGGCCAGTTTGTTCTGCACACGGTCCAAACAGGGAACTGCAGCACCAATCATTAAATACTTTGAATTAGATTCACATTAAAATGCTGCTTATTTTAAATCACATCAGTAAAAATAAACCTCCTGTGTGTAAGTGTTTCTGTGGCTTTTGAATGATGAGACTGACATGAGAGTACCAGAGTGATGTCATCATCTGTGGATTAAAACATGTCAGCAGGAGGAGGAGGGATTACAGGCTGCTCTGAAAAGTGAATTAAACTGGAGCTTATATAAGAAGATTAACTGCAGAGTCCGGCAGCAAAGGAAACACACATGTGTACTTCCATACTAATGAGGACCCTCAGTGACATGATGCATTAAAGGAAAGAAAAGTAAAACTCACTCATCGTCTCCTCCTGATGATATAAAGTCAGCTGAAGTCTCGTAGTCCACCAAACATTTCTGGAGCTTCACAGTAAAACAGAGTTGCAGCATTCTGCTCAACAGGATGCATAGCACACAGAGACAGAAGACAACTACAAAGTTACACAAAATGACTACAAAGAGACAAAAAACAACTACAGAGAGACATAAAACAACCACAAAGAGACAAAGAGGCAGAAAACAACTACAAAAATACACTAAATCACTATGAAGATACATAAAATGAATACAAAGATACACAAAATGTGGGTACAAGATGTAATGTAAATAATGAAGACGTAATAATGAACAGTGAACTTTATAAATGTGTGCTGTGGTCTTGTTAACTACCAGGTACCTCCTCTAATGTTTTGGAGACAGTATGACCTACTGGTTCACTTCTTACTGGGGTTGATCGCCATGGTAACTCATGCTGCACCCCTCACCTGCTGGAAAACAGATAAACAGGTATAACCAATCGATTCTCTGGAAAATGACACCATCAGCCCGGAGCTCGGTGCACAGATCATGAGAGGTGTAGGAGCGCCCCCTCCTGTCTACTTAACTTGATTTTTTCCTGTTGGCTGCAAACAAGAGATTTCATTGTGCTTCTTCTACACTGACATCATCTCAGATCATCTCAGATCAGATCAGATCAGATCAGATTGAAGCACCAGAGCCTCCTACATATTCAGCTCATGAGCTATGAAAGTGTAGCCGTCCCACTGTGTGGTACTTGATATCTCTTAATCCTAACTGAAGGTCAGAATCCCTCTGGACTGACAGCAGTGGATTCAGATCACCTGTTGCAGGTGTGGAGACTGGCTCCTGATGACTGAGGGAGAGCAACTTGTGGCTTTCCCCTCAGAGCCAATCAGGGTGTGACGACGCCCTCTGGTGAAGGTTTCAGAGAGGTGGGGAATGACACACCCAGGTGGCTCTGATTCTGATTCTGTCCATGACTCACTGCAGACCTCATCCGACTGTCAGACACAAACTCTGCTCTGTTGACACTGTTACAATGTCTTTGTTCTTTCTAGCTGTCAAAAGTGACATTCAACTAGGCTGCCTGCATCAGGGCCGGGCTTATTTGAGTGTTGGTCGACTGACGGTCGACCTGGATATGGATCACCTGCTGATGGTGTTGCTGATGCTGTGGAGCTCAGGTAGGATTCTGCCTTAATGATACAGGTGTGATGTGTGAAAGGTGCAAAACTGTAAAATACTGAATTATAGTCACAGTGCTGCATTCAGAACCTCACTGTAAAAATACTGAATTATAGAATTATAGTCACAGTGCTGCATTCAGAACCTCACTGTGAAAATACTGAATTATAGAATTATAGTCACAGTGCTGCATTCAGAACCTCACTGTGAAAATACTGAATTATAGTCACAGTGCTGCATTCAGAACCTCACTGTGAAAATACTGAATTATAGTCACAGTGCTGCATTCAGAACCTCACTGTGAAAACACTGAATTATAGTCACAGTGCTGCATTCAGAACCTCACTGTGAAAATACTGAATTATAGTCACAGTGCTGCATTCAGAACCTCACTGTGAAAACACTGAATTACAGTCACAGTGCTGCATTCAGAACCTCACTGTGAAAACACTGAATTATAGTCACAGTGCTGCATTCAGAACCTCACTGTGAAAACACTGAATTATAGTCACAGTGCTGCATTCAGAACCTCACTGTGAAAACACTGAATTATAGTCACAGTGCTGCATTCAGAACCTCACTGTGAAAATAGAGAGTTTCATGTCGTGATAATTCTGTCCAACATAATCTAACCATTTACTGATCATCATCAAAATGTTTTTAAAAATCTTTGCTAAAATGTCACTAAAACTTACTGGAATCACTGTAACCTGACATCAGGAAACAAATATCGTTCTTGCATCACAGAGAGGACACATCTTTTTCAAATGAAAAACACTCAATCTCAAATAAGTAATCATAAATCATGAGGTCATAAAGGATGAATAAATGGTGTTGCCTCAGGATGACTGGCTGTGTTTTCACTGACAGTGTTTGTTCAGCTCACAGCTCAGCTCCATCAAAATTCAGTTTAATATTTTTCTTGTCTGATTTCCTCCTCAGGACTCGGGGCTGAAGGTAAAAACAACTCGACAGGGAACATGAAGATAAATGCAGATGATGGATCAACAAAATGTCTGACTTTGACCCAGAGATACTGATCACATCCTGTTTCCTAAAGCCGCTAAAAGTCAATGTTGGTTTATCTTTGCTGAAGCTGAGCAGTTATTTTAACACAGACCACAAACCACAGCCTGCCTCTCAACACAAGCAAACCTTAAACACAGAGGTGCCAGAACAGGTCCTGCTTATATGGAAAGCTTTAAGCCGACGTTTAATTCAGAGGAAATTTAGAAAACGACAGGTTCATTAAGTAGGAACTTTGACAAGAGATATTAAAAAATGAAAACATAATATTATATCTCCTACAGTTATGTATCACATTAATGACTGCAGGTGAGGCAGAATAAATGAAAGGACAGAGTTCAGTTATCAGCTTCCTGTTATCGGACACATACAGCCGGACTGTGTGAGTGACTTCCTGTTTCTTCATGCTCCTCAAACACCACCTTGTCAGTCAGCTCTCAAAACTCTCCACGCTACAAGTGAAGTGTGACTCTGCTGCACCGAGGAGACGCCTCCAGTTTGTCACGGTAACGTCCAGCGTCGACAAAACGACGGTGAGCGAGTAATGTAATCGTGTAAGCCCGACTGCCGTGTAACACCGGGAACACGACTACTACGGCAAGCCTAGTGCAACATTTATCAGCTATCTTTAGAGTTGCAGTGTTACAATCTCATGTGCACACATATTTCTTGTTATATGAGGAAGGTACGACAGGTGTCTGGCAAGAAGTAAAGTAGTAATGTATTTCATGTGTTAGTTCACTGCAAGGTTTCAATAAGTTACTTAAGAGCAGTGAAAAAGATCTGCACTAATGTTAAAAACTAATCATATAAAAATGTATCATTATCTTAATAATGGAAATAAAAACTACATTTGGAGAAATGTTCACTTTCTTGTAGCACTTGAACACTGAAGCTGCCTCCTACGAGATGACAGGACCAGCAGTGGCCCGAGATCATCTGAGTTACACATTTATTCCACCACGTGCTGAAACAACAGGCAGGTCTACTCTGACCCACTGATCCTCACACGTATCCCACAATCCTCTGTTTTCCTGCAGGTGCTCAGTGTGAAACCTCAGCCAAGGCTGACATCGTGCTGGTGGTGGACGGCTCCGGGAGCATCAGCCCTGAGTCCTTTCAACACGTCCTGTCCTTCGTCACTAACATAGTCAACGCCTTTGACATCGGCCCAGACAGAGTCCAGATTGGTAACGTTCGTTCTAACACTAGTACTCATGTGGGGTTTATAGTTGTACCAAAAAAAATAGTCTTTTTTTGGGGGGACGCAACTTAGCTAACGCTGCTAGTCACTGCCTGACACCGCTTTTTAATCGGGCTTTTAACCTATTTTAAAGGGACATTTTAGACTCCTCTTTTAATTTCCCGACTGGTTTTAACTGCAATTTTTAACCTGACAAGGACTCGTACCCTTCTGTCCCCGGGATTTTATAGTAATCGACCTGGCAGAAGCCAGGCTGCATTCAGCACACTTAGTTGTGTTTGTTTGTTTTTAGCTTAGCAGCTAATCTGTCCCCCTCACTCAAAGATGCACAGAGATGACAATTCACTGCTGCTCAAAGCAAATAAAAAGATTGCTGACCTGAAGGAAGACATCAGACGGCTCTCTGACGAGCTTCACAAGAAGGACTCCCTACTATCCAGCTTTATGGACCTGGCGAGTGAACAGTCCAAAAAGTTGGCCTCCCTCAGCTCAGCGCTCCAGGATACGGTTGCGTGGGACCCCGTCACCTGCCCGCAGCCCTCCTTCTGCTCAACCCCCGGCATCGGTCCGACCTGGACCGAGGTGGTGGTCCATGGCCGCAAGAAGGGCTCGGGCGAGTTCCCCTCTCCTCCTCCTCTGAGTCTCTCAAATCGCTTTTCCATCCTGGTCGATGATAACCTGGACAATCCGTCCGACTCCACTGCGCCTCCTCTTCCTCAGCTGGATGAAGACACATCCAAGCCGCCTGCCATCCACACCACGCCATCTCGCGGGCAGCTAATCTCTCCACCGACCCCCGAGCAGCAACAAATCCCACCGACGGGGCAATCCAGCGGCCCTCCTCGCGATCCGCAACCTCCACCACCCGGTAGGATTCTGAAGGAGGCCGTGCTCCGCCGCTCAGGTGGGCTTCCTCAACAGGACCTGGCGGGGGATCCTCCTACTGGTTCAACTACCACCGGTTGGCGTCCCTCGCCCACCGGGTCCCGTCACATGGACAGCGCACCATCCAGCCGGGATCCATCTGGCACAAAGCTGGCGGCTCGTACCGCTGTTCCGCCTCCCCACGCTGACGGGCTTCCCGACCAGCTGGACCTGGCGGACCCATCTCCTTCGCAGTCTCCCCCCAGCTCCCTCTTCTCTCCAACCACTTTGATTGTGGGTGACAGCATTACCAGGTACATACGCTTTTTCAATGCCATCACACACTGCTTGCCTGGAGCCACAGTCCCAGTCATCCTGGATAAAATACCTGGCCTGCTGAACTCACTCCCATCCTCTGTTAACCGGATTATAATCCACGTAGGTTCCAACGACACCGCTCGCGGGCAGTCAGAGTTGATGAAAAGGGATTTTAAAGACCTTTTTAGCCTTCTAAAATGCTTGGGGAAGTCTGTTTTTATCAGCGGCCCCTTGCCCCTGTCATCCCGCAGTGCAGAGCGCTTCAGCCTCAACTCCTGGCTCAGTCTGACCTGCAGAGCCACCAATTTGTGTTTCATTGACAATTTTAATCTGTTTTGGAACCGTCCCTCCCTTTACAGTCATGACGGCGTCCACCCAAACAGGCTGGGATGCTCAATATTGAAGGCTAATTTACAATACCATGTACAGAATGCAATTCAGCCTACTCCTCGTGACTGACTGTTTACACAACACACCCCCACACCTGAATCTTCCTCTATGGTCCCCATGAACGCCCCTAGTTCCATTTCAGTGATTAGCTCCCCCTGCTGGCCTCAACAACACTGGCAGCCAGCTTTTTTCCATGATGCCTCCCTGTTGCCACAGCCACAGCTCCCCCTACTTGACATAAGGGGGACTCCCCCTCACCCCCAATATTATTTTGATAGGTCTGCAAATCTGTCTTCTGTGCCTTTGCCTGTCCTCAATGTCCACCGACCGATCACTCGGCGTAGACAGAGATCACAAACTCGCAACAGGTGTTTACGGTCTATTCCCCTACAGTCATCAGTTAGGCACCCTGGCCTGTCAAAATCAGTTCGGATAGCCTTGCTCAATGCCCGCTCCATTGCTAATAAATCTCTCATCCTCAATGAAGTTTTCACCAGAGAGTCCCTGGATTTTATGTTTCTTACAGAAACGTGGCAACGTGAGGGTGAATTTGTCCATCTGAATGAGCTCTGTCCAGTCGGCTGCTCAGTTACTGGTGCACCTTGCTTGGCACGCCGTGGAGGTGGGCTCGCTGCTGTATATCGCGACATATACTTGTGCAGAGAAATAAATTTAGATACCCACTCCTCCTTTGAGTCACAGATGATAAAGATTGGTTCAACTAATGTATTTTATTGTGTTTTAATTTACCACCCCCCTGGCCCTGCAGGTGTCTTCCTTGATGATTTTGCAGAGTTTTTAGCCTCCATAATCAAGCTGGAGAAGGCTTTAATCATTGGCGATTTTAACCTTCACATTGATAAGGTCAGCTGCAACATGGCTGCCAACCTCCTGTCCATAACTGACTCTTTCAACTTCACTCAGCATGTCTCTGGACCTACACACACCAAGGGCCATACCCTGGACCTCATCTTCTCCCTTGGTTTAAATATTGCTAATGTGTGTGTAGAGGATGTGTGTGTTAGTGATCACAGTTGTGTTTTCTTTGACCTCGCCTTTCCCTTGGATCCCCCTCCTCCGAAAACGAGGGTAGAAAGGCGGTTTATAAATGAGGATGCTGTTAGGAAGTTTTCTGTTTTGTTCTATTCATATTCCCTGGTGGGATACACTGATGCCGATGCTTTAATAGGGGCTTTTAACAGTCATTGCCTGGACATTATAGACGAAGTGGCACCTTTGAAATCAAGCCATGTCTCGCTTAAAAAATCATTGTCCGTGGATTGATGAACCTATTAAGTCTCTCCAGAGAAACTGTCGAAAGGTAGAGCGCCTATGGAAATCGGCTAAACTTGAAGTTCACAGGATTCATCTGAAGGAATTGAGAGCCTCAATGACACCCTAAGAACTGCCAGAACCCAACACTTCTCTCAGTTAATATCTTTGAATAAGAAAAACCCCAAAATCCTGTTTGACACCATACACTCCATAGTGTCCCCTACCGGCCCTCAAATTCCCGTGTTTTCCCAAACAGACAGTAATGCACTCCGCACTTTCTTTATTGAAAAGATCAGAGATATCAGGGGAAACACCTCACCACCATCGTGTTATGGGTCTGCCTATGTGTTGTCACCCCCTCACACTTGGTCCTCATTTAACCCAGTAACATTACATGATGTCTCTACCCTTCTTGATAAAATGAAACCCTCCTCCTGTCCTACAGATGTCCTCCATACAGCGCTGTTTAAAAAGTCTTTTAACTCTATTGGCCCTTGTATTGTTGATGTGTTTAATTGATCTCTTTTAACTGGAGTTGTTCCCTGTGTCTTCAAACATGCTGTTGTCGAACCAATACTGAAAAAACCCAGCTTGGACCCATCACATCCTGAAAATTACAGGCCAATTTCTAAACCCCCCTTTGTGTCAAAAATCTTAGAAAAAGTGGTGGCAGAACAACTCACTGTACATTTAGAAAACATGACATCCTCGATAAATTCCAGTCTGGATTCCGTAAAAGGCATTCTACTGAAACTGCACTACTTAAAGTTTCAAGTGACATCTTGTTGTCAGCCGACTCAGGGGGATACACTGTCCTGGTTTTGCTAGACCTGTCCTCTGCCTTTGATACCGTCGATCATAACACTCTGATCAAAAGACTTCATGATCTGGTTGGGATGTCTGGTTCAGTTTTACAGTGGTTCTCATCATATCTGTCAGGTAGAACTTCTAGTGTTTGTGCGAACCAGATTATGTCAGATACTACTGAACCCCCATGTGGGGTTCCCCAGGGCTTGGGGCCAATTTTATTCCTTTTGTACATTCTTCCACTAGGAACAATAATCAGGTCTTATAACAATGTATCTTACCATTTTTATGCTGACGACATTCAGTTGTATTGTAAGTTTAAACCTACTGAGCTGCATAAACTGTCTTCCTTAACTGACTGCCTGACCAACATCAAAAAATGGTTAAACGACAACTACCTGAAGCTAAATTCTGATAAAACAGAAACATTGATTATTGCCCCGGATGACAAAATCCCTCAGATCAGTCAGTACATTGGCGATGTTTTAGGCTCATCTGTTCAGGCAAACCTCAGAAACTTAGGTGTCATTTTTGATTCTGCAATGTCGCTAGAGCAGCACTACAGACAATTGATCAGAAACTGCTTTTTCCACCTAAGGAACATTGCAAAATTAAGTGACATGGTGTCAAAAGCTGAACTTGAAATGGTTATTCACACTTTTATCTCTTCTCGTCTTGACTGCTGTAATAGCCTTTTTACCTGCTTAAACTAAAAAGAGCTCAACCGTCTCCAGACTGTACAGAATGCAGCTGCACGGCTTTTAACTCACACTCACAAAAGAGCACACATCACCCCTGTTTTAGCTTCCCTGCATTGGTTACCAGTCCATTTTAGAATAAATTTATAAATCTTGGTCCTTACTTTTAGAGCCCTTCATGGCCAAGCACCCCCTTATATCTCTGACCTGATTACACCTCATGTACCTGCCCGTACTATGAGGTCGTCAGGTCAGAGATTGTTGGTGGTCCCTCACACCCACTTTAAGACCAGAGGTGACCGGGCCTTTCAGGCAGTGGCACCAAACTGTGGAATGCCCTGCCTCGCTCTGTAAGATGCTCCGAATCTGTGGATTCTTTTAGGAAACAGTTGAAAACTTTTTTATTTAAGCAGGTTTTTAGTTAATGTCTTAACTGTTCTATACATTGTATTGTTATGTTTTTACTGTTGTATTTTATTCTATTGTGAAGCACTTTGTGATTTTTATCTGTGAAAAGTGCTATATAAATAAACGTTACTTACTTACTTACTTACTGTAAAATGTGCTGATATGAGTTCATCAGGGGCCATTTTCACAAAACTCTTTCCCAAACATTTGCCTGGTTTGCCTCTCCTGACTCCTGAATGTGAAAATAATCAAATACAGGTCCTGTGTTCAAAATGTAGAAAATATAAAGCATGAAAAGTTTCTCATGTGAGAAAGGTTTCTGCACGACACTGCACAGTTTGTATTGCTTTTATCAAGGCTTTTTAAATATTACATACACAGTAACATTAAAACAAAACGATCATCACGACCTAAACACACAAGATGAGACGAACAGACAAATTATCGGCCCAATGATGGAACATTTAAATTATCTGTAATCAGCAGATAAAGAAATTGTAGCCGATAGTAAAAAGCCAAATAGCTTTTGCTGACTTAACAAGTGCAGCATCTTTAACAGCAGTTGGCGGTATGCACCTTTACAGTTGTTGTTGCGAGCGGCCAATAAACACAGAGAAGAAGAAACAACAAACACGCTGATGTCACGCTCATAACGTCAAACTGCTGCAGCTGTGTGGAGCCACACATGTCGTCACTGGAGGGTTTTACAGGAAAAAGTCTGATCACAGCTGGAATATCAAGTTAACCATGTTTGCTCACTTCATCTGAGCCTTCCTCACACTCAGGTGCATAAACTACAGGTTAGCAATTTATTCTTAGAACATAAAAATGTTGGTTTCTATTATCGGTTATATGAGTCAGGTAATTATCGGTTATCGTATCGGCTGAAAAACATCCACATCGTGCATCCCTGATACTGTAATTAAAACAATATTATATTATTGTTAGAGAGACTCGAACACATCTTTAATTAATTACTGTGTTCACTGACTCTAAATTGGTTTAATTAACATCACTGTGTCTTCTTGTAAAGAATATAGCAACGGACTGAGAGACATGCTGTTTTAATGGTTATGCCACAGGTTACTGTGCTGAGCTACGTTCAGTTAAAGGACTCTAATGCAGTTCTGAGTTACCAAGTTTCCTCAGTTCAGCAGCCATGTGTCCATCAAATGTCACCAAAATAAATACAAATACAAAATGTGAATCTGTTGTTTCCATGAACTGTTTTCAGTGAGTGAACTCGGCTACATGAAGCGTAACTTCATCAGAGGATGACGCGGTGTAGGTTAGGTCAGGCGTGGATGTGAAACATGGAACAGCTGATCATCATGTGAGTTAATGTTCGCTACGTCGTACGAGTTCATTCTGCAAATCTGCTTCCATCAAACATTTTGTGCATCAACTCTGATTTGCAAAAGACAAAAACCACCTCAAGCGAGCGTTCAAACATTTTTGCGAATCGGTGGAAGTTTTTTCTAATTTGACCGTTTCCATTAAATTTCTAATGCGATGTTCTTCAAAATGCTTCATGGAGTCACGGCTGTTGAAGGTGTCAGAGAAAAGCCAGGGCGTAATGTGAGATTCCTGGAGGCCTGAAGCCCGTCAGTCACATCGTTACCTAACAGACAGGATGTAGGAAAGATAACGTGCCTGTGACTGACCGAGAGTTAGAGAGTTGGGTTGTTATCTCGTCCGGCTTGATGATGAACGTGTGTCAGTCTACGTGCGAGGGAATCGAGGCTAACTGTTAATGTGTGTCGTTACAGTAACCAGACGTTGAGCTGTGTGCTGTCTACAGCTGACAGTAGCCTGTGTGTGACTGAAGCAATAAACCTGGATAACCTGTAGTAGCTTCATTATTGTGAGACGCTACAACATCATCACCTTCATTTTGGGTCAGTGTGTCCTTGTTGTTTCACACTTTGCTCTGTGTTTTCTGCAGCTCTGGTTCAGTACAGTATAAAGCCAACGACACACTGGAACCTGAACACCCACCAGAACAAACAAGCCCTGCTGAGAGACGCATCCAGGATACAACAGCTACGTTCATTAACCAATACAGGTGATTTATATTGATGTGGTCACACCCTGAGGGACTTTGGGAACAGAGGCTCTGGTTGCATCGAGGCCATCACTGGAAGAAACTATTAGAAAGTTATTATTCAGTGATTTGTACAAAAAGATTCACCTCGAGGATTCAGTGTTTATAATCCTGTTCATGGTTTATATTGAACAGTATATAGAGAGCAGGGATGAATAGATTCCCTCCCTCGACAGAGCACTAGAAATAATTACCCCAACGTCTCAACTCTTCTTTTCAGCCGTCTTTTTTCTGTCACACAGGACTTGCTCTGAACTACATCCTCCAAAACATCTTTCAACCAAATGTGGGAATGCGATCAGACTCTGAAAAAATTGTTGTCTTAATCACTGACGGAGTATCAAATGACGACGTGGATTCTCCATCACAAGAGCTGAAGGACGCCGGCATCGAAGTCTACACTGTTGGTGAGTGACTTCCAGTTTGAACAGGGAGAAAGCAGCTGAGCCTCAGAAAAGTCTGGAAAGTGAAGATAAGATCTAAAAGCTCTCTATTTCAAGTTTGCCCCTCATGATGCACAAATCACTGCATTTGTCTTTTATATCAGTTAATGTTTAATGAAAATGAAGTCACCATGTTTCAAGTCTTTTCAAGTCTCTGAAAATTGACTTGAATAGTCGACCAACAGCTGCCCAGGAGGAGGAACGTGAAGCTGAAAGTATTGGTTGGCTTCAGCAGATAGCCGACAGTAATGTAAAGTAGATATGATTTATAATAAATGAGATTAAAAATGAACAACCATCAGTCAAAGGTTGAGGTTTGACATCTGGAAACCATCATTTGGATAGTTTGCCACACAAAAAGGTTTCTTTGTTTTGGTCTCATTTAAACTACATTTTTCTTTCAGGTTTTAACGAAATCAGAGAGAGTGAGCTGAGGTCCATCGCCTCTGGTACTAATGAAACTCATGTGTACATTGTCGACAACTCTCTGTTTCTCCGAGACATCGTCAACAACCTCATCATCGACCTCTGTGACAGCACTAAGAGCTCAGGTAGACAGAGTCCATCATCGTGACACCACATGTCAGCACCTCACTGATCCATTGGTGTTAGGATCAATCTCTACATATCAGTTTTATCAGCTGTTAGATCAAAAACCATGTTTCAGAGTCTAGCAGTGAGATATTGTTGTGAGTCTTCTGATTGGCTGCGGGGTGACAACAGGACACATGGACCATTATTTGCATACTGATTTGTGGACTGTGACGTGGCTGTTAGCTAGCTAATCCTAACCTTAAACATGCTGTCAGGTTATATTGAGTGAAAACTTTGCCAAGATGGGTTCAAGATACCTGCGCGGTAGAAGCAACACTTTTCAGCTGTGTGGTGAATTATTAAAAAGCTGCGCACCTGGTAAAGATGCTGGACTCACCTGCTCAGGTAGAAGAGGAGCTGCAGCTTTGATTTGGTTCATTCATTATTTACTGATGACTCTGTTGTTTCTGTTCAGAGCGTGTCAGGTTGGTGGGAGGATCCAGCCACTGTGCAGGAACTCTGGAGGTGAAACGAGGAGAATGGAGACCAGTATTTGGCTCAAACTGGACTCTGACGTCAGCAGATGTCATGTGTACAGAGCTGGACTGTGGATCTGCTGCTTCAACAGGGCTGAGAAATGAGTCCTCCAACAGAGCTGCATGGGAGATCAGTCCTGGCTGTGTGGAGTCTGGATCTGCTCTGAGGGAGTGTTTGTCATCAGGTTCCTCTTCTTCCATCATAAAGATCACCTGCTCAGGTAAGCCTACCAGGAAAATAACCTATGGCAACGACCTTCCAGTTTCTTAGTATAAATTTACTGTGACATGTTCTGAGTTAACATGTTCTTATTCAAGTGTTGAGACCCAGAGGTCGGCTCAGCAACGGGACAAATTGGATCTAAATCAATCTCAAAATGACAAACGGCAAAAACGTTCCCACCTGTCAACGTCTGAAGCAGTGTGCGGTCCAGTTGGGAAGGCTGGCTACTCTATTCAAAGGTATGCCACATGTCAAAACGTAAGGGTCAATTCCTGATACTTTGACACCTGGCACACCTTCGAACGGGTTACTGGGGTCCCAAAATGTCAGAATGGGACTTGGTGGTCCTGGTGCTCCAGAGTGTCAGCGCAGAGTGACCACAAAGTAACTTTCTGATGATTTGGGAATGTTTTTGTCTTTTGGTCTTTAATGACAGCATGCACTCGAGCCGCATGGACTCCACGAGTGAATGTAAAACCTGCGGACTCATTTTATCCCAGCATGATTCCACAGTGTTACACAAAGCTTCTTGTGATGTCACAGAATATTTGTCTTTCTCAGTCTTCAAGTGCCCCCATAAATGTTGAGTGGGGTCGAGGTCAGGTGACTGTGGATGAAAGTCCATGTTACCAACTGACACCATTTTGTTGACGCTTTTACCCCTTGATTCCACCGGGCACGTCTCTGTTAGCTGACGTGTCCGACGCTGTTTTGTTGCGTCCTCCACGTGACTTCATATCCCACTGGGAGCGTTTCAGAAGCGCCATGTCCGTCTGATGTTGTTGACTCGCTTAGATTGTGTTTCTTTCATCGTTTCTCCTTGATTTTTGTGCTTCTCCTGTCGTTGAGTAGCTACGGAGTTAAATCGTTTCATTATT
Organism: Pagrus pagrus; assembly: GCF_965226575.1. Taxonomy (NCBI): domain Eukaryota; kingdom Metazoa; phylum Chordata; class Actinopteri; order Spariformes; family Sparidae; genus Pagrus; species Pagrus pagrus. The sequence goes on from NC_140208.1 coordinate 848,531, forward strand.
TGTTTAAGTGTGCTCATAGCAAATTCATTTCCGACTTTGTTGCGCTGTAGATTCCGAGTCGGCACACAGTATTGTATTTGAAAGTTGAGCAGATGCACTATGCCGCTTCGCTGTCTGACTTCCTGTCTGGCTCGATCTGCTGTGTGCCGATTGATCTGCTTCAGTTGAAAATAGACTCGGTGTGTATCCTCCACTGAGCTGAGCAGAGAGCTGCTTCTGAGACGCTAATGAAACTCACCGTGGTGCAGCCGGTGGAAAAACCAGTGTTGTCGAGAGCGACCGCATTCAGCTGATTGCGGCCGTTCGTTCCTGAGGGAATCTGGGGGTTACAGTAACACGTTTATTTTCGCTGACAAACTGGAACATTCCCCTGGTTCTGATGAAGACACAAAACTTTTCAGCTATGCGGTGAATAATTTAAAGGCTGCTCACCTGGCACAGCTGTTGGACCCACCTGCTCAGGCAGAAGAGGAGCTGCAGCTTTGATTTGGTTCCTTTCGCTTCTAATAAAACTCCCTTTATTCTTTTACTGATGACTCTCTTGTTTCTGTTCAGAGCGTGTCAGGTTGGTGGGAGGATCCAGCCACTGTGCAGGAACTCTGGAGGTGAAACGAGGAGAATGGAGACCAGTATTTGGCTCAAACTGGACTCTGACGTCAGCAGATGTCATGTGTACAGAGCTGGACTGTGGATCTGCTGCTTCAACAGGGCTGAGAAATGAGTCCTCCAACAGAGCTGCATGGGAGATCAGTCCTGGCTGTGTGGAGTCTGGATCTGCTCTGAGGGAGTGTTTGTCATCAGGTTCCTCTTCTTCCATCATAAAGATCACCTGCTCAGGTAAGCCTACCAGGAAAATAACCTATGGCAATGACCTTCCAGTTTCTTAGTATAAATTTACTGTGACATGTTCTGAGTTGACATGTTCTTATTCAAGTGTTGAGACCCAGAGGTCGGCTCAGCAACGGGACAAATTGGATCTAAATCAATCTCAAAATGACAAACGGCAAAAACGTTCCCACCTGTCAACGTCTGAAGCAGTGTGCGGTCCAGTTGGGAAGGCTGGCTACTCTATTCAAAGGTATGCCACATGTCAAAACGTAAGGGTCAATTCCTGATACTTTGACACCTGGCACACCTTCGAACGGGTTACTGGGGTCCCAAAATGTCAGAATGGGACTTGGTGGTCCTGGTGCTCCAGAGTGTCAGCGCAGAGTGACCACAAAGTAACTTTCTGATGATTTGGGAATGTTTTTGTCATTTGGTCTTTAATGACAGCATGCACTCGAGCCGCATGGACTCCACGAGTGAATGTAAAACCTGCGGACTCATTTTATCCCAGCATGATTCCACAGTGTTACACAAAGCTTCTTGTGATGTCACAGAATATTTGTCTTTCTCAGTCTTCAAGTGCCCCCATAAATGTTGAGTGGGGTCGAGGTCAGGTGACTGTGGATGAAAGTCCATGTTACCAACTGACACCATTTTGTTGACGCTTTTACCCCTTGATTCCACCGGGCACGTCTCTGTTAGCTGACGTGTCCGACGCTGTTTTGTTGCGTCCTCCACGTGACTTCATATCCCACTGGGAGCGTTTCAGAAGCGCCATGTCCGTCTGATGTTGTTGACTCGCTTAGATTGTGTTTCTTTCATCGTTTCTCCTTGATTTTTGTGCTTCTCCTGTCGTTGAGTAGCTACGGAGTTAAATCGTTTCATTATTTGTTTAAGTGTGCTCATAGCAAATTCATTTCCGACTTTGTTGCGCTGTAGATTCCGAGTCGGCACACAGTATTGTATTTGAAAGTTGAGCAGATGCACTATGCCGCTTCGCTGTCTGACTTCCTGTCTGGCTCGATCTGCTGTGTGCCGATTGATCTGCTTCAGTTGAAAATAGACTCGGTGTGTATCCTCCACTGAGCTGAGCAGAGAGCTGCTTCTGAGACGCTAATGAAACTCACCGTGGTGCAGCCGGTGGAAAAACCAGTGTTGTCGAGAGCGACCGCATTCAGCTGATTGCGGCCGTTCGTTCCTGAGGGAATCTGGGGGTAACAGTAACACGTTTATTTTCGCTGACAAACTGGAACATTCCCCTGGTTCTGATGAAGACACAAAACTTTTCAGCTATGCGGTGAATAATTTAAAGGCTGCTCACCTGGCACAGCTGTTGGACCCACCTGCTCAGGCAGAAGAGGAGCTGCAGCTTTGATTTGGTTCCTTTCGCTTCTAATAAAACTCCCTTTATTCTTTTACTGATGACTCTCTTGTTTCTGTTCAGAGCGTGTCAGGTTGGTGGGAGGATCCAGCCACTGTGCAGGAACTCTGGAGGTGAAACGAGGAGAATGGAGACCAGTATTTGGCTCAAACTGGACTCTGACGTCAGCAGATGTCATGTGTCCAGAGCTGGACTGTGGATCTGCTGCTTCAACAGGGCTGAGAAATGAGTCCTCCAACAGAGCTGCATGGGAGATCAGTCCTGGCTGTGTGGAGTCTGGATCTGCTCTGAGGGAGTGTTTGTCATCAGGTTCCTCTTCTTCCATCATAAAGATCACCTGCTCAGGTAAGCCTACCAGGAAAATAACCTATGGCAATGACCTTCCAGTTTCTTAGTATAAATTTACTGTGACATGTTCTGAGTTAACATGTTCTTATTCAAGTGTTGAGACCCAGAGGTCGGCTCAGCAACGGGACAAATTGGATCTAAATCAATCTCAAAATGACAAACGGCAAAAACGTTCCCACCTGTCAACGTCTGAAGCAGTGTGCGGTCCAGTTGGGAAGGCTGGCTACTCTATTCAAAGGTATGCCACATGTCAAAACGTAAGGGTCAATTCCTGATACTTTGACACCTGGCACACCTTCGAACGGGTTACTGGGGTCCCAAAATGTCAGAATGGGACTTGGTGGTCCTGGTGCTCCAGAGTGTCAGCGCAGAGTGACCACAAAGTAACTTTCTGATGATTTGGGAATGTTTTTGTCATTTGGTCTTTAATGACAGCATGCACTCGAGCCGCATGGACTCCACGAGTGAATGTAAAACCTGCGGACTCATTTTATCCCAGCATGATTCCACAGTGTTACACAAAGCTTCTTGTGATGTCACAGAATATTTGTCTTTCTCAGTCTTCAAGTGCCCCCATAAATGTTGAGTGGGGTCAAGGTCAGGTGACTGTGGATGAAAGTCCATGTTACCAACTGACACCATTTTGTTGACGCTTTTACCCCTTGATTCCACCGGGCACGTCTCTGTTAGCTGACGTGTCCGACGCTGTTTTGTTGCGTCCTCCACGTGACTTCATATCCCACTGGGAGCGTTTCAGAAGCGCCATGTCCGTCTGATGTTGTTGACTCGCTTAGATTGTGTTTCTTTCATCGTTTCTCCTTGATTTTTGTGCTTCTCCTGTCGTTGAGTAGCTACGGAGTTAAATCGTTTCATTATTTGTTTAAGTGTGCTCATAGCAAATTCATTTCCGACTTTGTTGCGCTGTAGATTCCGAGTCGGCACACAGTATTGTATTTGAAAGTTGAGCAGATGCACTATGCCGCTTCGCTGTCTGACTTCCTGTCTGGCTCGATCTGCTGTGTGCCGATTGATCTGCTTCAGTTGAAAATAGACTCGGTGTGTATCCTCCACTGAGCTGAGCAGAGAGCTGCTTCTGAGACGCTAATGAAACTCACCGTGGTGCAGCCGGTGGAAAAACCAGTGTTGTCGAGAGCGACCGCATTCAGCTGATTGCGGCCGTTCGTTCCTGAGGGAATCTGGGGGTTACAGTAACACGTTTATTTTCGCTGACAAACTGGAACATTCCCCTGGTTCTGATGAAGACACAAAACTTTTCAGCTATGCGGTGAATAATTTAAAGGCTGCTCACCTGGCACAGCTGTTGGACCCACCTGCTCAGGCAGAAGAGGAGCTGCAGCTTTGATTTGGTTCCTCTCGCTTCTAATAAAACTCCCTTTATTCTTTTACTGATGACTCTGTTGTTTCTGTTCAGAGCGTGTCAGGTTGGTGGGAGGATCCAGCCACTGTGCAGGAACTCTGGAGGTGAAACGAGGAGAATGGAGACCAGTATTTGGCTCAAACTGGACTCTGACGTCAGCAGATGTCATGTGTACAGAGCTGGACTGTGGATCTGCTGCTTCAACAGGGCTGAGAAATGAGTCCTCCAACAGAGCTGCATGGGAGATCAGTCCTGGCTGTGTGGAGTCTGGATCTGCTCTGAGGGAGTGTTTGTCATCAGGTTCCTCTTCTTCCATCATAAAGATCACCTGCTCAGGTAAGCCTACCAGGAAAATAACCTATGGCAACGACCTTCCAGTTTCTTAGTATAAATTTACTGTGACATGTTCTGAGTTAACATGTTCTTATTCAAGTGTTGAGACCCAGAGGTCGGCTCAGCAACGGGACAAATTGGATCTAAATCAATCTCAAAATGACAAACGGCAAAAACGTTCCCACCTGTCAACGTCTGAAGCAGTGTGCGGTCCAGTTGGGAAGGCTGGCTACTCTATTCAAAGGTATGCCACATGTCAAAACGTAAGGGTCAATTCCTGATACTTTGACACCTGGCACACCTTCGAACGGGTTACTGGGGTCCCAAAATGTCAGAATGGGACTTGGTGGTCCTGGTGCTCCAGAGTGTCAGCGCAGAGTGACCACAAAGTAACTTTCTGATGATTTGGGAATGTTTTTGTCATTTGGTCTTTAATGACAGCATGCACTCGAGCCGCATGGACTCCACGAGTGAATGTAAAACCTGCGGACTCATTTTATCCCAGCATGATTCCACAGTGTTACACAAAGCTTCTTGTGATGTCACAGAATATTTGTCTTTCTCAGTCTTCAAGTGCCCCCATAAATGTTGAGTGGGGTCGAGGTCAGGTGACTGTGGATGAAAGTCCATGTTACCAACTGACACCATTTTGTTGACGCTTTTACCCCTTGATTCCACCGGGCACGTCTCTGTTAGCTGACGTGTCTGACGCTGTTTTGTTGCGTCCTCCACGTGACTTCATATCCCACTGGGAGCGTTTCAGAAGCGCCATGTCCGTCTGATGTTGTTGACTCGCTTAGATTGTGTTTCTTTCATCGTTTCTCCTTGATTTTTGTGCTTCTCCTGTCGTTGAGTAGCTACGGAGTTAAATCGTTTCATTATTTGTTTAAGTGTGCTCATAGCAAATTCATTTCCGACTTTGTTGCGCTGTAGATTCCGAGTCGGCACACAGTATTGTATTTGAAAGTTGAGCAGATGCACTATGCCGCTTCGCTGTCTGACTTCCTGTCTGGCTCGATTTGCTGTGTGCCGATTGATCTGCTTCAGTTGAAAATAGACTCGGTGTGTATCCTCCACTGAGCTGAGCAGAGAGCTGCTTCTGAGACGCTAATGAAACTCACCGTGGTGCAGCCGGTGGAAAAACCAGTGTTGTCGAGAGCGACCGCATTCAGCTGATTGCAGCCGTTCGTTCCTGAGGGAATCTGGGGGTTACAGTAACACGTTTATTTTCGCTGACAAACTGGAACATTCCCCTGGTTCTGATGAAGACACAAAACTTTTCAGCTATGCGGTGAATAATTTAAAGGCTGCTCACCTGGCACAGCTGTTGGACCCACCTGCTCAGGCAGAAGAGGAGCTGCAGCTTTGATTTGGTTCCTCTCGCCTCTAATAAAACTCCCTTTATTCTTTTACTGATGACTCTGTTGTTTCTGTTCAGAGCGTGTCAGGTTGGTGGGAGGATCCAGCCACTGTGCAGGAACTCTGGAGGTGAAACGAGGAGAATGGAGACCAGTATTTGGCTCAAACTGGACTCTGACGTCAGCAGATGTCATGTGTACAGAGCTGGACTGTGGATCTGCTGCTTCAACAGGGCTGAGAAATGAGTCCTCCAACAGAGCTGCATGGGAGATCAGTCCTGGCTGTGTGGAGTCTGGATCTGCTCTGAGGGAGTGTTTGTCATCAGGTTCCTCTTCTTCCATCATAAAGATCACCTGCTCAGGTAAGCCTACCAGGAACATAATCTATGGCAACGACCTTCCAGTTTCTTAGTATAAATTTACTGTGACATGTTCTGAGTTAACATGTTCTTATTCAAGTGTTGAGACCCAGAGGTCGGCTCAGCAACGGGACAAATTGGATCTAAATCAATCTCAAAATGACAAACGGCAAAAACGTTCCCACCTGTCAACGTCTGAAGCAGTGTGCGGTCCAGTTGGGAAGGCTGGCTACTCTATTCAAAGGTATGCCACATGTCAAAACGTAAGGGTCAATTCCTGATACTTTGACACCTGGCACACCTTCGAACGGGTTACTGGGGTCCCAAAATGTCAGAATGGGACTTGGTGGTCCTGGTGCTCCAGAGTGTCAGCGCAGAGTGACCACAAAGTAACTTTCTGATGATTTGGGAATGTTTTTGTCTTTTGGTCTTTAATGACAGCATGCACTCGAGCCGCATGGACTCCACGAGTGAATGTAAAACCTGCGGACTCATTTTATCCCAGCATGATTCCACAGTGTTACACAAAGCTTCTTGTGATGTCACAGAATATTTGTCTTTCTCAGTCTTCAAGTGCCCCCATAAATGTTGAGTGGGGTCGAGGTCAGGTGACTGTGGATGAAAGTCCATGTTACCAACTGACACCATTTTGTTGACGCTTTTACCCCTTGATTCCACCGGGCACGTCTCTGTTAGCTGACGTGTCCGACGCTGTTTTGTTGCGTCCTCCACGTGACTTCATATCCCACTGGGAGCGTTTCAGAAGCGCCATGTCCGTCTGATGTTGTTGACTCGCTTAGATTGTGTTTCTTTCATCGTTTCTCCTTGATTTTTGTGCTTCTCCTGTCGTTGAGTAGCTACGGAGTTAAATCGTTTCATTATTTGTTTAAGTGTGCTCATAGCAAATTCATTTCCGACTTTGTTGCGCTGTAGATTCCGAGTCGGCACACAGTATTGTATTTGAAAGTTGAGCAGATGCACTATGCCGCTTCGCTGTCTGACTTCCTGTCTGGCTCGATCTGCTGTGTGCCGATTGATCTGCTTCAGTTGAAAATAGACTCGGTGTGTATCCTCCACTGAGCTGAGCAGAGAGCTGCTTCTGAGACGCTAATGAAACTCACCGTGGTGCAGCCGGTGGAAAAACCAGTGTTGTCGAGAGCGACCGCATTCAGCTGATTGCGGCCGTTCGTTCCTGTGGGAATCTGGGGGTTACAGTAACACGTTTATTTTTGCTGACAAACTGGAATATTCCCCTGGTTCTGATGAAGACACAAAACTTTTCAGCTATGCGGTGAATAATTTAAAGGCTGCTCACCTGGCACAGCTGTTGGACCCACCTGCTCAGGCAGAAGAGGAGCTGCAGCTTTGATTTGGTTCCTCTCGCTTCTAATAAAACTCCCTTTATTCTTTTACTGATGACTCTCTTGTTTCTGTTCAGAGCGTGTCAGGTTGGTGGGAGGATCCAGCCACTGTGCAGGAACTCTGGAGGTGAAACGAGGAGAATGGAGACCAGTATTTGGCTCAAACTGGACTCTGACGTCAGCAGATGTCATGTGTACAGAGCTGGACTGTGGATCTGCTGCTTCAACAGGGCTGAGAAATGAGTCCTCCAACAGAGCTGCATGGGAGATCAGTCCTGGCTGTGTGGAGTCTGGATCTGCTCTGAGGGAGTGTTTGTCATCAGGTTCCTCTTCTTCCATCATAAAGATCACCTGCTCAGGTAAGCCTACCAGGAACATAATCTATGGCAATGACCTTCCAGTTTCTTAGTATAAATTTACTGTGACATGTTCTGAGTTAACATGTTCTTATTCAAGTGTTGAGACCCAGAGGTCGGCTCAGCAACGGGACAAATTGGATCTAAATCAATCTCAAAATGACAAACGGCAAAAACGTTCCCACCTGTCAACGTCTGAAGCAGTGTGCGGTCCAGTTGGGAAGGCTTTGCTACTCTATTCAAAGGTATGCCACATGTCAAAACGTAAGGGTCAATTCCTGATACTTTGACACCTGGCACACCTTCGAACGGGTTACTGGGGTCCCAAAATGTCAGAATGGGACTTGGTGGTCCTGGTGCTCCAGAGTGTCAGCGCAGAGTGACCACAAAGTAACTTTCTGATGATTTGGGAATGTTTTTGTCATTTGGTCTTTAATGACAGCATGCACTCGAGCCGCATGGACTCCACGAGTGAATGTAAAACCTGCGGACTCATTTTATCCCAGCATGATTCCACAGTGTTACACAAAGCTTCTTGTGATGTCACAGAATATTTGTCTTTCTCAGTCTTCAAGTGCCCCCATAAATGTTGAGTGGGGTCGAGGTCAGGTGACTGTGGATGAAAGTCCATGTTACCAACTGACACCATTTTGTTGACGCTTTTACCCCTTGATTCCACCGGGCACGTCTCTGTTAGCTGACGTGTCCGACGCTGTTTTGTTGCGTCCTCCACGTGACTTCATATCCCACTGGGAGCGTTTCAGAAGCGCCATGTCCGTCTGATGTTGTTGACTCGCTTAGATTGTGTTTCTTTCATCGTTTCTCCTTGATTTTTGTGCTTCTCCTGTCGTTGAGTAGCTACGGAGTTAAATCGTTTCATTATTTGTTTAAGTGTGCTCATAGCAAATTCATTTCCGACTTTGTTGCGCTGTAGATTCCGAGTCGGCACACAGTATTGTATTTGAAAGTTGAGCAGATGCACTATGCCGCTTCGCTGTCTGACTTCCTGTCTGGCTCGATCTGCTGTGTGCCGATTGATCTGCTTCAGTTGAAAATAGACTCGGTGTGTATCCTCCACTGAGCTGAGCAGAGAGCTGCTTCTGAGACGCTAATGAAACTCACCGTGGTGCAGCCGGTGGAAAAACCAGTGTTGTCGAGAGCGACCGCATTCAGCTGATTGCGGCCGTTCGTTCCTGAGGGAATCTGGGGGTTACAGTAACACGTTTATTTTCGCTGACAAACTGGAACATTCCCCTGGTTCTGATGAAGACACAAAACTTTTCAGCTATGCGGTGAATAATTTAAAGGCTGCTCACCTGGCACAGCTGTTGGACCCACCTGCTCAGGCAGAAGAGGAGCTGCAGCTTTGATTTGGTTCCTTTCGCTTCTAATAAAACTCCCTTTATTCTTTTACTGATGACTCTCTTGTTTCTGTTCAGAGCGTGTCAGGTTGGTGGGAGGATCCAGCCACTGTGCAGGAACTCTGGAGGTGAAACGAGGAGAATGGAGACCAGTATTTGGCTCAAACTGGACTCTGACGTCAGCAGATGTCATGTGTACAGAGCTGGACTGTGGATCTGCTGCTTCAACAGGGCTGAGAAATGAGTCCTCCAACAGAGCTGCATGGGAGATCAGTCCTGGCTGTGTGGAGTCTGGATCTGCTCTGAGGGAGTGTTTGTCATCAGGTTCCTCTTCTTCCATCATAAAGATCACCTGCTCAGGTAAGCCTACCAGGAACATAACCTATGGCAACGACCTTCCAGTTTCTTAGTATAAATTTACTGTGACATGTTCTGAGTTAACATGTTCTTATTCAAGTGTTGAGACCCAGAGGTCGGCTCAGCAACGGGACAAATTGGATCTAAATCAATCTCAAAATGACAAACGGCAAAAACGTTCCCACCTGTCAACGTCTGAAGCAGTGTGCGGTCCAGTTGGGAAGGCTGGCTACTCTATTCAAAGGTATGCCACATGTCAAAACGTAAGGGTCAATTCCTGATACTTTGACACCTGGCACACCTTCGAACGGGTTACTGGGGTCCCAAAATGTCAGAATGGGACTTGGTGGTCCTGGTGCTCCAGAGTGTCAGCGCAGAGTGACCACAAAGTAACTTTCTGATGATTTGGGAATGTTTTTGTCTTTTGGTCTTTAATGACAGCATGCACTCGAGCCGCATGGACTCCACGAGTGAATGTAAAACCTGCGGACTCATTTTATCCCAGCATGATTCCACAGTGTTACACAAAGCTTCTTGTGATGTCACAGAATATTTGTCTTTCTCAGTCTTCAAGTGCCCCCATAAATGTTGAGTGGGGTCGAGGTCAGGTGACTGTGGATGAAAGTCCATGTTACCAACTGACACCATTTTGTTGACGCTTTTACCCCTTGATTCCACCGGGCACGTCTCTGTTAGCTGACGTGTCCGACGCTGTTTTGTTGCGTCCTCCACGTGACTTCATATCCCACTGGGAGCGTTTCAGAAGCGCCATGTCCGTCTGATGTTGTTGACTCGCTTAGATTGTGTTTCTTTCATCGTTTCTCCTTGATTTTTGTGCTTCTCCTGTCGTTGAGTAGCTACGGAGTTAAATCGTTTCATTATTTGTTTAAGTGTGCTCATAGCAAATTCATTTCCGACTTTGTTGCGCTGTAGATTCCGAGTCGGCACACAGTATTGTATTTGAAAGTTGAGCAGATGCACTATGCCGCTTCGCTGTCTGACTTCCTGTCTGGCTCGATCTGCTGTGTGCCGATTGATCTGCTTCAGTTGAAAATAGACTCGGTGTGTATCCTCCACTGAGCTGAGCAGAGAGCTGCTTCTGAGACGCTAATGAAACTCACCGTGGTGCAGCCGGTGGAAAAACCAGTGTTGTCGAGAGCGACCGCATTCAGCTGATTGCGGCCGTTCGTTCCTGAGGGAATCTGGGGGTTACAGTAACACGTTTATTTTCGCTGACAAACTGGAACATTCCCCTGGTTCTGATGAAGACACAAAACTTTTCAGCTATGCGGTGAATAATTTAAAGGCTGCTCACCTGGCACAGCTGTTGGACCCACCTGCTCAGGCAGAAGAGGAGCTGCAGCTTTGATTTGGTTCCTTTCGCTTCTAATAAAACTCCCTTTATTCTTTTACTGATGACTCTCTTGTTTCTGTTCAGAGCGTGTCAGGTTGGTGGGAGGATCCAGCCACTGTGCAGGAACTCTGGAGGTGAAACGAGGAGAATGGAGACCAGTATTTGGCTCAAACTGGACTCTGACGTCAGCAGATGTCATGTGTACAGAGCTGGACTGTGGATCTGCTGCTTCAACAGGGCTGAGAAATGAGTCCTCCAACAGAGCTGCATGGGAGATCAGTCCTGGCTGTGTGGAGTCTGGATCTGCTCTGAGGGAGTGTTTGTCATCAGGTTCCTCTTCTTCCATCATAAAGATCACCTGCTCAGGTAAGCCTACCAGGAACATAATCTATGGCAACGACCTTCCAGTTTCTTAGTATAAATTTACTGTGACATGTTCTGAGTTAACATGTTCTTATTCAAGTGTTGAGACCCAGAGGTCGGCTCAGCAACGGGACAAATTGGATCTAAATCAATCTCAAAATGACAAACGGCAAAAACGTTCCCACCTGTCAACGTCTGAAGCAGTGTGCGGTCCAGTTGGGAAGGCTGGCTACTCTATTCAAAGGTATGCCACATGTCAAAACGTAAGGGTCAATTCCTGATACTTTGACACCTGGCACACCTTCGAACGGGTTACTGGGGTCCCAAAATGTCAGAATGGGACTTGGTGGTCCTGGTGCTCCAGAGTGTCAGCGCAGAGTGACCACAAAGTAACTTTCTGATGATTTGGGAATGTTTTTGTCATTTGGTCTTTAATGACAGCATGCACTCGAGCCGCATGGACTCCACGAGTGAATGCAAAACCTGCGGACTCATTTTATCCCAGCATGATTCCACAGTGTTACACAAAGCTTCTTGTGATGTCACAGAATATTTGTCTTTCTCAGTCTTCAAGTGCCCCCATAAATGTTGAGTGGGGTCGAGGTCAGGTGACTGTGGATGAAAGTCCATGTTACCAACTGACACCATTTTGTTGACGCTTTTACCCCTTGATTCCACCGGGCACGTCTCTGTTAGCTGACGTGTCCCACGCTGTTTTGTTGCGTCCTCCACGTGACTTCATATCCCACTGGGAGCGTTTCAGAAGCGCCATGTCCGTCTGATGTTGTTGACTCGCTTAGATTGTGTTTCTTTCATCGTTTCTCCTTGATTTTTGTGCTTCTCCTGTCGTTGAGTAGCTACGGAGTTAGATCGTTTCATTATTTGTTTAAGTGTGCTCATAGCAAATTCATTTCCGACTTTGTTGCGCTGTAGATTCCGAGTCGGCACACAGTATTGTATTTGAAAGTTGAGCAGATGCACTATGCCGCTTCGCTGTCTGACTTCCTGTCTGGCTCGATCTGCTGTGTGCCGATTGATCTGCTTCAGTTGAAAATAGACTCGGTGTGTATCCTCCACTGAGCTGAGCAGAGAGCTGCTTCTGAGACGCTAATGAAACTCACCGTGGTGCAGCCGGTGGAAAAACCAGTGTTGTCGAGAGCGACCGCATTCAGCTGATTGCGGCCGTTCGTTCCTGAGGGAATCTGGGGGTAACAGTAACACGTTTATTTTCGCTGACAAACTGGAATATTCCCCTGGTTCTGATGAAGACACAAAACTTTTCAGCTATGCGGTGAATAATTTAAAGGCTGCTCACCTGGCACAGCTGTTGGACCCACCTGCTCAGGCAGAAGAGGAGCTGCAGCTTTGATTTGGTTCCTCTCGCTTCTAATAAAACTCCCTTTATTCTTTTACTGATGACTCTCTTGTTTCTGTTCAGAGCGTGTCAGGTTGGTGGGAGGATCCAGCCACTGTGCAGGAACTCTGGAGGTGAAACGAGGAGAATGGAGACCAGTATTTGGCTCAAACTGGACTCTGACGTCAGCAGATGTCATGTGTACAGAGCTGGACTGTGGATCTGCTGCTTCAACAGGGCTGAGAAATGAGTCCTCCAACAGAGCTGCATGGGAGATCAGTCCTGGCTGTGTGGAGTCTGGATCTGCTCTGAGGGAGTGTTTGTCATCAGGTTCCTCTTCTTCCATCATAAAGATCACCTGCTCAGGTAAGCCTACCAGGAACATAATCTATGGCAACGGCCTTCCAGTTTCTTAGTATAAATTTACTGTGACATGTTCTGAGTTAACATGTTCTGATTCAAGTGTTGAGACCCAGAGGTCGGCTCAGCAACGGGACAAATTGGATCTAAATCAATCTCAAAATGACAAACGGCAAAAACGTTCCCACCTGTCAACGTCTGAAGCAGTGTGCAGTCCAGTTGGGAAGGCTGGCTACTCTATTCAAAGGTATGCCACATGTCAAAACGTAAGGGTCAATTCCTGATACTTTGACACCTGGCACACCTTCGAACGGGTTACTGGGGTCCCAAAATGTCAGAATGGGACTTGGTGGTCCTGGTGCTCCAGAGTGTCGGCGCAGAGTGACCACAAAGTAACTTTCTGATGATTTGGGAATGTTTTTGTCATTTGGTCTTTAATGACAGCATGCACTCGAGCCGCATGGACTCCACGAGTGAATGTAAAACCTGCGGACTCATTTTATCCCAGCATGATTCCACAGTGTTACACAAAGCTTCTTGTGATGTCACAGAATATTTGTCTTTCTCAGTCTTCAAGTGCCCCCATAAATGTTGAGTGGGGTCGAGGTCAGGTGACTGTGGATGAAAGTCCATGTTACCAACTGACACCATTTTGTTGACGCTTTTACCCCTTGATTCCACCGGGCACGTCTCTGTTAGCTGACGTGTCCCACGCTGTTTTGTTGCGTCCTCCACGTGACTTCATATCCCACTGGGAGCGTTTCAGAAGCGCCATGTCCGTCTGATGTTGTTGACTCGCTTAGATTGTGTTTCTTTCATCGTTTCTCCTTGATTTTTGTGCTTCTCCTGTCGTTGAGTAGCTACGGAGTTAAATCGTTTCATTATTTATTTAAGTGTGCTCATAGCAAATTCATTTCCGACTTTGTTGCGCTGTAGATTCCGAGTCGGCACACAGTATTGTATTTGAAAGTTGAGCAGATGCACTATGCCGCTTCGCTGTCTGACTTCCTGTCTGGCTCGATCTGCTGTGTGCCGATTGATCTGCTTCAGTTGAAAATAGACTCGGTGTGTATCCTCCACTGAGCTGAGCAGAGAGCTGCTTCTGAGACGCTAATGAAGCTCACCGTGGTGCAGCCGGTGGAAAAACCAGTGTTGTCGAGAGCGACCGCATTCAGCTGATTGCGGCCGTTCGTTCCTGAGGGAATCTGGGGGTTACAGTAACACGTTTATTTTCGCTGACAAATAGGAATACTGCCCCGGTTCTTATAAACTCACAAATAAAGATCAGTTGTGTAATTCTCAGGCTGGTGAATGGGACTAGTCTGTGTTCAAGCAGACTTTAGGTGATTTCTAACTAGTCTAACCAGTGGTGGTCCTCAGTGTGTGAAGCCAACCTTCACCAGCAGGATGCAGAGGTGGTCTGTAGGGAGCTCGGCTTTGGGGCTCCTTCGGTCCTCCAGGGGGCGCTCTAATGAAAAGTGGAGGCTCCGATATTGACCAAAGAGTTCCAGTGTGAAGGCCGTGAGTCTGCTCTCCTGGGTCCTCATGTACTAAGACTTGCGTGGATTTCCTACTGAAACATGGCGTACGCTAGAATCCAGAAACTGTCGTACGCACAAAAAAAATCAGATGTATCAAAGTGTGCGTACGCATCGATCCAAGCACTTTTCCTTTGTACATCCCAATCAACGTGGAATTGAGCGCACATGTAGACGTAAGAAACTCCTCCCTGTCCACGCCCTCATTTAAATATGCAAATTAGTTTAAATAGGGCCTGCACCGGGGATTCCCCTCTCTGCACCATCAGATTTACAAAATGAGTAAAGGGAAGAAGCGCAACTTCACCGAGTCTGAGCTCGAAACGCTATTAAATAAAGTCGAGACGCGAAGATCTGTATTATTTGGTAGCCTCTCGCCAGGGATAAACACAAAAAAAAGGAAACGTGAGTGGGAGCGTGTGTGTGAGGGAGTGAACGCTGTGGGGTTGGAGCAGCGCACACTCACTGAAATAAAAAATAAAAAATGGTCCGACGTGAAGGTGGAGGTGAAGTGGAGGATTTCTGCCCAATAACATGTGAAATAGATTTAGTTTCCTTTGTTCATGCACCACTTGATTGAATCACTATTACTTTTTCAAAATAAATAATATATATAAGTGCCACCGTTAGTGGGAAACAAACAGAAGGACAAAACAACTTCATTACAAGGATTGACGAGACTGATCACATTTATATTAATGACTGCAGAAGTGCGTCGTGGCTACTGCAGTGTGACATTTCCAACTTTACGCACGCGTTTAATGACACAAATACTGAACACAAGCAGACAATAAAGGGCTTGTTAGATGCTCTGCCGCTCTTTTTTCACCAGGGAAAAACAAATGCACATATTTGAATGCACGTGCCCAAATGGGCATTGTGCTGGTTTACATTTGGGGCGCAATTAAACGGATTTACTCACCGAGAAGCCGCCCATCGCGCACCGTGCCAGCCTCCAGCCTGTTACCAACCATGCTATTGGTAAGAATGAACAAGTCATGCGTTGAACCAGGCACCTTGCCACGATGTTGGTGAGCTGCATTTGCACATCACATATTATTTGAACATTAATGAAAATGTTTTCCAAAACAAATTCATTCTGTGATGGCGCTTTTACAGCAACATGTGTGCAGTCAATAGCTCCGATTACAGTAGGGAAACCGGCTCTTGCTGCAAATTGCGCTTTAATGTTGGCCTGTTCAACAGCATTGTCTGGGAATTTGATGTACCAGGATGACATTCTTATGATCCCGTCCCACACAGCTGGCTCAGAGTGGACTGGCACACTCCTGACCGGTCGGCCAGCTCCCTCTGGAAGGCTCCTGTTGCCAGGAACCCCAGAGTGGTCAGCACCTGTGTGGGCACGGACAACCCCTGGCTCCTGGCTGTGTTTCGTTCTAGGACCGGCCGCAGCTCTGCGCACAGTTCCAGTAACACTGGCCTCGGCGACCTAAAACGACTCATGATCATCTTCCCGTTCTCTAAACAACCGCTCATTAATTAAATATTAACATTTGCGATATCTTCTAACAAGGCCAAGGCTGCCATTCTTAATGGCATTTTTTCATCACTTTGCGCATGTTTTTATGATTTATGATTTATGATCCATATGATTGCAAACGTGTGTGTTAATTGTCCGTGTCTCTGATGTGGACATTACTCTGAGGACTAATTGTTTTCGCATAACTAACAGTTTCCCAGCATCACCTCAGAGTGTCGCCAAAGGAACAATAGCTGTAGAAACGTGCGTACGCCAGCCATGAAGCTGGCGTGGGGCACCGCACATTTCCACGGTCATTTCACTTTTGATACATCTGAACGTTGGCGTGGAAAATGACGTACGCCACTTTTTTGTGCGTGCGCAACATTGATACATGAGGCCCCTGGACTGTAGGAGCTCAGGCTCAGGTAGAAACACCTGCTAACCTGGAAAAGCTGTTCACCTGCTCAGGTAGAAGAGGAGCTGCAGCTTTGATTTGGTTCATTTCTGTTCGTCTCAAACTCACTTTATTCTTTTCCTGATGACTCTGTTGTCTCTGTCCAGAACCTCTCAGGTTGGTGGGAGGATCCAGTCGCTGTGCAGGAGCTCTGGAGGTGAAACAGGGAGACTGGAGGCCAGTTTATGACTCTAACTGGACTCTGACTTCAGCAGCTGTAGTCTGCAGAGAGCTGCACTGTGGATCTGTTGTTTCAACAGGACTGAGAAATGAATCTACACTCAAATCTGCCTGGAAGATACGTCCTGACTGTGTTCAGTCTGGATCTGCTCTGAGGGAGTGCGTATCACCCATGTGGTCTTCCTTCTTCCTGGAGGTTACCTGCTCAGGTGAGCCTCAGTCACATAACACACTGTATTGGTAACTGTCAGAGACCAGCAGGAATAGAAAACAAGATAAAAACCAGAGGAACTGACATGAAAACACACAGAGGATCAGAGGAACTGATTCTCTAAGAACTGAATCAGACAGCGACAAGTTAAAGTGACTTCAGTGATTTTAGAGGATCTGAAGTTAATGAGAGCTGTTGTACTCATGATGTCATGTGATCCGATGTGATGACTGAACGTGTTTCATCAGGTCCAGCAGTTTCTTACATCAGGGCCATCAGACTGGTCCTCCTGTCGCTGACTCTGCTGCTGTTCATCACTGTCCTCTGTGTCACCCAGGTAACGTTCACAGTAGGGCCCGACCGATTTATCGGCGTGCCGATTAAATCGGCCGATTATAGCCCGTTTGAGACTAATCGGTAATCGGCCAAAACTCGCCGATTGTTGCCGATATTTTCAGAAATAAAATGCAGGGAATAAGACTTGGTTTCACTTTGAAAATGTTCCCCCATTTGAAAAGATCCCCGACATTAGGCTATTTAGCCTGTAGAGGGCGCACCGACCTCATGACAAACTCCGCTGCCTGCTCCAGATCAGTGACAGATCAGTGACTGATCTGGAGCAGGCAGCGGCAGGGACGCACAGAGGAGAGTGGTCCGCCTCAACGGTAAATAAACAAGGTTTTGAAATAAACAATAAGTCAACAAGTTTCAATTCAACCCACTTCACGATGTTCCCCGCTGTGTTGGTCTCGATCACGCCGAGTTAACGTTTAAGCACGATGTAATATGCAAGCTAAAGTTAGAATTAGCCATCTGCTATTAGCCTTGCTACACATATTAGCCGTGCCAGTAACGGTAGAATAAACATAACAGTACACATTACGTAATCGACTAGCTACTTCTCTCACTGAGGCAGCTGCATGTCTCCAGATAAGACCGGAGCAAAATGAGTAACGTGAGTTAAGACGGGGAGGCACCGACCGGCGGAGGGGAGGGAGGGGGCGAGTAGGGAAAACGCTTTTCTGGTCCGAATTTGATTCATGATAAATCCGTGGTATATTACTGAGATGATCAGTCAGTCTTCCTGTCGGCGTGAAGAGCAGTAGCTAATGGTGCCTTGTTGTAGGCCTAATGTTGGATGGTTGTCATGTTAATATGCTGCTTGATTTGAAATTATTTTTCTGCTTTTAATTCTTTGTAGAAGTGTCTAAAAGGCTCAAAAGCAGCCATTTGTTAAAAAAAAAAAAAGTAAATATGTAGATATATTACTTAAATTAATAAAATTTTAAAACTTTATATAAAAAAAAAAAATCGGCCGATTAATCGGTTATCGGATTTTTTTCCCCCAAATAATCGGTATCGGCATCGGCCCCAAAAAATCCATATCGGTCGGGCCCTAGTTCACAGCTCTGTTGATGAGAGGTCCGGCTCAAATGAAGCACTTGGCTTGTGTATACTGAACTGTGTGTGCTGTCATGTCTCTCCAGGCCACCAGGGGGCAGAAGCCGGGTCCACAGCAGAACATGGAGCTGGATCATTATAACCTCGGTGTTCCCGGAGCTGAAGAGGAAGCAGGCGAGGCAGCAGAGTAGGACCTCCAAAGAGCTCATCAACCGTCCATCAGCTCAGTGAAGGATGTTACATTTTTACACAGATGTTCCCTTTAAACACAAAATAGAGATTACTTCTCTGCTCTCATTTATGACTCAGTATTTGGAGGAGCTTGTCTTCTGTACCATGCCTCATGTCCAGTGCCAGTACAGGAAGTCAGGTCGGGCCAATGCAAACATGTCCACGTTTTGATATTAGAAGAAAAGTTCATTCATTTTCAGCCATTACCTGTCTGTACGCTACACGCTAGCTAGCATCACATACAGCGACAGAATGCGATATTTTACTTTTTACTCTGTTACATTTATCTGACAGCTTTAGTTACTTTACAATTTAAAGCAGCAAGGAACTTTAATTTGTGTTGATTCTGGCGCCGCCTGAATAAATAAGAAATCAAAGCCCTTCACTTTCATTGTTTCTATGTAAGTGCTCATAGTTTCCGGGTTCATTGGATCCATTTTCAAACACCATATACTCGCTGTAAGAGCCGTGCTGTACTGTTGCAGCAGTCCCACTGATTAAGACTCGCTATCTTTATTTGTTTGGGGCTGAATTTCAAAATCGCTCTGGACTGACTGCAGTGGATTCAGATCACCTGTGTGCAGGTGTGGAGACAGACTGACTCCTGATTAATGAGTGGAAGCAGCTGGGGACATTTCCCTCCCAGCCAATCAGGGAGTGACGACGCCCTTGTGTGAAGGCTTAAGAAGGTGGGGAACGGCACCCAGGTCGGACTCGCTCTCATTCTGACTCCGTCCCTGACAGATCATCAGCCAGAAACTCTGGTCTGTTCAGGCCCCGTTTCATTCTAGTTAAGTTGTGTTTATTCTTCAGCCCAGCTGAATGACCACAGAGGTCACCAGTCAACAGGTTTATTTGGTTTCTTTATCTTTGGTTTGTCTTTACTGAATAACTTGAAACCCAAGCCCCTATACACCTTCAGTTTTCAACATTTTCTTTCATCAGGGACTAGAGAGCTTGTAAAAGCACATTTTCAGTTTGATTCCCTGTAGATGTACATATCTTTTATATTTTTATGTATGTTGGGGCTGTTTGTCAGCATTTTACTGCCAGTATCACCACATTGTTTTCAGTGAAACAGCTGTGCCTAATACTGTCTGCCTCTGCCCACTTCGCTGTCAGATTGTTGGCTAAATAAAGAGCTGTAAATGTTATATTGTGTCTGTCATTCTTATTATCAGGCTGAAGAGTTACCGATTGTGGGCCGTAAAGAAGCTACACAATGACGGCAGAGTCGATACATTCAAAGGTACAGTCAGGTCCATAAATATTGGGACATCAACACAAATCTCTTCTTGTTGGCTCTATACACCACTACAATGGATTTGAAATGAAACGAACAAGATGTGCTTTAACTGCAGACTTTCAGCTTTAATTTGAGGGTATCTACATCCAAATCAGGTGAACGGTGCAGGAACTACGACAGTTTCTATATGATTCCCACTTTTTAAGGGACCAAAAGTAATGGGACAAACTAAACAATCATAAATCAAACTTTCAATGTTTAATACTTGGTTGCAAATCCTTTGCAGTCAATTACAGTCTGAAGTCTGGAAGGCATAGACATCACCAGACGCTGGGTTTCATCCCTGGTGATGCCCTGCCAGGCCTCTACTGCACCGGTCTTCAGTTCCTGCTTGTTCTTGGGGCATTTTTCCCTCAGTTTGGTCTTCAGCAAGTGAAATGCATGCTCAATCGGATGCAGGTCAGGTGATTGACTTGGCCATTGCATAACATTCCACGTATTTGCCTTAAAAAACTCCTTGGTTGCTTTTGCAGTATGCTCTGGGTCATTGTCCATCTGCACTGTGACGCGCCGTCCACTGAGTTCTTGGCTGAATATGAGCAGATAATATTGCTCGAAACACTTCAGAATTCATCCTGCTGCTTTTGTCAGCAGTTACATCATCAACAAGGGAACCAGTCCCACTGGCAGCCATACATGCCCACACCATGACACTACCACCACCATGCTTCACTGACGAGGTGGTATGTTTTGGATCATGAGCAGGTCCTTTCCTTCTCCACACTCTTCTCTTCCCATCACTGTGGTACAAGTCGACCTTGGTCTCATCTGTCCATAGGATGTTCTTGAACTGTAAAGGCTTTTTTAGGTGTTTGGCAAATTCTAATCTGGTCTTCCTGTTTTTGAGGCTCACCAGTGGTTTACATGTTGTGGTGACCCCTCTGTATTCACTGTGGTGAAGTCTTCTTTACATACACCTACCTCCTGGAGAGTGTTGTTGATCTGGCCAACGGTTGTGAAGGGTTTTTCTTCACCAGGGAAAGAGTCCTTCTGTCGTCCACCACAGTTGTTCTCCATGGTCTTCCAGGTCTTTTGGTGTTGCTGAGCTCACCGGTTGATATGAGATGAAAAGTGTCTTTTCCTGCAGGACAGCATGGGATCCTGTCAGAGTCATTTGTCTCCGGCTGCAGATTTTTACCCGCCGGCTTGTTCCCAACATCAACAGCTGCTTCCTGTCTGCAGTTATCTGTCCGTCTCAACATCAACATGGACGACTGATGTTATCCTCCAGCACTCACACAACCTCAGTGAAGACTTCAGATCACAGCTGTCTCACTCCTCATGTCTCTCTCTTCCTGTCTCACTCGTCATGTCTCACTCTTCATGTCTCACTCTTCATTTCTCACTCCTCATGTCTCTCTCTTCATGTCTCTCTCTTCATGTCTCACTCGTCATGTCTCACTCCTCATGTCTCACTCTTCATGTCTCTCTCTTCATGTCTCACTCCTCATGTCTCACTCTTCATGTCTCACTTTTCATGTCTCACTCTTCATGTCTCACTCCTCATGTCTCACTCTTCATTTCTCACTCCTCATGTCTCACTCCTCATGTCTCACTCTTCATGTCTCACTCCTCATGTCTCACTCTTAATTTCTCACTCCTCATGTCTCACTCTTCATGTCTCACTCTTCATGTCTCTCTCTTCATGTCACACTCCTCATGTCTCACTCTTCATGTCTCACTCCTCATGTCTCTCTCTTCATGTCTCACTCCTCATGTGTCACTCTTCATGTCTCACTCTTCATGTCTCACTCATGTCTCACTCCTCATGTCTCACTCTTCATGTCTCACTCCTCATGTCTCTCTCTTCCTGTCTCACTCGTCATGTCTCACTCTTCATGTCTCTCTCTTCATGTCTTACTCCTCATGTCTCACTCTTCATGTCTCTCTCTTCATGTCTCACTCCTCATGTCTCACTCTTCATGTCTCACTTTTCATGTCTCACTCTTCATGTCTCACTCCTCATGTCTCACTCTTCATTTCTCACTCCTCATGTCTCACTCTTCATGTCTCACTCTTCATGTCTCTCTCTTCATGTCTCACTCCTCATGTCTCACTCTTCATTTCTCACTCCTCATGTCTCACTCTTCATGTCTCACTCTTCATGTCTCTCTCTTCATGTCTCACTCCTCATGTCTCTCTCTTCATGTCTCACTCCTCATGTCTCTCTCTTCATGTCTCACTCCTCATGTCTCACTCCTCATGTCTCTCTCTTCATGTCTCACTCCTCGTGTCTCTCTCTTCGTGTCTCACTCCTCGTGTCTCTCTCTTCATGTCTCACTCCTCATGTCTCTCTCTTCATGTCTCACTCCTCATGTCTCTCTCTTCATGTCTCACTCCTCATGTCTCACTCCTCATGTCTCTCTCTTCATGTCTCACTCCTCGTGTCTCTCTCTTCGTGTCTCACTCCTCGTGTCTCTCTCTTCATGTCTCACTCTTCATGTCTCTCTCTTCATGTCTCACTCCTCATGTCTCTCTCTTCATGTCTCACTCCTCATGTCTCACTCCTCATGTCTCACTCTTCATGTCTCACTCCTCATGTCTCTCTTTTCCTGTCTCACTCGTCATGTCTCACTCTTCATGTCTCACTCTTCGTGTCTCACTCCTCGTGTCTCACTCTTCATGTCTCTCTCTTCATGTCTCACTCCTCGTGTCTCTCTCTTCGTGTCTCACTCCTCGTGTCTCTCTCCTCATGTCTCACTCTTCATGTCTCTCTCTTCATGTCTCACTCTTCATGTCTCACTCCTCATGTCTCACTCTTCATGTCTCTCTCTTCATGTCTCACTCTTCATGTCTCTCTCTTCATGTCTCTCTCTTCATGACTCACTCCTCATGTCTCTCTCTTCATGTCTCACTCCTCATGTCTCACTCCTCATGTCTCTCTCTTCATGTCTCACTCCTCATGTCTCTCTCATGTCTCTCTCTTCATGTCTCACTCCTCATGTCTCACTCCTCATGTCTCTCTCTTCATGTCTCTCTCTTCATGTCTCACTCCTCATGTCTCTCTCATGTCTCTCTCTTCATGTCTCACTCCTCATGTCTCTCTCATGTCTCTCTCTTCATGTCTCACTCCTCATGTCTCTCTCTTCATGTCTCACTCTTCATGTCTCACTCCTCATGTCTCACTCCTCATGTCTCTCTCTTCATGTCTCACTCCTCGTGTCTCTCTCTTCGTGTCTCACTCCTCGTGTCTCACTCCTCATGTCTCACTCTTCATGTCTCTCTCTTCATGTCTCACTCTTCATGTCTCACTCTTCATGTCTCTCTCTTCATGACTCACTCCTCATGTCTCTCTCTTCATGTCTCTCTCTTCATGTCTCACCCCCCATGTCTCACTCCTCATGTCTCTCTCTTCATGTCTCACTCCTCATGTCTCTCTCATGTCTCTCTCCTCATGTCTCTCTCTTCATGTCTCACTCCTCGTGTCTCTCTCTTCATGTCTCTCTCTTCATGTCTCACTCCTCATGTCTCACTCTTCATGTCTCACTCTTCACTTCCTTCGTCCTGGGCTACATTTCAACCCTTCCGTCCTCTGTCTGTCTTTCATTCACTGTACAGCTCTTGTCTTTAACTTCCTGTTTGTACGTCCTTCCTTTGTCCTTCTCCCCTTCCTGTCTTTGATTCTGTCTTAATTCCATTTTTACATCCTTCCTTCCTTCCTTTTGTTCACTTTCCATTTTCCTTGCTTAAGTCCTGACCTTTTTTGCTTCCTTCTCGCTCCCTCCTTATTGTGTTCCCTTTTTCTTCTTTCCTTCCTTCTTCTCTTTATTTCCTCTCCTTGCCTGCTTTTACTCTTTTTTCTTTTCCCCTCCTTCAGCCTGTTTTCCTTCCTTCTTTCTTTGATCTCCCAGCTTCCTTACTTCCTTCCCCTTTTCTTATTCCTACTTGCTCCTTCCTTATTTCATTCACTATCCTTCCTTCCTTCCTTCCTTCCTCCTTTCGTTCACATTCCAAATTTCCTGTCTTCTGTCCTTCCATCTTTTCTTTATTTCCTGTCCTCTGTCCTCTCCTTTCCTGCTTTTATTCCCTTTCACGTTTTACTCCAAGCTTCCTTCCTTTCTTCCTTCCTTCACTTCACACTTTCCTTTCTTCCCTTTTTCGTTCACTTCTTCTCCTTACTGTGCTCCCTCCTTATTTAGTTCCTTCCTTGTTCCTTCCTTCCTTCCTTCCTTCCTTCCTTCCTAAAACTGGAGTTGTACCAGTACCAGTACTCGTCCTGTCCTCTGCAGTACTTGTACCTCTCTGCAGTACTTGTACCTCTCTGCAGTACTGCTGAGCTGTGATGTCAGCAGCAGGCTCGTGTTTCAGACCGTCTCCTTCACGTCTCCCAGTTAATTGAGTGCGGATGAGTGTGAGTCGCAGCAGTATTGAGACTCGGCCCTCCCAGATGTGGGACTGGGCGTCTGTGCGGTGAGTTCACCGCACTGAAATCTGAGCCCGCTCCGGGCCGGACGGCTGTATTTTGGGATGTTTTACATGGGGCAGGACAAAGACACGTTTCCAGGCGGGAGCCCGGAGTGAGCAGATGTTCGTGCTGTGGGAGACGAAGAAGAAGGAGAAGGAGAAGAAGAAGAAGAAGAAGGAGAAGAAGAAGGAGAAGGAGAAGGAGAAGAAGGGACGGTGTTTGTGCAGAAGAAGAAGAGGAGGAGGACTCACAGACGGTAAAGTTCAGCAGCTTCTCTCGTGTTTAAACTGCAGAGCTGTTATTAACCGACTGATGACGGCAGACAGTGTGTGTGTGTGTGTGTGTGTGTGTGTGTGTGCGCGCGTGTGCGTGTGTGTGTGTCTCTCTCTCACCGGCTGTCGCCACTTTTAATGAGTGCGTCGCCACAACAGGAGCCACGTGTGGTCGGACTGCTGGTCCACCGTCCGGACCGAACCGGACCTCAAACTGACGTGACGAGAAATACTGAACACACACACGCGCGCGCGCGCGCACACACACACACACACGCACACACAGCTAACAGTTTAACCGTCACTCTGAATGTTAATGAGATGCAGTCAAATAACCGTATCACCATGGCAACGGTAATGACAGGCTAGTTACTAACAACATTTTACAACCTTAACTAACCAGCTGACCAGCTAATGCAGTCACTAACCACTAACTAACAACCATAAACAAGATATTTAAACAAAACGAAGCTAACAAGCTATTTCACAAGCTAGCTAGTCAACTCATTAGCATGCAAGTGTTACCAGAAAGCTAATAATTAAGAGGGTAATAGTATTGTTAACCAACTACTAACAAGCTAATGTACCAAGCTAACTACCTAAGCTAGAAATACCAACTAGCTACAAACTCAAAACGTATGTCATCAGCTAGCGACTAACTAACAAACAAACAATTAGCCATACACTTAACTAACACACTAGCCGCCAGTTAGCGGTTAGAAAGGTGGTGCTATCAGCTAGTGACTTGTGCAGTCTGTTTCCTGGAGCTCGCTCCTGTTAGAGGATCAGGAGTGAGTCTGCTGTGCTCAGCCTGCAGCTGACCTGTTGTCCTGGTCCCACAGATATGGCTGAAGATGTCTGTGGATCCTGATAACTCCTGTGTTTTGCTGTCATCGCGAGACTCCAGGACCTCCTGCATCTTCCAGACCGCAGACGAGAAGGATGACATCCCAGGAGTGGGGGAGGAGAGGTAACAGCAGCCGGCTTCATGTGTCCGTGTTGTGTGCAGTTGTTTTGGCCCATCTGGTCGTGTTCTGGTGCTGGAGGACTCTATGTGAGATGACTGTGATCTCCTCCCTCAGTGTTCTGGAGATGCTGAGCTACTCCAAGTTCTCCGACCTGGAGACATGGCTGTGTATGCCGTCCTCTCTGCTGCTGCCCAGGTCTCTGGACTCCACCCGCACCTCCTCCGCCTCCTCCGCCTCCTCTTCCTCACATGCGTCCAACCAATCCTCCCCGCCGATCTCCTCGTCCTCGTCACCGGCCTCCAACTCCCGCCGCTCCACCTGCAGCGAGCCAGGAGAGACCGACTCACCACTCAGGTAACGCCAAGGCCGAAAGTCAGCTGAAGGTTTTGAAGACGGCACCAGAGAGAAATACCAGTTTTATTTGGTGTTTTTGTTTAGTGAGACAGATTGAGGATCATCTCTGTGTGAGATGTGAAGTAAAGAGTGAAGAGAGCCTGAAGGCTGACGATCATATCTGCTGGTAACAGTGTGCTGGTGCTCAGTCTGCTGTGATGAGCTGCGATTAACTCCCTAAATATGTGAATAACTTCTGTAATATACTTAAAAATACACTTTATATCCAAACACCTGTAGCAGCTGTTTCCACAAAGCCCCGCCTCCTCGCACTCAGGTGAAGACTGTTGATCATTGTGTCGTTGCATTCGCTCCGTTTGTTACATTGTTAGCGAGCTTATTAAAAGCAGAACCTCTGTGACGGGTTCTGTTTGACAAAGAAACTTTTTACAGGGTCTGTTGAGTCCAGCGGGCTGCGAGGACCAGGTGTCACACTGACGTGAGGTGAAGTTGAGAATATATGAACTTTAGTGCAAGAAAAAGTGACCACGCCCCGTCACAAACCAACAGTGATGATACAGACTGTGATCCACCTTCTCACGCCACAAACATCTTCAGTGTTTCTGGCTGTTGTGTCTTCAGTTCCTGAAGCTTTGCTCTCGTCCACCAGCCTCGGCTGCTCTGCCTGTTTCTTTTTGATTTATTTAATTTATTTCTTTATAAGTTCTGCCCGGAGACGTCCGCTTCACCTTCATCTGATCAGTCCGTCACTGAGTCTCTTCATGTATTAACAGTGCAGGCAAAACCAAACTTTGACATATTATAAGATTATATTTCAGTTGTCTTGGCAACGTCTTACAGTAACACATCATGAGGTCATTAAGTATTCTGTTAATTAATTTATTAATTTATTTGGATGGAAAACGTGATGGAAACACTTTGACTCAGTAAAGTGAATGAACTGAACGCACAGTTCACAAGCTTTGCTGCATGTATTATAACATTTAATAACCTCAGTGTCAAACAGTGTTGCTGAGTATGTTCAGACGTGATACTGAGAGGAAGAAAGACTTGAAGGTGTTTGAGATCCGGAGGTTTCTCCAGCGGTGTCACAGCAGATGTTCTGCAGACTGGACCTACAGTAGAACATAAAGGTTCTGGTGCCACCAGACGTCTTTTTAAATGCTGTTTAAGTCAAGAGACTGAGCGGCAGAGGTTAGTTGTGTTGGTGCAGGAGTCAACTGAGAAAGATCTCCTCCTCCTCCTCCTCCTCCTCCTCCTCCTCCTCCTCCTGGTTGTAGCTCATAAAGTATTTGTCTGGCACCATGGTGATGGCAGTAATGTTGGGAGAGATAAGCTGAGGGTCCACAGGGAGCCTGAGAGGAAACGCTGGTGTTTATAGATGTGGAGGAAATGCAGGCTAATAAAAGGCCGAGTGTCGTACAGCTTTAGGAGGAAGCACGGAGAACAGAACGGATGAGCTGGACTGTCGGGTCGGACTGACAGACACAGTTGCGTTCACAACAACTAAAACAGAGCTGAGCATAAAAACTAAAGAAAACTTCTGCAGACTTACATTTGATCCTCTGGACCGTCCTGGTCCGACAGAAGATCTCACAACCTGTGTGACACTGAGGAGTGAGGAGGACACGTGTGGGTCACATGACCTGGAACAGTCCAGTATAAAGAGGTCAGTCAACAAGTGCAGGAAGACACGAAGCTGACAGAGATGACCAGGACGCGTCGTTACAGCGGAAAACGATCAGTCAGTAATTAATAAGTAAATCATGACATCCTCATCTCCCTGTCAGCCTTTACTGGGATCAGAACCGATGCAGCCGTGACTCTGCTTGCCTGTAGGTGGCGCCGTTTGGAGTGGAGCTGCTTCACATCAATAACACTGACGAATGACCCAGTTGTTGGATGTCCTACTGCAAGTAAATGCAGCATTACACCCGCCCCCGCCCTCCCTGAGTCAGGTGAAGGGTTCATTTCATTTAACACAAAGACCTCCAGACTGATCAGGACACACACACACACACACACACACACACACACACACAGTGAGGTAAGCTAACACCCTCACACTTGAGAGGACCTGTTCCTTCAGTGGACCTCCACTTCACTGACGTGTGACCAACTTTTAGATCTCAGCCGCTGCGTTCAGGAGCCGCGTCCGCAGTGTCGGAGGCGTCCGGGTCGTGCGTGCGATGCTTTGTAACGCTGACGTGACGCGGTGAAGCGCGTCCGTCACAGATGTTGAGTTGGGCTCAGCTGCTGGACTTTGTCTTGCGGAGGAAAAACAAGGGAAGCCGTCGAGCGAGAGGATCATGGAGGAGCCGCAGCTACGTGGTGTCAGAGGCCAGGTAACACACAAACATCACCAGTCTGTCTGGCAGCCATGTTGGACCTCCTTCCTGTACTGTACACTCGATTCCCAGCAGTGTCGAGGAGCTGAAGGAGAAGCTTCATCAGCAGGTCTTCATCAGCAGGTCTTCATCAGCAGATGGGGTTTGTGGGTGTAGATGTTTGAGTCGGATGACAGTCGGGTGTAGTGACAGACGGACAGCTGACGTGCAGCAGGAGGTCAGCAGGTCAACATGGCGGCTGTGACGTCACTGACTCTTCTTGCTCTTTAATCCCTGCAGGTCGTCAGAGAGGGAGTCCACCTTCCTCACCCCTGCACTGGGGAAGGAGATGCCGTTTCTGGCCACGTCCCTCCTCCCCATCCTCTCCTCCACCCCCGCCGCTGCTGCGGTGCTGAGCGCGGGAACATCGGCCGGAGACTCCGCCTCCTCCAGCGGCGTCAGCATCAGGAAGAGGCGGCGGCTCGCTGCCAGTCCTGGAGGCCTCCACTGGAACTCGGCAGGTGAGCCCAGACATGTAACCTGACACCTGACAGCCAATCACAAGCACCCTGACACACCCCATGTCCGCCTGATGTGTTCAGTTAGGGTGGACAAAATATTAGAAACACCTCTGATGATGTAGTCCACCATGAAGGTGAATCAAAGCCTCCAACTGAACGTCACCACCTTCACCAGGTTAACAGCAGGACAGTTGGATCACACTGCTTCAGTCAGTGTGTGTGTGTGTGTGTGTGTGTGTGTGTGTGTGTGTGTGTGTGTGTGTGTGTGTGTGTGTGTGTGTGTGTGTGTGAGGTTGTGGACGTGCCGTTGTGTCAGGACTGTTTATCGCTGCGTGTCCACTGCTGGTCTCTTGTTTATTCTGTCCAGGGGCTTCACTTCCTGTCCTTTAGCTCCACCCTTCTGGAGAATGATAATGAGCTTCCTGTTGGACAGATTACAGCCCGGCTCCTCGTCTTCACTCCGTCTTTGTTGTTGAGTTTGAAATAGTCGGCTGCTTTCGGTCCATCTGAACAAATCAGTGCCCGGAAAGAAATAATCATCAGAACCATTTTGCTGAAAAGAAAGATTAATTAGTTAATTAACGTTGTGGCTCACAGGTGTGTTTCACCTCCTGATTCAGGACCATCAGACACTTGGAGCTGATTCGTGATTTATTCCTCTTCAATATTACAATTTGATAAATTGTACTTTTAAAAAGTATTTTTGTAACAGTAGACTGTTTGTTAAAGTCGAGTCTACAGAGGTCGCAGAGCTCTGCTGTGATGACTTAATGAACAGCCTGTCAGACTGTCCTTAGTCTGTTGACGAGGTCGACGAGCTCCTTCATGACGCAGCTCACAGATTACTGCACAAACATTCATCAATCACAACACTGAAGTGAATCTGATTTGTTTCTGCTGACGTCACCTTCTGGGTTTGAAGTCAT
Source organism: Pagrus pagrus (assembly GCF_965226575.1). NCBI lineage: Eukaryota > Metazoa > Chordata > Actinopteri > Spariformes > Sparidae > Pagrus > Pagrus pagrus. Next base: position 877,959 of record NC_140208.1, read on the forward strand.
CATCACTTCTCCTCTGAACTAAACTCTCTATTCTTCATCTGGTGTTCAGAACTTGACTAGCAGCACCAGATCCACCACAGGGGGCGCTAACAGCATCTCCTCCAGGACATTTCACAGGAGTTTAATGACCTGATGTCACTCTCGTGTTCCAGATGTTGGACTCTTTAAAGCAGACTTTATCTCGTCCACCATCATGCAGGGAGAGAAACTTCCAGAGGAGATTGAAGAGTGTCTGTTGGACCAGTCAGATAGAGATGAACAGTAAACACAGAGCTCCTAACTCCTCCTCCTCCTCCTCTGACTTCTTCCTCTTGTCATTTCTTCGCTCTTCAGCTGCTTCAGTGTTTTTCTCTTCTGCCTCGAGACGTTTTAAAGCCTCTCGGGACAATCTGCTTCCAGTTAGTCGTCCAAACTCCTCAGACTCCGTCCTGCTGTCACTTTACATGTTGTGTTAATGAGAAGTCAGTTCCAACCTCACAAAGATAATGATTATTATTATTATTATTATTATTATGAAAGGTTTAGATGTTTTAAATCTTTTTGTCGTCTCGTTTCTGAAGAACTCTGAAGCTTCTGTTGTGTCTGACACGTCTGAATACCAGTCATACCGACAGCTCGTCTTCCCATGACGAGGCTGCGACCTCAGAGCCTTCAGGTCTCTGTGCTGCGTCACATGTGAACATCTGGTCCATGTCGGCTCTCGTTCCTCGTGTTGACTCAAGCGAAGACGAGCTTCTGTTGTTTGTGTGTTTGAAGCCAAAGGTCGTGAAAATGAGATCCAGTAGTGATGAGCGAGCGGCGCTGGAGTTACAACATCCTGACTCGTTCTCATGATGAGCAGTTTGTGTTGGTGGAGCTGGATGTGTTTGTTCTGACTCCAGCAGGAGGTCCGGTGGGTCACCCCTCAGCGCTCTGGTTGTTTGATGATATCAGAAACTTACATGACTACGTTTCTTCTTTCTTTCTCCAGTCTGGAGTGAGTTGGATGTGTTGGTGTGACTTGTGTCCAGCAGAGGGAGACATGTGATCGTCTCCACACTCAGACTGACTCACTGTCAGCAGGTTGTGTTGACCTGAAGGAGACATCAGCTGTTTCTGTTAACTGATCAGCTGTTTGGTCTGAAAAACAAAGATCTTCTGTGTGTGTGTGTGTGTGTGTGTGTGTGTGTGTGGTCAAACAGTTTGACTTTAAAATGAAAACCTGTGTGTTTAAACATCAGAGTCAAATCTGAATGAAGTTCACTCTGATTAGCAGTTAAGTGAACACCTGTATGTCCAGGTGTTCACCTGTATGTCCAGGTGTTCACCCGTATGTCCAGGTGTTCACCCGTATGTCCAGGTGTTCACCCATATGTCCAGGTGTTCACCCGTATGTCCAGGTGTTCACCCGTATATCCAGATGTTCACCCGTATGTCCAGGTGTTCACCTGTATGTCCAGGTGTTCACCTGTATATCCAGATGTTCACCTGTATATCCAGATGTTCACCTGTATGTCCAGATGTTCACCCGTATATCCAGATGTTCACCCGTATGTCCAGGTGTTCACCCGTATATCCAGATGTTCACCTGTATGTCCAGATGTTCACCCGTATATCCAGATGTTCACCTGTATGTCCAGATGTTCACCCGTATGTCCAGGTGTTCACCCGTATGTCCAGGTGTTCACCCGTATGTCCAGGTGTTCACCTGTATGTCCAGGTGTTCTTGTAGCTGTCAGATGATGAGTTCCTGGAGAGACAGAGCAACGTTCAGTCTGATATCAGAGGACGAGCTCACTGTGTTTTCTCCTCCTCATGTAGCTTTAATGCAGCAGCTGGCCTGCAGCCTGACACCTGAGCGAGCACGCACGCACACACACACACACACACACACACACACACACACACACACACACACACACAGTGGATGACTGGACACATGAAACCAGCAGAACATGATGGAGGTTGCGTGTTGAAGTCCGTCCCTCTGACCTGCTGCCTCTCGTGACTGACAGGATGTTCGTTCTCTGCTTTCATATTTCAAAGTCAAAGAAAATCAAAGGAAAATGAAACATTTGAGTGAATGTGTGAATCGTGCAGGAGGTGAACCAGGAAGTCGAACACTGCAGTCACTCATACAACACTGTCATGATATCAACATTTACTCCAATATAACAAATATCTGTACAATCATATCTACAGAAGCTCTTCACAGGAGTCAGAAACATTTAGCTGAACGTGAACAGATATCATGATGTCATCACACTGCTGCTGATCCTTTTAATCAAGTCCTGTGAAACATGAACAGACGACCCTGGTGTGTGTGTGTGTGTGTGTGTGTGTGTGTGTGTGTGTGTGTGTGTGTGTGTGTGTGTGTGTGTGTGTGTGTGTGTGTGTGTGTGTGTGTGTGTGTGTGTGTGTGTGTGTGGTGTCCAGTAACAGCAGGGTGTCTCTGGTTTCTCTCGTCCAGGTTCGGTGCAGCGCGATTTCTGGTCACCTGATCTGTCTCCAGTGTTGAGGGGGAGCACGGCAGCAGCAGGAGGTGGAGGAGGTGGAGGAGGTGCGAGGAGCCTCCCCCTGGCTGAGGGAGGCGGGGCGGCGTGGGCCAGCGACCGGGCGGCCCTCAGGAAAACGGTTTCGGTTGACGACCGAATGCTGCAGCTGGCGGACGGAGAGCAACCACACCTGAGGCTGCTGAGTCGACTGGAGAGAGGCAGGAAGAAGCTGCACAGCATCCACGTGAGTCTGTTTCATGTTCTCAGCTCACTGCCGTCCCACATTATACTGGATTTAAGTGTTTCTAGACTGGAGAGAGGGCTTTCTTCTGACTGACAGGTGATCCAGGTTGAGGTGAGTCACACTCATCAGTCTGATGAAGACGGCATCGCTGAAGTTAAACTAAATGTAAATAAAACTTCAGAACGCGACCTCGTCTGTCTGGGTGGCCTCAGATAGACCTCCATCAGGGTTAATGTGTTCACCAGGTAACACAGGTTCACAGGTAACGTTGTTTTTCGGGCAGAAAAGTGCTGACTGTGCTCTCCGGAGCGCTGAGAGGATATCTTGACAACCGCCGCTGTATGATCCATAAAGACGCTGGCGCTGTGGACACTGTGGGCCTTTACTGTACATTGATCGTAAACTCGCGAGCTACAGCAGTGACTGAGGGTGTGTGTGTGTGTGTGTGTGTGTGTGTGTTTGGCTTGAGGTGAAGCTCTGAGTGAAGTCCGCACTCAGCAGAGACTCTGGTTCTGGTTCTGGTTCTCTGTCTGCTCTCTGCAACGTTACGTTCATGAAGAAAAGATCAGATCAGCTCTGGATCACTGGATTAACAAACAGCAGGTTTCTACTGTGAAGTCTGACAGTAAACTTACATAGCTGTAATTACGATTTCTCAATGCATGATGGGTAATTCTCTGGATAATTACAGTGAGCTGCTGTGAATTTGAGCTTCGTTCTGAAGAGAGCGTAAAAAGTAAAAATGGTCCATTACAGTGATAAACTGTGATCAGGGATCAGCACTGTGCAGTAACAAGGTGCTCATGCTAACAGGCTAACATGCTAACAACAGGTGAACACAGTGTGATGCTGTAACATTTGTATATTTACAATAACTACAGATTCTTATTACAGTATTATTATCAGAATGTCATTTTACATTAAAATACTGTATTTTACAGTGACACTGTGTCTTTGTTACAAACACAATACATTATTATGATGTTCATCTGTTACTTTAAACAAACCAGGGATTTCCTGTAAAATGACAGTAATCATCTTGCAGTCGGGTTGATAAACGGATCAGAGCAGAATCTGATGCGAGTCCAGGTGTTCGCTCCTCCAGAAGTTCTGGATCTGCACCGACTCTCCTGAATGATCCGTGTGAGCTGTGAGAGTCCGGCTGCTTCCACCCACAGCAGCGTGTCATGTGACTGGAGAGCTGCCTTTGTTATACGAGCCCTGTCTTTATGTAGAGATGAACGGTGTGTGTGTGTGTGTGTGTGTGTGTGTGTGTGTGTGTGTGTGTGTGTGTGTGTGTGGAGACAATCACAGTTGTTTTCATGTTCATTGTGTTAATGACGCTTGTTTGTGTCACCATGTTTTATGTTGCGAGCTGAAGCGGTGCCGCTCGTTGGCTCCCTGTCGACCCTCTGCGGTTGACCTCTGCTGACCTCCATCGTCAGGATGTGATGTGGGTTTGTTGTGTTTTGTTGTGCGGCTCCGAGTGTTTGAGCGTTGTTCTCAGCCGGACCCGCTGAACCTCTGCAGCTCCACTCTGGTGATGCAGTGAGTCAGAGGCTGACACACAGCCCTCACGCTGCTACAGACGGACCAAGAAATCAGCTCAGATTAGAAGCTTCTGTCCAAATTCACAACTTCAGGCTGTCAACAGGGAAAAAAACGTGTTGAAGGACAAAGATCTGAAGAATCTGACGTCAGATGTATAATTACGTGGAAGGACTTGTTCTGACTCAGGAGCAGAAAATAAACCAAACAGTTACGATGGAGGCTGAAGAAAGCAACAGTTTAATGTCTCCCTGTTATCGTGACATGTCTCTGAGTAACAGAGACACCAGAACACCTCATTGTTCCTTCTAGATAATTAGAAAAATACCTTTCATTTCCTCTGTAAAACTTTCTCCAGCACTCTTCAAGAGTAAATCTATATCAGTAAGAAATCATCTATTCTTGATCCTGGAAATGTAAATAAAATGATCCCAGTGAAGCTTAAAGTCAGTTCAGCTGTCGTTGGACCATGTCGTTTGAAAGGTTATTAATGATTAGATATGTATATGATGGCAAAATATCTCTAACATCAGCCCGAGCTCTGTGAGTGTGTGGACGCCCTGCATGGCAGAGCGTGGATGTGTGTGTGGATGTGTGTGTGATGAGCTCCGTCTGTAGACGTGAACTCGAGCATCTTAATAAACTAATGTAAAGACAGTTGCAGCCACAGTCGCGTCGTGTGTGAGAACATTTAAAAGAGAAGCTGAGATAAAGAAGGAAATGTTATCAGGTCAGAACATGACATGTCAGGCGTCTCTGGATATGAGCTGTTGTTCAGGGTCGTCTGGTGGACTCACACACTCACTGATGAATCAGCTGTGAGGCTGTGATGTGGGCGAGACTCGCACATCTGATGTCCGAGCGAACGGGCCGACTGTCGGGTTTCTTTTATAGCTCTGAGGGATTCAGGAGGCTGTGACTGATTTATTTTCGTGGTTCTGTCCGTCGTCGTCTGCAGCAGCTGATCTGTTCTGGTCGTGTTCCTTCGTGATTTTGCACCAGTCAGGATGTTTTTAAGCTGCTTTGATTCAACGCTCACATGTCCGTACACTGTGTACGCTGACAGAAGCTGTGATCACTCCTCGTGTTCATACTGGCTGTGAAGTGGAGAGTATTGACCAATCAGGTTTGAGCAGACGTTGGCTGCATGCAGGTAATCAGTCCATGTGGAGAACAAACGAGGTGGAGTGAGTTGGCCGTCTTGTGATCTCCCGTCAGCTTCATTTGAAATGTTTCTTCACTGTGCAGGTTTGTGTTGGTAGAGATCAGCTGTGAAGTCGTCTGACGCTCACTGAGAATTCTCAACTGTCTCCTGAGAAGTTTACTTTTCATCTTGTTGGTTCAGTGAGTGTGGGTCATCTTTAGTTTGTTTCTTGCTGTTGCTATGGTGGTTGCTATGAATGTCCGGACATCAGCGACGTTAACGTCATGGCGTCAGTGTGAACGTCAACGCTGATTGACTGTGAATGTGATCAAGGCACACGAGTAATTCACCTGCGTTTGTTCTGATGCCTGATCAGTGTTCACCTCACTACCACGGGAGCTGTGGACTGGGATGGGCCAGGGCTAGCTGTTAGCATGCTAACTTTAGTAGATATCTCTGCAACACAGTACAGAGACATTTTTGAATGTTTTCAATCTAAATTACACATATTGTACCTTTAAGTCGATGGTGGAGAAACTCTGAACTGCTGTAATTAAATAAAATCCCTGTCATGAGGATTTACTGAAGCTGGAACCAGATCGTGTTTCATTAATTACAGTATTTATGCTGTCAGAGACAATTTCAAGTCAATCATCAGAATTGTTCATTAACTTTGTTGAATGTTGGTGGACAGTTGATGTTGGAGGTGTCTGGTCCTGAGCGGAGCCTCAGAGGAGCAGATGTTGTTCCTGATGATCCAGTGAAGGTTTCACTTTAAGACGAGCTGAATGCAAACAGCCTGCTGACACTGACGCTCCGCCGTCTCAGTAAATAATAGATATCCAGGCAACACAGGCAGCCCAGTGACAGCGCAGAGACAGAAGCATGCCGCTGCTTTAAACGTCCTCGTCCTGCCGCTGGTGGAAAATCCTCCCAGCAGCCCCGTGTTCAGCTCGCTCTCTGACACGTAGAGGAACAGTTTAGTTTTGTTGGGGTGGAAGAGACGCAGCAGGTGGTCAGCAGCAGCAGCAGCAGCAGCAGCAGTGTGAGTGAAGCTCCATGCATTATGCAGGACGGTGTCATTACAGCGCTGTGGCCCAGCTCGTTATAATCCTCCACCCTGTTACTCCTCACCTCCACCTGCATCAGCACGATGTCTGTCTGTCCAGTCAGCTGTTGCTTCATCTCAGTTTGGGTTCATTTTCCATCCAATCCAGTTTCCTGAGCAGCTCTTTTCTCCCTCTGAGGTGGTTTTTCTTTTATGTTCTGAAAGACTCAACAGGCGACGGCATAATTTAGACAATAAATCAAAACGAGACTTCATAAAACCACCGAGCAGCAGGCGGAGCAGATCGCTGTGATGTGTTTGAGATTGTTGCATGAAAGATGTTTTTGTTGTTTCGTGATGGCGTGATCGTGTTCAGAGCTGCGACTGGTGATTATTGTCATTGTTGATTAAATTCATTCTTGTTTCGTCCTCAACTCAAAGATTCTTAAAAACAAACAGAGGAATCGATTGTTAAAATAGTTGCTTAGTAATTTATTTGTTGATAATCATGAATCTGAGTTGAAGCAACTCTAATTGTTTCCTGTTGTTTCCATCCGTCTCTGCTCAGGCAGCTCAGACATCGTTCAGTCGACTCTGAGTTTGAAAGAGAGACTGAAGTTAAAGATATTAAAAGAGAGAGAGCTGTTAAACTGTGAGTGTCCTCCGTGTCAGCTGCCTGGTCGGTACTGAGCATGTGCAACTCTCAACAGAGACGTGTCACTCCTGCGCTCCCTCCATCATCACGTGTCCAATTCAGAAAGACTCATGATGACTGCACAGTCGTCTCCTGGTGGTGGGGAAGAAGTCAGTCGGCTATTTTTATTATGTTTAAACTTGTTTAAAAGATTATTATGGTGTAAAAATTGTACAGGAGAGGTTTGAAAACACCAAAATGTCAGTTTAAAGTGAAAAGAAGCAGCTGACACTGATGTGACCGAAGTCTGAAACAGAAACAAGATGCTGAACTGAAGCAGCTGTTTATCCCAAACAGACCGGCCGAGTCAGCAGTCCACATCAGGACCACGAGAGGTCCTTCAACATACAGTCGTAGATGTGCGCAGTAAATATTAGACTGATGGGTCCAGCAGTTTGTGAGATGAGCTTCAGACAGTATCCTTCTGTGACTCGGACCTCGACGGGTCAGATAGCGGCTGCATTAGTCTTTGTGGGTCGCTCAGTGCTCGACGATGTTTCAGTCCAGGACTCCAGTTATAATCTGAGCTTTGTGGGGGTCTCTACATTATCTAGCCCTAACTCCAACTAGCGTTAAGGGCGGAGATGAGTCCTGAGTGATCCGATCATAAGTCATGTTACAGGCATGCTGCCAAACACTGACAGCAGTCTTAATATATTGTATTTAATGCCGAATTTACAAGAAGGCGCCCATGATTTAGGATTCACTGTCGCTGTTTCACAAAGTTTGTTACATTTCTCCTCCTCATGCAACAACTCTTAAAATCAGATGATTTGTTGAGGGAGTCTGGTGATTTCAACGTCACTAATTACTACACTTCATTCTAAGTCCAATATGGTGAGAATATGGTGCGTCGCTCCTCCAGAACATGTTTACTCACTCCATGAAAGATCGTTCTTTGTGATTAAGATAATGGATGTTGGTGTGAATGTGAGTATCAGTGACGCCCACAGATGTGTGATGTTACTGCTCTCACATCAGCTGGGCTCCAGTCTCAGAGCAGCTGCTGTTGTGGTCAGCACCAGCAGGGGGCGAGCTCGTCCTCTCCTCACCGGCCTCCTCTCAGTGTGTCAGGGAGCCGCAGTCAATAAATGATGGTTGCTCTTTTCTCTGAGCCGAGTTTGAAGCTTTTAAAAGTGGAAAGTTTGAGACGAGCTGTGACAATTTAATCAGAGCGACTGTGAGCCAGCAGCCGTCTCACTTCACCTTTTCCATCAGCAGGAGAAAAACTGTGTTTTACTGCCTGAGGAGATCCAGGCAGTAAATTGACCCGCTATCTGCTGGTGCTGATGCAGATAGATACTGTGAGCTCATGATTAATCATACAAACGTTGACTATTCAGTTTACTTCTGACTGTGTGTGTGTGTGTGTGTGTGTGTGTGTGTGTGTGTGTGTGTGTGTGTGTGTGTGTGGCAGACACACACCAGCCGGCAGAAGCAATCTTCTCAGAGCTGAGGAGGCGAGGTCGTTCTTTATCTTTCTAATAGAGCCTGTGACCCGGTCGTCCCTCTTCCTGAGTCAACAGGTCCATTTCCATTGAATTCAGACCCTCAACGCTGCCACAGACTCAGATCAACCTGCATGAGTCTATTTCCTGTTTGATTATTAGATTTTAGCTTTTATGTTTCTGACTCTTGAGCCACACACACAGCCTGTGTTCTCCTTCATGGCTACCAGCTGTGGGCAGTTTAAAGGAACAGTTCACCCAAAACTGACGATCCAGTCATCATCTCCTCCTCCTGATGATATCAAGTCCACAGAACATTTCTGGAGCACAACACAACACAACACAACACAACACAACACAACACAACACAACACAACTGAAGCAGCTGGAGACTTGATTTAAAACAGAGAAACAACCAAAGAAACATAAAAAAGTACTCCATTAAAACTTTGCCGAATCAGCTGTTAGCACTTCCTGTTTGCAGTGTACATGTGGATGTACAGACAAATACCACTGGATCACTGTGACACTGAAGGAAACTTAAAAACATGATGTTTCTAAGGCAGGTTCTGCACATGTAAGGAGTGTCTTTTCTGAGCATTCTGCTAAACAACTGAAGTAGCTGGAGACCAGAGAAACATCAGACGTCTCCAAACAGCTCGACTGCTGTGATTCAGCTATTTCACTGCAGCTGTGAAGCTAAGTGGCGTCTGAAATGCACAAGCTCGAATCGTTCAGTTGTTTGAGATCACATTTCTAAAATGGCTTCAGAGTATCAGAGTATTGATTTAGTGTTTTGTTCAGAGGCAGGTCAGGAGAGCCGGTCTGATTTCTGTCAGCAGTTATTATTATTAGTGATATGAAGCTCATGATCATATTGTGGCTGAAGGAGAGCTGATTGATTGATTGATTGATTGATTGATTGATTGATTGATGGCTCGTTAGTGACAGTCGCTGCTGGACGGATGAGGTGATGCGAGGTGAAAGAAGAAGCCGTCACTGTAATACATGTTCCATACATGAGTCCAGTACAGGAGGGATTTGTGTGCGTGTCCTGTTTACTCGTACATTTTTCTCAGGCCCGTCTTTGTACACAAACACTCACACAGTGGTGTATTAAGCAGCCGTGGTCCCGCGGGGCCAATCACATCAGAGCACAAGTCAAGCAAGTCTTTCTGAACATCCATTAAGCTGCTCCGCCGCACCAGGTCCTCCATGAATCACCCCACCGTGAAATATTAGCTCCATAAATTCAGCCTGCCATCTTATTAAGCCTAATCCCTTAAAACAACATGGCGCAGTGCCTCCACCTCCCCCACCTCCTCCACCTCCCCCACCACCTCCTCCTCTACCTCCACCTCCACCGCCCCACCACCTCCTCCACCTCCCCCACCACCTCCTCCTCTACCTCCACCTCCACCGCCCCACCACCTCCTCCACCTCCCCCACCTCCTCCACCTCCCCCACCACCTCCTCCTCTACCTCCACCTCCACCGCCCCACCACCTCCTCCACCTCCCCCACCACCTACACCTCCCCCACCACCTCCACCTACACCTCCCCCACCACCTACAACTCCCCCACCACCTACAACTCCCCCACCACCTACACCTCCCCCACCACCACCACCTACAACTCCCCCACCACCTACAACTCCCCCACCACCTACACCTCCCCCACCTCCTCCACCTCCCCCACCACCTACAACTCCCCCACCACCTCCTCCTCCCCACCACCTACACCTCCCCCACCACCTCCACCGCCCCACCACCTCCTCCTCCGCCCCCACCTCCACCTCCTTCACCACCTCCTCCTCCTCCTCCACCTCTGCCACCACCTCCTCCTCCCCACCACCTCCCCTTCCACATCCACCTCTGCCACCACCTCCTCCTCCGCCCCCACCTACACCTCCCCCACCACCTCCACCGCCCCACCACCTCCTCCTCCGCCCCCACCTCCACCTCCTTCACCACCTCCTCCTCCTCCTCCACCTCCTCAGGAGTGTGTGTCTGCATGATATGAGAGAACTGCATAAATAAATGTGGAGGGCTGCAGCCGCACACTCCACCGCTCCTGATGTGTGGCTGCAGGCTGACGCTTCACTGTAGCGCACACACACACACACACACACACACACACACACACACACACACACACACACACACACACAGTACATTCAAACTTTTATTTTAAGAAACCAAAGAATTGTTTCTTCTATAAAATGGCTAAAAAACCAAGATGACATTTCCAGATTTCTGTTTTTAGTCCAGATGTTGTTCAACATAAACGTGAGAGAAGCTGCAGTCGGACACAGTTTGGTGTTTTTATTGGATATCGAGTCAACGCTCATCACTCCTGGTTTTATGTCCCTGCAGGTCTTCACATCCTTTTCGGGGCGGTTGTCCCTTAACTGCCTGATTTCATTGTCACTTTGAGATAAAATTGTGACGCATGTTTTATTGTCTCATGACTTTGTTTGAGTTTATAGATCATAGAAGACATAAAACATGAAAGTAGAGACTTGAATGTATACATGAACATTTAATCAATAATAACATTTCTGTTCACTGCTCATCAAAATATCAGCTTTTAAATGAGTGATTTAAGACAAAACATCAAGAAAGTAAAATATCTGGAGTGTTTTTATAACATAACCATCAATATTCAATAATGGTTTCAGCACTGGGAGAGTTTACTCTGAAAGTGGAGAACAAGGTGAAGAAAGTAAAGAGACAGAATGAAGAAGTGTATCTGGTCACATGAGAGGATACTTGTCTCTGATTGGCTCGCAGGCGTCTGTATGTGGTCACAGTTTAACCTCTTGCTCAGAGGTCAACAGGCGGTGTTAGTGGTTGACTGATTCACGTCAGAGATGATGTCCACCTCCTGTGTGTTTCCACGTGTTCTGCTACTTCTGTTTAAAAGCTCTGAAGAGGCCGTCGGGTCTTCAGAGGGAGCTGTGTGAAGCCTGATGTGAAGCCTGATGTGAAGCCTGATGTGAAGCCTGATGCTCCACGTTGGTTAAAGTCGTCAGTTATCTGACCAAACCTCTGCAGCTGCTCCTCGTCTCTGCTGCAGGACGCATCAGCTGCTGCCTGAAGAACCATCACACCCTCAAACTCAAACCACTGAGGAGGTTGGTTCTCAGCACCTCAAAGACGACCTACATCACTGATCCTAAAACAAGCAGAGCTGCGTTGTACAGATGCAGTTTGTCACAAGTCCTGAGAGACGTAGACCCGAGGACACAACTCGAGACACTTTCCAAAAAGTTTGTCTTTACTGAAGATGGTTCTGGGCGCAGGAGATCAGTCAGCGTGGCAATCATACACTAAAAGCACTAAGGCAGAGACATTAGGAGGAAGGACGCTGGAAACAAAGGCCGAAGACAACTCAGACTGAAAACACAATGGAGGAGGGGACAGGTACGCTCAGGTGAAACACATCAGGCAGGACGATCACCACGGCAGGAAACACACAAAGGCAGGAAGGGATCTGAACTGAGGAGAGTTAGACGCCAAAATAAAACAGGAAACAGAACTAAAAGGAAAAAGAAAACCATGACGAGACATCACAGTCAGGTCTGTTACTACGGTAGCTTCAGTTACAAACATAGTTTACATTACGTTGTTTACCTGACATAATTATTTACACTATATTAGATATTGTGGATTATCACAGTATTATCAAATATCAAACAGCTGTTACTTTATTTAGATGTATTCTGTCGAGGCAACATGCTTCACTACTTGACCAGGCTGTAATGAGACCAGGCTGTAGTGAGACCAGGCTGTAATGAGACCAGGCTGTAGTGAGACCAGGCTGTAGTGAGACCAGGCTGTAATGAGACCAGGTTGTAATGAGACCAGGCTGTAGTGAGACCAGGCTGTAGTGAGACCAGGCTTTAATGAGACCAGGTTGTAATGAGACCAGGCTGTAATGAGACCAGGATCGAGGAGGTAGCTACAGGCTAACTAGCCTGATGCAGCGCTTTAACATCCACACACGAGAAAATGGTGAGCTGAGGGATTTAAACGAGGCTGCACGTCGTCTCTGTCGGTAATATCGTCTGTCGTGACGTAAAGTTTGAGATATCAAAGTCGACTTTATACTTCTGCTCCTCATTTCTTCCTTCTCAGCTGTGATAATTACTACGCCCACTAGAGGTCGCCACCTGACAGCAAATGTAAATACGGGTCGTAATGCGCTGCGTTCATGACACCGTGGACATGTCCCCCAAGCTGCTCAGTGGTGCATGAAAACACAAAGTTTGAAACTGACCAGGTCGTCCACACTGTGGGGCCCAGAGCATGCTAACGGCTGGCTAGCTCCAGGTTTAGCCCTCTGCTAACTTCTATTTGTATAAAACAATTCAATGGTGCTTCTCTTCTATAGCCGATACTTTCACAATACAAGCTAACTGAGGAAACTGTCTGAAGAAGAGCTGCACTGTGGGAAATGTAAAGAACGTGTGGAATAAAAAACAAGACGTCTTTGTCTCCTGAACGGTCCATCATGAGTGTGGTGATGAATCAATGAGGGACTCTTTAAAAGTCCAGAGAAGTCCAGCAGACGTCAGTATGGACCGAGTCCAGGCCCACGCCAGTCAGCTTGTCACTCACCCAGTGGGCGAGCCTGCCAGCCAGCGCTGTGAGGTGCCAGAGCCGGCGCCGCTGCCAGGAGGGACGGCTCAGTCTCCTCGGCTGGCCATGAATGCTGCCATTGCTGCACTAATTCACCCAGAGAGGCCAACAAGAGGCTACAATTCAGCCTCAGTCTACAGTTCAGCCTCAGTTCAGCCTTAGTCTACAGTTCAGCCTCAGTTCAGCCTCAGTCTACAGTTCAGCCTCAGTTCAGCCTCAGTTCAGCCTTAGTCTACAGTTCAGCCTCAGTCTACAGTTCAGCCTCAGTTCAGCCTCAGTGTAGCCTCAGTCTACAGTTCAGCCTCAGTTCAGCCTCAGTCTACAGTTCAGCCTCAGTTCAGCCTTAGTCTACAGTTCAGCCTCAGTTCAGCCTCAGTTCAGCCTCAGTCTACAGTTCAGCCTCAGGGGGGGACTCAGCAGTCTGTGGTCAGACTCGATCGGCCCTGCAGAGAGTGAGAGGTTGTATTAGTTCAAATTAGTGGTACAGTGGTGAAGGTTGCCAGGTAGATTGAGTGTGTGTGTGTGTGTGTGTGTGTGTGTGTGTGTGTGTGTGTGTGTGTGTGTGTGTGTCTCCTGCAGGACATTAACCGTCCTGTACTTTAGACGAGTCTTAGAAAGCAGAATAAAGAGTGAAGGTGACGTTGTGTTAAACTCTGATGGAGGGACAGGAAGGCAGTGACTAACAGAGACGGACATGAAGACATGGAGTCCTCGCTGTGAGTCCAGGCTGGACACGTTTAGAAAGGTTCTCTGAAAAATTAAGACTTTTAATTTTTCATGTTTCTAATCTGGACACAAACCAGAGCAGAATGTTTCTTCACTCGTAAAGATAACAAAGATACATTTCATGCATTGTCCCACAGGAGACGTGTTGAACCTGCAGTGTTTCCTTCAGAGACTCTCGAGCTTCACATTCAGTCTTTCCTTTAAAGCTGCTGCAGCTAACACTCGTTGATTCTGCCCTCAGTGACTCTCATCAGCTCGTTCCTCAGCAGACTGGATGGTTTTAAAACAACCTGTGGTGCAGCTGCTGGGTGGTGCAGCTGCTGAGTGGTGCAGCTGCTGGGTGGTGCAGCTGCTGGGTGGTGTAGCTGCTGGGTGGTGCAGCTGCTGAGTGGTGCAGCTGCTGGGTGGTGCAGCTGCTGAGTGGTGCAGCTGCTGAGTGGTGCAGCTGCTGGGTGGTGTAGCTGCTGGGTGGTGTAGCTGCTCGCTGGCAGCAGTGAACAGTCGACAGATTTCTCCCTGTGTGGTTGATCGATCATCTCGTTTTGGGGCCAGCGGGGAGGAAAACATCGCCTTCACCTGAAAAAGACGGCAAAACTTCCTGCTGCTGATCCAGAAAACAACAAAAGAGACCAGAGTGAAAGTGAGCAGACGAGTGAGGCAGGAGGACATTTTCCCCACGATCAGCAGGACTTTGGAAGGCTCAGCTGTCGTATCGTCTCATTTCCAGGACTTGGACCTGACAGAACTTCAAACAAACCGTTATCATAAAGTGTCATACGATGGAGGAAGATAAGATGTCATGGCAGCAGCCTGCAGGGAGCTCATGTGAGGACGACGTTCTCACCAGCTGAGGAGACAAATGGAGTTTCATCCTCACAGTGTGTTGATGGACACAGATATGGAGGATCCCTGCAGGCTGGTCCATCGTCAGGCCTTCCAGTGCCCCCGAGGTGAAGAGAGGGGAGGAGACCACTGAGAGCTGAAGCGAGCGCTCAGATAGCAATTTTCCCTCACAGCGTCGTCAATGGTTGTCAAGGCGACGGGGAGTATTTCCCCCCCATGTGTCCAAACCTGCCATTCGTCCATCAAATCAACCCGAGCCTTCGTCTCCTCACTGCGTCTCTCATCGCTCAGCAAACACACTTTTAGCATCAGTGGGCGCTTCGGTCTGCAGGAAGAGCTCAGTTCATTAACCTCAGACAGCACGACTGAAACATTTCACATATCAAGAACAGCCGAGCTCCATCTCTTCTGTTGTTACAGCTTTAATTTTATTTATATTTTGTTTTATTTTAATATTTACAATAATAAGAGAGAGAAGGGTCGATATGTTTTTAGTTTATATAACTGACGGCTGCAGTGCAGTCGTTTGTGGGTTTGCCTTTCATGCTAGCAGACAACTGCCTGTATCCATGACAACAACTGTTGCTGGCGAGCTAGCTTCAGAGAGTCACAGGCATTAATTGTTAATTTATTAATTGTTCATTAGAAAGATATTAAGAGAATATTTATATGTAGAAATGTACAGCTAACAGGCTAACATCAGTGTTAGCTTCTCCAACAGGCTAACATCAGTGTTAGCTTCTCCAACAGGCCAACATCAGTGTTAGCTTCTCCAACAGGCTAACATCACTGTTAGCTTCTCCAACAGGCTAACATCACTGTTAGCTTCTCCAACAGGCTAACATCAGTGTTAGCTTCTCCAGCAGGCCAACATCAGTGTTAGCTTCTCCAACAGGCTAAAATCAGTGTTAGCTTCTCCAACAGGCTAACATCAGTGTTAGCTTCTCCAGCAGGCCAACATCACTGTTAGCTTCTCCAACAGGCCAACATCAGTGTTAGCTTCTCCAACAGGCTAACATCAGTGTTAGCTTCTCTAACAGGCCAACATCAGTGTTAGCTTCTCCAACAGGCTAACATCAGTGTTAGCTTCTCCAACAGGCCAACATCAGTGTTAGCTTCTCCAACAGGCCAACATCAGTGTTAGCTTCTCCAACAGGCCAACATCACTGTTAGCTTCTCCAACAGGCCAACATCAGTGTTAGCTTCTCCAACAGGCCAACATCACTGTTAGCTTCTCCAACAGGCTAAAATCAGTGTTAGCTTCTCCAACAGGCTAACATCAGTGTTAGCTTCTCCAGCAGGCCAACATCACTGTTAGCTTCTCCAACAGGCCAACATCAGTGTTAGCTTCTCCAACAGGCCAACATCACTGTTAGCTTCTCCAACAGGCTAACATCAGTGTTAGCTTCTCCAGCAGGCTAACATCAGTGTGGAGCGAGGACAGGTGGGGGATGTTGTTCTGCATAGAAACTGATGATTTCTCGTCTGTGTCTCCTCAGAGTCTGGGAACGACGGGCCGATACGACAGCAGGAAAAGGTAAGTCCTGTCTCTGAGTGTCTGTTCATCATGAGCAGGATTCGATCCCTCAGCTTCCTTCCTGCACTCAAACTCATTCTGTGTTGGGCTCTTTGTGGCTGTGACCCTCAGTGCTGAGCTGATGAACCAGGAGGTCCGACCTCTGCCGGACCTTTCTGAGAAACCAGATTATGTCACTGTTATTGTTTTCCATTTTCTCCAATGAAATCAGACAGAAGATGTGTTTTGAAACCTTCAGCCCACTGAGGCCGGTCCAGACTGCAGTACTGAGTCCAGTTGGTTTAGACTCGAATCACATTTCCAGTTTTTCTCCTCAGAGCAGAGTTAAAGGGGCAAACTGCACTTTTTTAAAGACTTCAAGAAGTCAGGAACCCGATTACCTCAGAACGACCCAGAACGACCCAGTAGAGCTTTAACAGCTTTATATAAGTTGTTTTTACTTTTACTGTTTTAAAGCTAAACTGCTGCTATGTGTTGTATTTATTATCAAAGTAGGCCTAAATGTAGTTCTGACTATGGTTCTGACTATGGTTCTGTACTGCAGCTGTGGGTCGACACATGCTGGTGGAAACCTTCTTAAAGCGTTCAGTTTTGTGTTTTGTTGGTTCGAGAGAGAAAATGATTCTACTGTCGGCCCGTTCAATAATTGAATAATAAACCAGAACTTTATTATTATGTGATGATGATAATCAGCCACATGTGAGAAGAAGAACGGACCTGATGATGGTCGGTGTTTCCAGGTTCTGACGCCTTCGTCAAAAGGCTCAGACGTGGATGGACAGATGACGTGAGAATAATGTGTCTGTTGATAGTGA